>NW_027362768.1:395669850-396154850 GCF_046119375.1 Phyllobates terribilis | reverse complement strand
CCACATGAGCTACACATTATACATATACACATTATATGGCCACATGACCTACACATTATACGGACAAATGAGCTACGCATTATACATATACACATTATAAGGACACATGAGCTACGCATTATACATATACACATTATACGGACACATGACCTACGAATTATACATATACACATTATACGGACACATGACCTACGCATTATACATATACACATTATACGGCCACATGAGCTACGCATTATACATATACACATTATACGGCCACATGAGCTACGCATTATACATATACACATTATATGGCCACATGAGCTACGCATTATACATATACACATTATATGGCCACATGACCTACACATTATACATATACACATTATACGGCCACATGACCTAAACATTATACGGCCACATGACCTACACATTATACATATACACATTATACGGACACATGACCTACGCATTATACATATACACATTATACGGCCACATGACCTACACATTATACGGCCACATGAGCTACACATTATACATATACACATTATACGGCCACATGAGCTACGCATTATACATATACACATTATACGGCCACATGAGCTACGCATTATACATATACACATTATACGGCCACATGAGCTACGCATTATACATATACACATTATACGGCCACAAGAGCTACGCATTATACATATACACATTATACGGCCACATGAGCTACGCATTATACATATACACATTATACGGCCACAAGAGCTACGCATTATACATATACACATTATAAGGCCACATGACCTACACATTATACGGCCACGTGAGCTACGCATTATACATATACACATTATACGGCCACATGACCTACACAATATACGGCCACATGACCTACGCATTATACATATACACATTATACGGCCACATGACCTACGCATTATATATATACACATTATACGGACACATGAGCTACGCATTATACATATACACATTATACGGCCACATGACCTACACATTATCCGGCCACAAGACCTAAACATTATACATATACACATTATACGGCCACATGACCTACACAATATACGGCCACATGACCTACGCATTATACATATACACATTATACGGCCACATGACCTACGCATTATATATATACACATTATACGGACACATGAGCTACGCATTATACATATACACATTATACGGCCACATGACCTACACATTATCCGGCCACAAGACCTAAACATTATACATATACACATTATAAGGCCACATGACCTACACATTATACGGCCACGTGAGCTACGCATTATACATATACACATTATACGGCCACATGACCTACACAATATACGGCCACATGACCTACGCATTATACATATACACATTATACGGCCACATGACCTACGCATTATATATATACACATTATACGGACACATGAGCTACGCATTATACATATACACATTATACGGCCACATGACCTACACATTATCCGGCCACAAGACCTAAACATTATACATATACACATTATACGGCCACATGACCTACACATTATACGGCCACATGAGCTACGCATTATACATATACACATTATACGGCCACATGACCTACACAATATACGGCCACATGAGCTACACATTATACATATACACATTATACGGCCACATGACCTACACATTATACGGCCACATGAGTTAAGCATTATACATATACACATTATACGGCCACATGACCTACGCATTATACGGACACATGAGCTACGCATAAACACATTATACAGAGACCTAATCTGTTAGCACATTATACAAATATATTACCTATATACACATGACCATATATATATATATATATATATATATATATATATATATATATATATATATATATATATATATAACTACACACATCATACTGGGACATGACATATACATACTTACTCTCTTCATCAGCATGTATCCAGTGGCAGCAGTGGGGGATTCCTGACCTTGGAAATCAGCAGTAGGAGCTTCTTGTACACCCTGTCAGCCCTGCACACACTCCCCGTCACGACTGCTGAGCTGTCTAACATTACAGGAGGTGGGGGATGGGTTGCTGTGCAGGCACAGAGGAGAGAGTTGTGATCTCTATCCCCTCTCCCTAAAGCCGGTGGCTATATTCCCTGACAGACCTGGCCTGAGGCCTCATTAACCTCCTTCCTCCCCCTTCCAACATATACTCCCCCTAGGTGGCGCTGTGCAATTGCTCTGCACATGGATCCTCTTCTCTGACTTGCCAGAAGGACGAGCAGGGAGAGAAGCACATCCACTGCACGCAGGGGAGCCTGAACCCTGCCTGTTGTGTGGTGCGTGCACTCTCACTTATGATCCAGGCCCCAGATCTAAGTGCATAGTGACGCCCCTGACTGGGCCTGATTGGTGGAGCAGCAGCACATGAAGCAGAGCAGGGCTCGGACAGCACGTGCGGCCCTGCACAGTTGCCGGGGAAGCGGCCCGGGCCCCGACGGGCAGTGGGCCCCCCTGATGGTCCAGGGCCCTGGCACTTGCCCGGGTACGCCAGGTGCTGACGCCGGCCCTGGGTTCAAGAATACACACAGCTGCTTAAAAGCAAAATACTCCACCAGATATGTGTTCGAGAATACACATAGCTGCTTAAAAGGAAAATACTCCCACAGATATGTGTTCAAGAATACACACAGCTGCTTAAAGGAAAAATACTCCATCAGATATGGGTTCAAGAATACACACAGCTGCTTAAAGGCAAAATACTCCCACAGATATGGGTTCAAGAATACACACAGCTGCTGAAAAGCAAAATACTCCACCAGATATGGGTTCAAGAATACACATGTTATAGCAGAAGATGGAGTCCCTCAAGTTTAAAGGCCCCATCTATGCTATATAAGTCTGACAGTTATTTTAGGTAAAAAAAAACAGCAAGCTGAAATGTTCCTTCTTGTATCAATAGCGTGTCCTTGCTAAAAATATAACGTGTTCTCCCTGGCCAGATGTTTCTTCTTGTAGCAATAATGTGTTCTTGCAAGAAGGTAAAATGGCCTTGCTAACCAGATAAGTCTAATTAAATATTTTAAAGCATACAGAAACTGCTTAAAGACAAAATACTCCCACAGATATGAGTTCAAGAATACACACAGCTGCTTAAAGGCAAAATACTCCACCAAATATGAGTTCGAGAATACACAAAGCTGCTTACAAGCAAAATACTCCACCAGATATGGGTTCAAGAATACACACAACTGCTTAAAGACAAAATACTCCTACAGATATGGGTTCAAGAATACACACAGCTGCTTAAAAGCAAAATACTCCACCAGATATGGGTTCAAGAATACACACAACTGCTTAAAAGCAAAATACTCCCACAGACATGTGTTCAAGAATACACACAACTGCTTAAAAGCAAAATACTCCACCAGATATGGGTTCAAGAATAGACAAAGCTGCTTAAAAGCAAAATACTCCCACAGATATGGGTTCAAGAATACACACAACTGCTTAAAGGTAAAATACTCCTACAGATATGGGTTCAAGAATACACAAAACTGCTGAAAAGCAAAATACTCCACCAGATATGGGTTCAAGAATAGACAAAGCTGCTTAAAAGCAAAATACTCCCACAGATATGGGTTCAAGAATACACACAGCTGCTTAAAGGTAAAATACTCCTACAGATATGGGTTCAAGAATACACACAGCTGCTGAAAAGCAAAATACTCCACCAGATATGGGTTCAAGAATACACATGTTATAGCAGAAGATGGAGTCCCTCAAGTTTAAAGGCCCCATCTATGCTATATAAGTCTGACAGTTATTTTAGGTAAAAAAAAACAGCAAGCTGAAATGTTCCTTCTTGTATCAATAGCGTGTCCTTGCTAAAAAGATAACGTGTTCTCCCTGGCCAGATGTTTCTTCTTGTAGCAATAATGTGTTCTTGCAAGAAGGTAAAAAGGCCTTGCTAACCAGATAAGTCTAATTAAATATTTTAAAGCATACAGAAACTGCTTAAAGACAAAATACTCCCACAGATATGGGTTCAAGAATACACACAACTGCTTAAAGGTAAAATACTCCTACAGATATGGGTTCAAGAATACACACAACTGCTTAAAAGCAAAATACTCCACTAGATATGGGTTCAAGAATACACACAACTGCTTAAAGACAAAATACTCCACCAGATAGGAGTTCAAGAATACACACAGCTGCTTAAAGGCAAAATACTCCCACAGATATGGGTTCAAGAATACACACAGCTGCTTAAAGGCAAAATACTCCCACAGATATGGGTTCAAGAATACACACAGCTGCTGAAAAGCAAAATACTCCACCAGATATGGGTTCAAGAATACACATGTTATAGCAGAAGATGGAGTCCCTCAAGTTTAAAGGCCCCATCTATGCTATATAAGTCTGACAGTTATTTTAGGTAAAAAAAAACAGCAAGCTGAAATGTTCCTTCTTGTATCAATAGCGTGTCCTTGCTAAAAAGATAACGTGTTCTCCCTGGCCAGATGTTTCTTCTTGTAGCAATAATGTGTTCTTGCAAGAAGGTAAAATGGCCTTGCTAACCAGATAAGTCTAATTAAATATTTTAAAGCATACAGAAACTGCTTAAAGACAAAATACTCCCACAGATATGGGTTCAAGAATACACACAACTGCTTAAAGGTAAAATACTCCTACAGATATGGGTTCAAGAATACACACAACTGCTTAAAAGCAAAACACTCCACTAGATATGGGTTCAAGAATACACACAACTGCTTAAAGACAAAATACTCCACCAGATAGGAGTTCAAGAATACACACAGCTGCTTAAAGGCAAAATACTCCTACAGATATGGGTTCAAGAATACACACAGCTGCTTAAAGGCAAAATACTCCCATAGATATGGGTTCAAGAATACACACAGCTGCTGAAAAGCAAAATACTCCACCAGATATGGGTTCAAGAATACACATGTTATAGCAGAAGATGGAGTCCCTCAAGTTTAAAGGCCCCATCTATGCTATTCAAGTCTGACAGTTATTTTAGGTAAAAAAAAACAGCAAGCTGAAATGTTCCTTCTTGTATCAATAGCGTGTCCTTGCTAAAAATATAACGTGTTCTCCCTGGCCAGATGTTTCTTCTTGTAGCAATAATGTGTTCTTGCAAGAAGGTAAAATGGCCTTGCTAACCAGATAAGTCTAATTAAATATTTTAAAGCATACAGAAACTGCTTAAAGACAAAATACTCCCACAGATATGGGTTCAAGAATACACACAACTGCTTAAAGACAAAATACTCCTACAGATATGGGTTCAAGAATACACACAGCTGCTTAAAAGCAAAATACTCCACCAGATATGGGTTCAAGAATACACAAAGCTGCTTAAAAGCAAAATACTCCCACAGATATGGGTTCAAGAATACACACAGCTGCTTAAAGGCAAAATACTCCATCAGATATGTGTTCAAGAATACACACAGCTGCTTAAAGGCAAAATACTCCATCAGATATGGGTTCAAAAATACACACAGCTGCTTAAAGGCAAAATACTCCACCAGATATGGGTTCGAGAATACACGAAGCTGCTTACAAGCAAAATACTCCACCAGATATGGGTTCAAGAATACACACAACTGCTTAAAGACAAAATACTCCTACAGATATGGGTTCAAGAATACACACAGCTGCTTAAAAGCAAAATACTCCACCAGATATGTGTTCAAGAATACACACAACTGCTTAAAAGCAAAATACTCCCACAGACATGTGTTCAAGAATACACACAACTGCTTAAAAGCAAAATACTCCACCAGATATGGGTTCAAGAATACACAAAGCTGCTTAAAAGCAAAATACTCCCACAGATATGGGTTCAAGAATACACACAACTGCTTAAAGGTAAAATACTGCTACAGATATGGGTTCAAGAATACACACAACTGCTTAAAAGCAAAATACTCCACTAGATATGGGTTCAAGAATACACACAACTGCTTAAAGACAAAATACTCCACCAGATATGAGTTCAAGAATACACACAACTGCTTAAAAGCAAAATACTCCACCAGATATGGGTTCAAGAATACACAAAGCTGCTTAAAAGCAAAATACTCCCACAGATATGGGTTCAAGAATACACACAGCTGCTTAAAGGTAAAACACTCCTACAGATATGGGTTCAAGAATACACACAGCTGCTGAAAAGCAAAATACTCCACCAGATATGGGTTCAAGAATACACATGTTATAGCAGAAGATGGAGTCCCTCAAGTTTAAAGGCCCCATCTATGCTATATAAGTCTGACAGTTATTTTAGGTAAAAAAAAACAGCAAGCTGAAATGTTCCTTCTTGTATCAATAGCGTGTCCTTGCTAAAAAGATAACGTGTTCTCCCTGGCCAGATGTTTCTTCTTGTAGCAATAATGTGTTCTTGCAAGAAGGTAAAATGGCCTTGCTAACCAGATAAGTCTAATTAAATATTTTAAAGCATACAGAAACTGCTTAAAGACAAAATACTCCCACAGATATGGGTTCAAGAATACACACAACTGCTTAAAGGTAAAATACTCCTACAGATATGGGTTCAAGAATACACACAACTGCTTAAAAGCAAAATACTCCACTAGATATGGGTTCAAGAATACACACAACTGCTTAAAGACAAAATACTCCACCAGATAGGAGTTCAAGAATACACACAACTGCTTAAAAGCAAAATACTCCACCAGATATGGGTTCAAGAATACACAAAGCTGCTTAAAAGCAAAATACTCCCACAGATATGGGTTCAAGAATACACACAGCTGCTTAAAGGTAAAATACTCCTACAGATATGGGTTCAAGAATACACACAGCTGCTGAAAAGCAAAATACTCCACCAGATATGGGTTCAAGAATACACATGTTATAGCAGAAGATGGAGTCCCTCAAGTTTAAAGGCCCCATCTATGCTATATAAGTCTGACAGTTATTTTAGGTAAAAAAAAACAGCAAGCTGAAATGTTCCTTCTTGTATCAATAGCGTGTCCTTGCTAAAAATATAACGTGTTCTCCCTGGCCAGATGTTTCTTCTTGTAGCAATAATGTGTTCTTGCAAGAAGGTAAAATGGCCTTGCTAACCAGATAAGTCTAATTAAATATTTTAAAGCATACAGAAACTGCTTAAAGACAAAATACTCCCACAGATATGGGTTCAAGAATACACACAGCTGCTTAAAGACAAAATACTCCTACAGATATGGGTTCAAGAATACACACAGCTGCTTAAAAGCAAAATACTCCACCAGATATGGGTTCAAGAATACACAAAGCTGCTTAAAAGCAAAATACTCCCACAGATATGGGTTCAAGAATACACACAGCTGCTTAAAGGCAAAATACTCTACCAGATATGGGTTCGAGAATACACAAAGCTGCTTACAAGCAAAATACTCCACCAGATATGGGTTCAAGAATACACACAACTGCTTAAAGACAAAATACTCCTACAGATATGGGTTCAAGAATACACACAACTGCTTAAAGACAAAATACTCCTACAGATATGGGTTCAAGAATACACACAGCTGCTTAAAAGCAAAATACTCCACCAGATATGGGTTCAAGAATACACACAACTGCTTAAAAGCAAAATACTCCCACAGACATGTGTTCAAGAATACACACAACTGCTTAAAAGCAAAATACTCCACCAGATATGGGTTCAAGAATACACAAAGCTGCTTAAAAGCAAAATACTCCCACAGATATGGGTTCAAGAATACACACAACTGCTTAAAGACAAAATACTCCTACAGATATGGGTTCAAGAATACACACAGCTGCTTAAAAGCAAAATACTCCACCAGATATGGGTTCAAGAATACGCACAACTGCTTAAAAGCAAAATACTCCCACAGACATGTGTTCAAGAATACACACAACTGCTTAAAAGCAAAATACTCCACCAGATATGGGTTCAAGAATACACAAAGCTGCTTAAAAGCAAAATACTCCCACAGATATGGGTTCAAGAATACACACAACTGCTTAAAGGTAAAATACACCTACAGATATGGGTTCAAGAATACACACAACTGCTTAAAAGCAAAATACTCCACTAGATATGGGTTCAAGAATACACACAACTGCTTAAAGACAAAATACTCCACCAGATAGGAGTTCAAGAATACACACAGCTGCTTAAAGGTAAAATACTTCTACAGATATGGGTTCAAGAATACACACAGCTGCTGAAAAGCAAAATACTCCACCAGATATGGGTTCAAGAATACACATGTTATAGCAGAAGATGGAGTCCCTCAAGTTTAAAGGCCCTATCTATGCTATATAAGTCTGACAGTTATTTTAGGTAAAAAAAAACAGCAAGCTGAAATGTTCCTTCTTGTATCAATAGCATGTCCTTGCTAAAAATATAACGTGTTCTCCCTGGCCAGATGTTTCTTCTTGTAGCAATAATGTGTTCTTGCAAGAAGGTAAAATGGCCTTGCTAACCAGATAAGTCTAATTAAATATTTTAAAGCATACAGAAACTGCTTAAAGACAAAATACTCCCACAGATATGGGTTCAAGAATACACACAGCTGCTTAAAGACAAAATACTCCTACAGATATGGGTTCAAGAATACACACAGCTGCTTAAAAGCAAAATACTCCACCAGATATGGGTTCAAGAATACACAAAGCTGCTTAAAAGCAAAATACTCCCACAGATATGGGTTCAAGAATACACACAGCTGCATAAAGGCAAAATACTCCATCAGATATGTGTTCAAGAATACACACAGCTGCTTAAAGGCAAAATACTCCATCAGATATGGGTTCAAGAATACACACAGCTGCTTAAAGGCAAAATACTCCTACAGATATGGGTTCAAGAATACACACAGCTGCTTAAAAGCAAAATACTCCACCAGATATTGGTTCAAGAATACACAGCTGCTTAAAAGCAAAATACTCCACCAGATATGGGTTCAAGAATACACAAAGCTGCTTAAAAGCAAAATACTCCCACAGATATCAGTTCAAGAATCCACACAGCTGCTTAAAGGCAAAATACTCCTACAGATATGGGTTCAAGAATACACACAGCTGCTTAAAGGCAAAATACTCCTACAGATATGGGTTCAAGAATACACACAGCTGCTTAAAAGCAAAATACGCCACCAGATATGGGTTCAAGAATACACACAGCTGCTTAAAAGCAAAATACTCCACCAGATATGGGTTCAAGAATACACAAAGCTGCTTAAAAGCAAAATACTTCCACAGATATGGGTTCAAGAATACACACAGCTGCTTAAAGGTAAAATACTCCTACAGATATGGGTTCAAGAATACACACAGCTGCTTAAAAGCAAAATACTCCCACAGATATGTGTTCAAGAATACACACAACTGCTTAAAAGCAAAATACTCCACCAGACATGGGTTTAAGAATACACACAGCTGCTTAAAGGCAAAATACTCCATCAGATATGTGTTCAAGAATACACACAGCTGCTTAAAGGCAAAATACTCCATCAGATATGGTTCAAGAATACACACAGCTGCTTAAAGGCAAAATACTCCACCAGATATGGGTTCGAGAATACACAAAGCTGCTTACAAGCAAAATACTCCACCAGATATGGGTTCAAGAATACACACAACTGCTTAAAGACAAAATACTCCAATAGATATGGGTTCAAGAATAAACACAGCTGCTTAAAGGCAAAATACTCCCATAGATATGGGTTCAAGAATACACACAGCTGCTTAAAGGGAAAATACTCCACCAGATATGGGTTCAAGAATACACACAGCTGCTTAAAGGCAAAATACTCCCACAGATATGGGTTCAAGAATAAACACAGCTGCTTAAAAGAAAAAATACTCCCACAGATATGGGTTCAAGAATACATACAACTGCTTAAAGGCAAAATACTCCTACAGATATGGGTTCAAGTATACACACAGCTGCTTAAAGGCAAAATACTCCCACAGATATGGGTTCAAGAATACACACAGCTGCTTAAAGGCAAAATACTCCCACAGATATGGGTTCAAGAATACACACAGCTGCTTAAAAGCAAAATACTCCCACAGATATGGGTTCAAGAATACACACAGCTGCTTAAAGGCAAAATACTCCCACAGATATGGGTTCAAGAATACACACAGCTGCTTAAAGGCAAAATACTCCACCAGATATGAGTTCAAGAATACACACAGCTGCTTAAAGACAAAATACTCCACCAGATATGGGTTCAAGAATACACACAACTGCTTAAAGGCAAAATACTCCACCAGATATGAGTTCATAATCTTTGAAAATTCTTGGAGAACTGTCGAAGTCCCAGTAGACTGGATGAGAGCGAATGTTGTCCCTATCTTCAAAACAGGAAAGAACATGGACCCAGGGAACTATAGGTCTATGAGCCTTACTTCTATACCAGGAAAGATCTTTGAACAAATTATTAAACAACATGTATGCAGGTATCTGCAAGAAAATGAAGTGATTAACCAGAGCCAGCATGGGTTTGTAACTAACAAGTCATGTCAGACTTATTAGACAAGGCAACTGTTAGGGTATGTGTACACCATCCGTACTGTTAGCGCTTTGAACGCAGCATACTTTATGCTGTGTCCAAAGCGCTGCACGCAGGTGAATCCGCATATGTTCATAGAATCATGCAGATTCACCGCAATCAATACATTGTATTTGAGGGTTCGGTCACCACAGAGGTACTGCATCTCTTTAATGAGTTGTGGTATCTCCCTTCAAGGTAAGGATGGTGCAGCTGTCAGGACCACACCTCTACATCCAACACTACACTTCTCCCACCTGTAGGGGGGCGTATTTGCACTTGGGTGCTGCCCCAGCTGGGATAAGAGGAGATGGGGGAACCAAAGATAGGGGGAACCTAGTAGTGGGTGAGGGTGGAGGACACACTTAAAGGTTACACGTACAAAATTCATATAAAATAGTTAGCCATCTTAAGTTCAAGGTCTTTGATTGTGATCTTCATCACTGAACGTGGCTTTCTGTGTGAACCTGCAGTTGATGGGGACACGGTCCTCGTGCTCTGGCCTTGAGACGAGGAGCGGGCAAGAGTTAACGGCTGTCTCTACCCGGTCAAGGTCCCTGCTTAAGAAGGCCAGGAGGGGAGCAGAGGAGACAAGCTCCGCAGGCAAAAGGATCCCAGGGGGAAGTTAACAGAGCGGCATACGCCACCTACTACCTTTATTCTGGCTTGGTCAGAGGGGCTCCTGCTGCAAAAGGGGTACCGGCCCCTGATACTTGACTCTGTAACTCCAAGTCTCAGTCAGGAAAGCCCGGAAGGCTCAGTGGATCCCGTCGGGTGACGGACGGAACGGAATTGCCGCCGTACCCAAGATCTGTGCATAGTCCAGAGGGAGATCCAGCCTTTCTACACACACGGACAGGAGAGGACTTAGTTAAAAGTCTAGGAACACTCTGGTGCGGGGTCCTGACTAAGCACCTGAACTGCTCGGAGATTGGCGGACCCCCGGTCCTGGTGGCCGCAGAGCGCCGTGAGGAGCAGGGAGAAGCCTTGCCGCTGCTTACGAAACCGTGAGTAAAGACCTGGAAGACTACCCCTATGGCCTCCGGACTCTTATTATTGCACCGCACAACACAGCACCAGAACTTCCTCACTACTACTCCCTCCATCCGTCCTCGCTGCCCTGAGGCCCAGCTCCGCCTGTGAGGAGTTATACCATCGCCTGCTGCCACTACATCCCGCCTCAGAGGACTGCTGCAGCGCTGGTGGCCATGACCAGACCCCACAGGTGGCGTAGTCAAATACCACTCGAAACACTGTCATCCGTCACCGTCCCTCCTAGCCCTTATTTTCATGTGACAACCCTGGGCACGGACCGGGCCTAGGCCGCGACTACATCCACTCAAGCACAGTGGCCCAGATCAGAGTACCCCAACTCTCAGGGTGGGCTAGCGAGAAGGGGAAGGAGAGGAGAGTCAACATCTCTATCTCTCCTCCACCCGGGCGTCACATATTGATCTAATTTCTGTTGCGGAGACTAGTGGCTCCGCAAGAGAAATTGACACGCTGCTGTCTGGAAAGACGCAACGCATGTCCGTGTCCGCGGGTGATTCGCAGGTGCATGGAAGCGCATAGTGGGCGTGGGATTTCTAGAAATCCCATCCACTTTGCTTTTAATGTCAAACGCTGCAGTTCGAACGCAGCGCAAGTGCACTGAGTCCAATCCACAGCGTTTACTGACCATGTGCACATACCTTTAGGTGGATTCATAACTGGCTTACAAAAAAAAGCAAGAAAAAAGGCTGAAAAGAAGCGCTTCTGTGGAGGGAGGAGGGGAATTAAAACCAACAAAACACTTACACTAAATAGATATCTTGAATGTGGACAACTTTGTTACAGCTCAATCAGCCTGCTGCTACCACGTACGGACATCCTAATCAGGTGCCGTATTGTAAGAAAGTTGAAAAAACAAACAGAAAAGGATTGACAGCTGACACGAGCACAGTAGGTCCACACAGGGAGTAAGAAAGTTGAAAGATTCAAGCTCCACTTACATTGTAGGGAGGAGAAAGAGGAATCTTAATAGCTGTCTACAAATATTTGAAGGGCTGTCCCACTGTATAGGCATCAGCTTTACCCTCATTTGCACAAAAAAAGACTAGAAGCAATGGGATGAAATTCACAAAATGAGAATCCAAATTTACCAATCACCATGGCACTTCAAACTTTAATTAATTTAATTAACAATGTATTAAAAAAACAGGCTTTTCTGATTTTTTAATACATTGTTTTTATTATGTAGTGAATAAAATTTATTTTTAAAATTTTTACTTTTGGCAAAACTTCATTTGTTCTGGACTACTGTCTGGGGGAAAGGGTTATTAATAGTGTTGAGCCACCCCTGTAGTGTTCGAGTTCGGTTCGTCGAACACCTTCGAACACCGTTAAAACCAATGGCAGGCAAACAAAAACACATAGAAAACACATAGAAAACACATAGAAAACACATAGAAAACACATAGAAACACATAGAAACACATAGAAACACATAGAAAACACTTCAAATGTGTCCAAAAGCTGAAAAACTGCTCAGAAGACACAACTAACACATGGAAAAGTGACAAGTACATATAGTCATGCGAAAAGAAAAGAGGTGGAGGAGTAAAAGGAGGGGGAGACACAGATATAGGCATGTCATGCCCTTCTAAAATCAAGAAAGGCTGGAGTAAAAATCTAAAATCAGCCTACCAACACCCAGACGTCGTGACAAGAAAATTAAAAAAAGAAATATCTTTAGGTAGAATGGCGGTTTGATTCAGAACACTTTCCTTACAAGACGTAGTGGTATCCCCGTTGTGAGTTGTGCCAAAAACGGAACCCAATACATTTGGACTAATCCACCATTTGTCATATCCAAGGGGCAGGTCAGTAAACGACAACATCGACGCGGAACCAAGTACAGTAGTATATACTGTACATCCTTACTTACTACCTGTGCCTCCGAATAGTGTCCACCTATTGGGCTGCTTCTGGGAAGGAGCATACTATATAGATCGCTGTTTGCCCATGAGGTGCTCCAGATCCTGCTCACTATTTGAGGCGTTTAGTTGCTTCCTCGAATGGGTTGTAATGGACGTTTCTAAGGGGGCACATATTATCCATTACCTCAACAACTTCTTATGCCTGGGCCCAAAAGATTTGCCACAGTGTGAATACACGCAGTAGTCCACCTGTGAGAAGGAGAGAGCTGGAGGGATAGCGGACACCACAGAGCCGAGGGGTTAGATGGAGAAAGGAAGAAGGAAAGAGGGCGAGGGAGGTAAGGGAGTGCAGTGGAAGGCCAACCTGAGCTCCCCTACGTTCCTGCTGGGCGGGGAACAGCCCTGGGAAGAAAAGCCGCTTGCGCATCCCTTTGAGGCTACGGGCGCGAGTGGGCAGAGGGACTACGCTGGAGTGCAAAGCCGACACGGCCAATCCGTTACTGCCCCTGCGACCTCCGTGTCGCCGGGTTTGTGCCAGAGCCGCGGTGGACCCTGACGGCCAGCCCCCCTCTCCCAATACTGGTGCCTGTCCGCTGGTGGTTCGACCCCCTCCCGCAGTGGGGGGGGGGGGGGGAGTAACATCTGCAGAAGAAAGACCATCTTCCAGCCAAACTAAGATGTCTACTTCTTTTCGTGGACAATGTGATACGATCCCTTTCTTACGGACACGCCCATCGCTACAAATTCCAGATGAGGCACAAAAACAGCAGGTGCTTCAACGGATATCAAGTGCTCCTTCAAGTGGGCTCTCCTCCACCTCAACTTCAGCATCACAAATACTCCAGTCCTCAGAGGTGTCACCCCAATCGCACTTGCTTCCTCACAGCTCCCAAGTCTCCAGCTGCCCGTCTGAGTATGGGGTAACACAGATGGTTGAGTCTGCACAGCTGTTTACTCATACTATAGCCTGGGAAACGAAGGTCTGCTCCAGAGCTTCTGTTAATCCAGATGAGGAAATGATCTGCACTGATGCCCAGAATCTTTATGAGTCGGATCCAGGACCAGATGAAGAAGGTTCTGAACATAATGTAGACCCTCATTCCCAAACTAACTCCTGTTGGTGGAGACAATGATGAAGACGATGATGAGACTCAAATACCTGATTGGAGCGACAACTTGACTTTTCGGTCAGGGCAGGAAGAGGTTGGCTCTGAGGACGACGGGTGTGAGAACACACAGGGTGATGATGACGAGGTTGGAGATCCCACTTACTGTCAACCCACAGTCAGCCAGTCGATGAGGTCAGCAGAGGAGGTGGAGGAGGATGTGACTAGCCCAGGGGATGGGGATGACTCGGTACCCGGGCCTTTGCCTGGCCTTTGGGATGTCGTGGTGGTCGGCTCCCGGACCCGTACCCTGGGGTCACTCTTTAAAAGGGTGGATAATTGTTAATTTTATAAGAGTTCGTGACGCCACCTGTGGTATCTGGTGAGAAGGACGAGCACTGCAGCAGTTCACTGAGGCCGGTGATAAGGCAGCTCGATGGTATAGCTCCCCACAGGTGGAGCTAGGCCTCAGAAAAGCGTATGCAGGGGGAATGCAGGACAGGCGAGACCCAGCTGGGTCAGAGCAAGAATGGGAATGGACACGGTAGTGTTAGAACCTTGCTGTTAGGTTTTTTTTTCCTTTGCTGGTCACATGACCTTGTTGGCCTATTTAGTCCTGCTCCGCCCTTCTGGCTTTGCTGGACTTCATTGTATATCTACTTTCTAGCTAGCCTGTGCTCTGTATCTAACTCTGTTAGTTTGCTTGGTCTACGGACCTCTATGTTCTATCTATTTTGTTTGTTCGTCTGTCTGCTACTATTTCTGTTAGGAGGTGTCCCATATTCCTCCCAGTCCTTAGTACTTGTAGGGATTCCCTCCCCACATCTATAGGTCTTCGTACAGACTAGATTAGGACTTTAGCAGGTCTGATCGCAGGATCAGGTTCCCTGTTACATCGTAGGGATTCAGCTGAGTCTCATAGTAGGGACAGATCTCCTCTCTTTCCTTAGCTTTGGTAGCAGAACATAACAGGTAGTCACTTCAGTACCTTTTACTGGTGGAAATTCAGGCACATCCCGGAGCACTGTAGGGTGAAGGGTGCATATCAGGATCCTCCCCAATGAGCGGGTGTAGGGCCTCCTGTTTATTGCCTCTGCGTAGTAAGTTTCTGACCTGCCTGGAGCTAGGCCTAACTTTGTCTCTGTCCTGCGCTGGCTGACCTTGTGGTAGGGCCTTGTCTTGGAGTTCACACTCCCAGTATGCGGGGCCTAAGCGTCTCCTGGCTCTGTTACGTATCAGAACCTTAGCGATCCTGGGACTTGTAGTTCTCCAGGGATTCCGCTTATGCCTTACTGGGTCATAGAGATCCCGGTAAGCTCAGATCCCGTGTCCGGTAAATGCTTCGGGGTGAGCTGGTTAAGCTCCTCTGCCCCTTTTGTACTAACTCTCCACTCTCCTTCGGCCTACTCGGGCCCTCACTAGGCTATACACACTAACGGCAGCTTGCCGCACTTCACCGATCTTATGGCGCCGGCACACCTTAAGCTCTAACTGGGCTCCCTGAATCTAGCTAGGAGGAGCCTCGTGCTCCACTGCTGAACTATTAACTGAGTTCTCTAGACTAGACTGAGCTCCACTGCAGATTGACCTCTCTTAGGCTTCTCTACTGCAGGAACTCTTCAGAGGAACTGAACTGCCTAGCTCCACCTTCCCTATTTATATCCCTAAGGGTTCCCTCTGCTGGTCTGAGGTGGAAGGTGGAAATGTATGAATGTTTATGGGGGCCTCTTGTGGAGGATTCCATCAATGCACTCTTCTAGGATCTGTGATACCAAGCGCAGCTGGGCGTCACAAATGCTATTGATGACGAGGTTAGGTTGCGCCTTCCTGGACAGAGACAGAGTACTGGAAGCACGTCAACAACTGCATCCTCAACCACAACTCTGCCTCTGACCACAAGTCGTGGTGGCTCTTCAGGTCGCATGGGCTCTAAGCCTTGTATAGCCTGGGCATTTTTTCAGATCGATAAGGATGACCCAACTCGTGTTATCTGTAATATTTGTCACCAAAAGCTAAGTAGAGGCCAAAAAATTCATAGTTTGAGTACTTCATGCATGAACCGTCACATGGATATGAAGCATAAGTTGCAGTGGGAAGCTCACTGTGCTACAATGCGGCCTAGCGGGCCGGGCCAACCACCGTCTGCCCCATCTTGTGCATCCGCAGCCTCTTCATCCTCTGTGACTGGGGGGACAGCAGTCACACATGTTTTTGGACGCAGACCTGCCACCTCTTTACCCGCAACAGCCAGTGTGATTGGCAGGTCATCATTTCATTTGGAAGTGGAAACACCAGCTGGTGTTCAGCGCTCTCTGACATCGAGAGCACCACCTTTGGATCAAACCAACCTAACTTTTCCGCCTGCATCTTCCTCACAGACGAGCAGTTTGCCGGGGACACCCTACTCAACCCCGTCTAAAAACAACAGCCAGCCCTTGGTCCCTCAGATGTGGACAAGTAAAAGACCATTTCCTCCTAGCCATGACAAAGCTAAGAGGTTGAATTTCACCATCTGCAAGCTGTTGGCTACAGAAATGCTGCCTTTCCGCCTGGTGGACACAGAGGATTTTCGAGACCTTATGTCCGTCGCAGTGCCCCAGTACCAGATGCCCAGTCGGCACTACTTCTCAAAGAAGGTGTGCCTGCGCTACACCAGCACGTTGCACCCAGCATCACCGCTTCTTTGAGAAACTCTGTGTGACAGGGTGCATTTCACCACAGACACTTGGACGAGTAGGCATGGACAGGGGCGTTACATGTCGCTGACTGGGCACTGGGTAACTATGGTGACAGCAGGACAAGGGGCTGCTGTCCAAGTCTTGCCATCCCCACGAGTTGTGCATCAATCCTCTTTATCTCGAAGTTCCTCCACTGCTTCTGCCTCCTCAACCTCCTCTCAGTCCTCCACCTGCACCCAAAGCCTGTCTGGTAATGCCACCCGCTTTCTAACTGCGCAGAAGGAATCCTGCACACCTCCTTACTATGCTGGCAGCAGGGCTCAATGGCATCAGGCGGTGTTTACTTTGAAATGTCTGGGAAATGTGAGTCACACAGCTGAGGAGTTGTGGTCAGCTCTGGAGACCCAGTTTCATGAATGGTTGTCCCAACTGGACCTGCAACCAGGGAAGGCCGTGTGCAACAATGCTGAAAACCTGGGTGCGGCCCTTCGCCGGGGCAGTGTCACACACACGTGCCTTGTATGGCTCACGTGTTGAACCTGGTTGTCCAGCAATTTTTAGCCCACTATCCCTGACTAGATGGCCTTCTGCAGAGGGCACGGTCGCTGTGTGCTCACTTCCGCAGTTCGCATCCCGCAGCTCAACGTCTTACATCTCTACAGAAGTCGTTGGGCCTGCCAGTTCACCGGCTGAAATGCGATGTGCCGACATGGTGGAATTCAACTCTGCACATGTTGCAGCGACTGTGGCAGCACCGACAAGCCCTGGTGCAATACGTTCTGACGTATAGCCTGGGCCAACGAGATCCAGATGTGGGGCAAATCACGCTGCAGGAGTGGTCTCAGATCAGGGACCTATGAAGTTGACGCGCCCCCTGGGCCGTGGGGTACCCGGAGCCGGGCCGGTAGACGCTGGGGGTTGAAGTCACTGTGTCGGTGACCCGGTCCGTGACCCAGGGCGGTCAATCCAAGGGTAATTTGCATATATGGGTTTTATAATGTCCGACTACGCCACCTGTGGAGTGCGGCCAAAGGGGCCTCCGCTGAGGAACAGTCCTCTGAAGCTGGTGGTTTTGCAGCAATGGTATTATTACTCCCCACAGGAAGAGTGTAGCTTCAGGGCAGTGTGGATGGATGATGGTGGTTGTAGTGCAGGGAGTCAGTAATGAACACAGAGTCCGTGTGATGCAGTCCCAAGATCTTTACTCAGAGTTGTTGCAGTCCAGATTACAGGTACCAGAGCAATCTCCCCCGTCGTGCTGTGCGTACTCAGTGAGGGGCTCAGTCCACCCCCAGATAGCTCCGGAGTACTTAGCAGGACCCCCTTCTGTGTGTCCTTTCTCTGGCCTTCTCCCTGCACCTCACACCCAGTGACACTTCTATCCGGTATCCTCGGGCCTTGGCGGGCGACGTGTGTTCTATCCCCTGGGTCCTATGTGGCTACCTTCTTAGTGAGACTGGTGTGGACTTTGGCCTGCAGTACATTAAATGCTGCAGCCTCCGGTTTCTAGTTGAGCCTTGCTGTTTCTCTGCTAGTTGAGGAACCGGTTCCCCTTATCTGGCCTGATCCCTCTACCTCCTGGTAGCAGCGGGCGTACGGGTGGCCTTCTGCACGGCCCGTACCCCTAGGGTCCCTTTGGGTTCCTGGAGCCTTCCTGCTCCCACTCCTCTCTTCTCTCCTTCAGTCCTGGGCCTCCCAAGCTAGGCCCGCCTCCGGAGCAGAGCTCATGCAGAGCCTCTGCTCCTGTCACTTCTCCTCCTTTGACTGGCTTGCTCTTTCTAAGATGGCTTCCTATTTATACTCTCCCTGTCATGTGCTCCCCTAAGCTGCTTTCTCCACCCACACCCACTACATAGGACCCTCCCGCCAGCTAGGGACTTGGGACTGTGCTCTCCCTTAGGAGCAGTCTCGCCCTACCCCCACTGTGGGTATGTGTTGGATGCAGGTGTTAGGGTCCCGAGCCATACTCCTTCCTTACCTGAGGGTGAGATACCACACCTCTGGGTGAGATGCAGTACCTCTGTGGCGACTGAACCCTCAGGGGCGCCACACACCCTTCTGCACAGTTTTGAAATGGCGACGAAGATGTTTAGTGCTGACGCCGATGCCATTATCAGCATGACTATTCCGGTGATTTACATGCTGGAGCACACGTTAAACAGAATTCAGGAGGTGGTACAAGAGGAGGTGGAGGAAGTAGAGGAGGAGGAGTTGTATGCGGAAGCGCTAACATCTGCAAGGTCCAGACGGTCGGCGGCACCAAGGCGGCAGGCATGTGAGGGTGGGGGAGATGGTTTTACCAGGGTGCAAGGTGCAGGAACCGAGGAAGAAGAGGAGGACGAACTGGCGATGGGCATGTAAGACTCATCAGATGAGGGAGACCTTGATCACATTTCTGTTGTGCGAGGTTGGGGGGAAAGGGCAGAGGAAGGAAGCATGATTCTTACCTCGCTACCAACACAACAAGAACTTGGTCCTCCTGGATGCGCAAGACACATGAGTGCCTTCTCGCTGCACTACCTGCAACATGACCCTCGGATTGTCAGAATTCGAAGTGATCCCGACTACTGGGTTGCCACACTTAGACCCCCGGTACAAAAGTAAATTTGCCAAAATAATTCCTGCCATAGAAAGGGATTCACGCATGCAGGAGTATCAGCAGAGGCTGTTGCAGAATCATACATGTGCTTTTCCACAAAACACCAGTGGTGCACATAGTGAATCTCACAGTTCTAACTTGCAAACCGTGGGACTGTCGATTCTTCATCACTCAAACCGTAACAGTAACACAGTATCTGCTGGTAACAGCAATTTTGTGGAATCGTTTCACCACTTTTTTAGACCATCTTTTGCAAGGCCACAGGAGACAAGAAGTCTGACACATAGTCAACGCCTAGCGAGGATGGTACAGGAGTATCTCCAAGTGAACATCGAAGCCATGACTGTGTCACTGGACCCTTGCTCATTTGGGATTCCAATCTGGAAAAATGTGCGGAGCTCGCCACTCACGCCTTGGAGATATTGTCATGCCCTGCAGCCAGCGTTCTCTCTGAACGCGTGTTCAGCTCTGCTGGTGGTGTGCTGACAGATAAGCGCATGCGGCTGTCCACTGAGAATGTAGACAGACTCACGTTCATAAAGATGAACAAATCATGGATCCGCAAGGACTTTTCTACCCCTGTGTCATCTTGGGGAGACTAAAAGCTTGAGGATTTGGTAAAACCACCTCACCAACCGTTTTAAGCAACTCTGGGGCAATTGATGCCACTTAAGTGGTGTCTGTGCCACAATTTTTGGAAAAAATGGAGACTCTTTTTGGAGTCCCCTTGCTGTGTTTTACGCGACGTTGGCATCATCAATTCCAGGTGGGTTGGGTCGCCCCCCCCCCCTTTTAACTGTAAGAAACTACATACACTATGGCTTGGGGTAACACAGATGGTTGAGTCTGAAGAGCTGTTTGCTCAGAGGTCTGCTCCAAAGCTTCAGTGTCTGCTAGTCAGCGTAGAATTTTTAACTGCATCTAGCCTAGGCAATACTTTGGGCGTAGTAGCCCAGCTGCGAAGCAAGCTGCACCCCCTGTGTATCTAATAAGAATTTTTAAATGCATCTAGCCTAGGCAGACTGTGGGGACCCCCAACCAAACCCAGATGCTCAGCCCCCCTACCGCCCCCCTTTCCTTGACAATACAATAATGTAACTCTTACAATTGGATGGGTGAGGATCGGTCACAGCTTTATTAACTCTTTATACTCATTCCATTAGAAAGGCATTTTATTTCTAAAATAATTCAGCTTGTTGCAGCATGCCCTGGGTCTCCACACCGGCAAGTTGGCCAACAAGTGTAACTCTCCAACATGTCCTTTCTATTTCCAGGCCACGGAGGATCCTGCGTACTCGTATGCAGGACTCTGACCCCCATCCATCACTCTTAACGCTTGTTCCACTCCGTCCTGAAGTCCTGACAAGAATATGTCCAGTCCAATATCCATTAAGTGAACACCGTCGGGCCGTATGAGGCCTGCTTTATCTCCTTCCAGTTGTCGGTGTTGTATCACTACACCGCCTCGGTCTCTTCTAAATTTTGCCATCCGAATATTTATTACCCGCCTTGTCCATTCGATGGCCGTGATGTCTCGCGTACCTTGCCATACCGCTATCGGCACAATCTCTGACCATACTATAGTTAGTTTTGTGAAAAATTCTCTGAAGCGCTCAGTGTCTAGTTTCATTATTGCTATTAGTTATGTGCTCTTGTGATGACCTAGGTCGTTTCCCCCGGCCTGTATAACTAAGATGACCAGACCTCTTGCCTCTCTCCCTACTTTGATTACCTCCATTAGTACCTGCGGCCATAGCAGGCCTCTAAATACCTCTCCAGTTGAAATATGTGTTATGAAACTCTAATTTCCTCCCGCCTGGGCGGACTTTCGCCCTTTTTTCTGCCCAATATATATACGAGTGGCCTATCACCCACACTGTTGGCTTAGCGTCACCTGTAAAAGAAACAAACCACGTTAGGATAACAAGTCTGGTGTTATGTATCTCGCCAAACACGTGGATCACCATCTCCCTATCCTCTGAACTTCCGTTTCTGACAGTCCTGCTCTTGCTGCTTCCGTGGCCGCGCCTATGCGGAATGAGTGTGCCTGTAATCTTTGTGGTGGTTCCCTGCCGATGTTATGAATTTATTAAATATAGCTTGGAACTGGTATCTTGATAATGGCGTTCCATCCAATGTGATAGGAAGAAATGACTTTGTGATCTGATGGTTATATATGTTTTTACTATTGTTACCCGACTCAGTGTACCGTTTGTGGGTTGTAGAAGTACCCACTGGAACCATTTTCGATTGGCGTATGCGTAGACGTATTGCATTATTGGCTATGACTACGTCCTGTTGTAATAAGCCTCCACTGGTGGTAATTTTGGATTGAGGGACTAATTCGCTTATGCATAGCGCCCCGAAGAAGGCGATCGCAAATGCAGTAGACAGTAATGTTGCTTCAAATTGTGAGTGTCATGTTAATGGTGTTAGGGATATGATGTGAGAAATCAGTTTTAGTGACACGGGACGGGACGTCTACACTCCTGACTTGACTGACCCCTTTTCCACACTTTTATGGATTGTCTGATGATGAATCTCTTTGTCACATCTCCCCAATTCAGTAGTTGGAAGTGAAATGTTACTCCGGTCAGACACCACTGCGCTGACGCCCCTGATATGCCCCTCATCATTAGCTGGTGGAGAAATTCTATGGTGACTTGTAATCTGGCTTGTTCACATTGGTCAACCCGTCTGCCTGCTACTAGTCGTGTCCACTCTTCCCATGCCTTACCGTATGCTTGCCACGTCGACGGGGCAACTGACGCTCTGATTAATGGCATCAACTATTCGCCACTAGATCCCATAGGGAGGGTGGGCAACTGTTGCCCGATGGGTGGGCGTTGGGGAGGAGCTCTGAGAAAATCTGCCAATTGAATTGTGATAAAGCGTTATCAGCAGCTTTAGACCCCTCAGCATCGTGGCTAGTGCGGACCCATACATTGTGTTTTAGGCACAGGAATGCTAGCCAACGTAGTAGGCCTAGCACTGGGAGAGACGATGATGCCATCTTATTAATGCAGTGCGCTAGGCTGGTGTTTTTTGTTATGAAGCGTATATTTTTGTTAGCCAGGCGCGCGCCCCATATTTCTATTGCTACCACTATTGTGAAGAAAAATTATTTTCTGGGCTAGATGCAGCTAAAAATTATTATTAATTTCAAAGCTGGTGGAGCTTGGTATAGATGGCCTAATACAATGAGTACCACACACTACTACTATGCCCAAAATTATTTTCCAGGCAAGATGCAGCTAAAAATTATTATTAATTTCAAAGCTGGTGGAGCTTGGTATAGATGGCCTAATACAATGAGTACCACACACTACTACTATGCCCAAAATTATTTTCCAGGCAAGATGCAGATAAAAATTACTAGTAATTTGAAAGCTGGTGGAGCTTAGTATAGATGGCCTAATAGAATGAGTACCACACACTGCTAATATGCCCAAAATTATTTTCCTGGCAAGATGCAGCTAAAAATTATTATTAATTTCAAAGCTGGTGGAGCTTGGTATAGATGGCCTAATACAATGAGTACCACACACTGCTACTAAGCCCAAAATTATTTTCCGGGCTAGATGCAGCTAAAAATTATTATTAATTTCAAAGCTGGTGGAGCTTGGTATAGATGGCCTAATAGATTGAGTACCACACACTGCTACAGGCCCAAAAGGTTTTACTTGGCTAGGTGCAGAAAAAATTTGTATTACATACACAGGTGGTGTAGCTTGCAACACAGATAGGCTACTCCACTGACTAACACACACTGCAAGAGGCCCAAAAGGATTTGCTTAGCTAGATTGAGCCAAATGCTGTGAAAAACACTTGCACAGCACTAAAACAGACCTGCCTGGCAAAAAGTGATAGGAACTGATGTAACCTAGCCCTCAAAAGGGCTGGAATTACAACTAGTCACTACTCCCAACCTATCTGTCGATTTAAGAGCACAGACCTGCCTGCTAAAAGTGCTAGGAACTGCTGTAACCTAGCCCTCAAAAGGGCTGCAATTACAAACTAGTCCCTACTCCCTAAACCTTTCTGTCTATTTAAGAGAAAATTCGCTTGCAATTCAGTTACACAATATAGCGCTAACAGCAGCAGCAGTGCCGTCTAACACTCAGCTGCAGCAGTGAGAAAATGGTGGCGACAGGGAAAATGGCTGGGTCTTATAGGGCAAGGACATGTGACATACACAGCCAATGACACATGCCCTTGCTTGTGTGAAAAAAAGCACTTCGCTCCGTGTGTGCGCTGCTGATAGGCTGACAGACTGCACCTCCCCACTGTAAATGCGGGAAAGAGAAAAAAAAATGGAGATCTTCATTATTTCTGCAGAGATCCATCCCATGCCCCTCCCCCCGCCCCGCTGTACACTCAAACTGTGTATTAACATTGATTATCAGCATTACTGTGAAAAAATCCAGTTACGATTTGGGTGCACGAACAGTTATCGAACATAACCTCGAACAGGCGGATTTTTTTCAAATCGTTCGGGTTCGTCGAACACCGCCCAAAACAGCTCGAATTTGAGATTGGCGAACAGTTCGATTCGAACACCGCTCATCTCTACTTAGGGATGATTCATTATTTTTCTGTGAGAAATTAATGAGTTGGTGGAACAATTCTGAAGTACTCTCTTCTTTATAGAGCCCTTTTAAAATCATCTTCAGCTGTTGCAAGGTCAGTTGACTCTTCATTTCTAGCATACTACAGAGGTTCAGTCCTGGGCTGATCATTTTAACCACTCCCTCCACTATCTCATCTGGCTGGTAGCCTTTCTGTAATCCTGCATCGATCTGGTGCAACAAGTTCCTAGAAGACAGTCTCTCTTTCTGTTCACACTCTCCAATCTGTCCCAGGATCTTGAATTCTTTCCTTATGGTGATTTGTGGTGTTAGAGAGGACTGTCTCCCTGATTTATCCTGTCTGAGTCTATCACCTGTTCAGAGGTTTTGGTTGATTCCTGCAGGGCTGTTAGGGCTTTGAATTGTTCTTTCAATTCCTGTAGTTCAGTCTGCGGATGGAGATTCCCGCTTTTGGTAATTGGTGCTGCACCTCCATCCTCCAACTTCAACTTGGTTAGAAACTGTGTTAGTTCCTGGAGGAATGTCCCCATGACATCTTCAGCTTCTTTCTCCCCCAGCTCATCCATTTTTGCATTAATGGCAGCTAACAGTTGCCTGCGGTTGTGTGCTTTGGAAATCTGTTCTACTGACATCTTTACATGTTCTGCTACTGTTCTCAATTCTTCAGAGGTTAACTGAAGAAGCAGCTCACTAATTCTGTCTATTTGTATTTCCACATCCATTGATGCTAGTGAGTTTTTCTTTAGGGCTGGTCCCCTTTAACTGGTGTAGCAGAGTTGAGTTGAGGTGCTGTGCTGCTGTGTTTTTCCAGACACTTTTCCTCTTCTCCCTCTACACACTAATTCCCGCTCAGTATTCCCCGTATGGGCCACCAATGTTACACACATGCTGCCTAAGTTCAGATAGGGGCGAGACCGGTTACATGAATTCATTAGAATCCTGGGGGAACCGTTACTCAGGGCTACCTCAGGCTGCAGCTTCTCTCAGGCACACGATAGATTCAGTTGCTGACCAGATACATCTGACAAGGGTCTTCATAAAAGGTAGAACAGTAACATTTAATGAGGCACGGCCAGTGCAATGCAAATGTCTCTTTGAGCAACAGGCTCCAGTAATAACAGTACAGTCTCCTTTGCAGCACGTCAGTACACAGTCTATTATCCGGTAGCACAGTACAGCACAGTTTTAATACATACACAACCGCAGGCTTTTCCTTCACAAGGACTCAATAATACTGCATAAATATGGAGGGGGAAAGGGTGTGATGAGGGAGATAATCTCTATTGCAGGCTTCTTTCAAATCCTTATCCTCCAGGCCGATAATACTCCACACTGTTAGCTCAGGGAGTCTAACTGACCTTTGTTTAGTTTCCCTCCTGACCTGAATTTTATTCCCTTGCCTTCCGTGAGATACAGATCATAAGCCACCTTTCTCTTCGGCTCCAGCCAGACTGTAAACAACTTCCCCACAATCCCCCTGGGGCTCTGCTAAAACACTCCCCTTCTCCTGTGACTGTGTTAACCCCTCTAGTTGCTGGATGCTTCTGGAGCACAACACTTCCTGTCTCCTGTGCTTGTGTTACTTCTAATAGTTGCTGAATGCTTTTAAAGCAACATCACTACTTCTGCATGACACACTCTGCAACAGCACTACTTCTGCATGTCACATGTTCCTTAACATATTTCCCAGGAAAATCCATTTTGGTTTCATTTTTGTATGTTTTATTGTGAGTCCGTAAAAGTGGCACAATACCTCTGACATTGTTTTTGACAGCAGTGACCTGGGAGTCAGAAATGCTTCCAGGGGTTTTCCCCAAGGTGTTCCCATGTCATTTGAGCACTGTTCCCATCGATTTGGACAATTTTTAGGCCCTCGGCAGACCGCCAGGGTGAGCCCCCGGAAAAATGCTCAAGTTTCCCATATACTTACATTGGGCTCGTTACTCGAACTGAGCACTCGAGCATTCCAATTTGCTTGATTTGAACAACGAGTACCCGAGCATTTTAGTGCTCGCTCACCACTAATTATTAGCCCTGATATTTAGGTGTGACGCCCTGCTGTACATGGAGCCACAGATCCTGGAGGGGTGCATTAAAGGATTTCTCCACAAGAGGCCCTCAGAGCATACACACACCTCCACCCTACCTCAGTCCACCAGAGGGAGCCAGGATAGGGATATATAAAGGAGGGTGGAATTAGAGAGTTAGTTAGTTCTCCTCAGGAAGTGAGTTCAGACAGAACAGTCTGGAATCCACAGCCAGTTCCTGCAGAGTGAGACAGAGAAACAGGTCAGTCTGCAGTGGAGCTCAATCAGACTCAAGCAGCTCGAGTTAAGTGAGCTAGGAGCATTGCTGACGCTCAGAGAACAGCAGAAGAGGCAGCCAGCTAACTGCCAGTGTGTATAGCCTAGTGAGGGTCCGAGTAGGCTGAAGGCTAGAGGAGTGAGTAGCATTGGGGGCAGAGGAGCTTTACCAGCTCACCCCAGAAACCATATCCCGGACACCGGGTCCGAGTCTGCAGGGATTCTTTACACCCAGCAGAAGACAACCAGAAACCCCTGGCGAACTACATGTCCCAGGAATACAAAACGCTGACTGTTATACCAGGGTCAGGAGTTACCGAGGCCCCATATACCAGGGAGTGCGTACTCCAATAGAAGGCCATACCTCAGGATCAGCCGGTGCAGGACAGAAACCAAGTTAGGCCTAGCTCCAGGCAGGTCAGAAACTTACTACAGAGAGGCAAGAAACAGGAGGTCGTACACCTGCTCACTGGGGAGAATCCGGACGTGCACCCCTCAAGCTACAGTGCTCCGGGGTGTTCCTGAACTAATCCCAGTAAAGGTACAGAAGCGACTTTGTGTGCTCCCATTCTTGCCCTGATCCAGCTGGGTCCCCTCTGTCCTGCATCCCCCCTTCATACGCTGCCCTGAGGCCCAGCTCCACCTGTGGGGAGCTATACCACCAAAGCTGCTTTAACACCGGCCTCAGTGGACTGCCGCAGCACTGGTGAACCTCACCAGACACCACAGGTGGCGTCACGAACTTTGACATTTGATTTCCCCCCAGGGTACGGGCCCAGGAGCCGACCACCGCGACATCCCCCAAGACCAGACATCAAGGCCCGGGCGCCGAGTAGTCCCCATCCCCTGGGCGCCACATCTCTCTAACTGGCGTCACGAACAGGATTACGTGCCCGCGGCAACGGAAGAAGTTGTGCCCGTTGCCACCGGGTACTGTGCGTCTTTACTAAAAGACTGTATATTGTACTGTGGTGAAGATTTCCCACCATTTCGGAGGTTTCCCGCCATTGTCCGCCATTATGACGTCGCTGCGCGAGAAGAAGGGTGTAACCGCGGGAAAACTAGGAGGCGTACCTGTGTAACCGCGCAAAGTCTTGGACACGCCCCACGCACTGATGCAGCGTCAGGTCCTGGCAGGAAGCCCCAGTGAACGCTCTGACGTGGAAAGTAAGCGACGCAAGGTCCTACCAGAAGTCCGTCACCTGCAGAGCTGCGGCCAACAGAAGTAAGGTAGGCCACGGTTCACTAGGGGGGGGGGCGCCAAGATGTTGCAGCAACAGCCCGACATCGCGGCCCAGGCTGACAGCCCCGATGATGCATCAGCGGCTGCCGCCGCGCAGGACGGAATAGCCGCTCCATCGCCAGGTCCTGTAGCCCCCATTGTACCATTGACTTTACCATACATGCCTGGAGCAAAGTGGCTCCCCCAGTACAGTGGCAAGCCAGACACCCTGTCTGGATTCAAGCGCAAAATATGCAGCATCCTGGACATGTATTCTATGATGGGCAAACAAAGAGCTGCAGTAGTTGTGGGACAATTGACTGGTGCTGCGGAGAGAGAAGTAGAGACTTGGTCAGCCGCAGACCAGGAATCAGTGTCCACAATTTTCAAAAAGTTACAGACTGCCTTTGATGACCGCACTGAGGCAGACCTCCGGATGAGGTTCTACCAATGCTCTCAGAAGCCGGAGGACAATGTTCGGGACTATGCCTACCATTTACAAGGGGTCCTGCAAGCTCTGAAACAGGTCAGTCCAATTAGCATAACCAATGAGAGTAAAATGCTAAAAGAACAATTTGTCCGGGGGCTGAGGTCCCAAGGGGAGAGCAGGACTGTGCGTTGGTGGTCCTTGGATCATCCAGATGCTACCTTTGACACCCTTAAGGATATGGCTATAAAGGGACTGCAGCCCCTGGAGACGGCAGATACTGCAATCCAACGTTACCAGGGTGGGGCCACTCCAACGCCAGCACCTTTTCCCCCCTGGCTGCCGAAGCCAAAGTGCAGGCAGCGCCCCCTACTGAGCTGGACTGTCTGCGCTCAGAAGTGCGCCAGCTGACCAAAAACCAGGCCACTGTAATGAGTGCCCTGCAACTACGGACGGAGCCAGAGACGGACGGAAAGATCCTGCTAGCCGACTGCCCTGAGGATGTCCCCTGGATGAACCGGAGGAGAAGTAGGACGTCGCCGCCCCGGAGGAGGACAACGCCACCCCGTGGGAGGACCAACAACCAACGCCATCCTGACCAAGAGTTCGACTGCCACCGCTGCCAGAAGGCAGGTCACACAGTGCACCAGTGTCCTTTAAACAAGCAAACCCTGGGTCCGAGGGCCAACACCCAGGAATAGACTCAGCAGGCCCCTCAGACTGGCACCGCATGTTCGTGGGAGGAAGACCTTTCCTATCCATCATACTGGATGGCATTGCGATACCTGCCCTGCTGGACACCGGATCCCAGGTAACAATCATACCTGATATCCTCTATAAAAAATACTGGTCCATGGACAGTCTACAACCCCCAAACCCAGACTTTTCAGTATATGCCTCTAACGGCCTCCCTCTTGACCTACTTGGGGTTAAGAAAGTAGCAGTAAAAGTGGAGAGAGTGGAGTTAAAGGACCAGGGACTCATTGTAGTGAAGACTGTCAATGAGGAAAATGGACTGAATGTGGTACTAGGCACTAACATTGTTGGTAACTGTTTGGAGGAGGTTGTGTTTTTACTCCAACAGCTCGCTGACACCGCCAGACCGGGGCAGAGGAGAGCACTCCAGAGGGAGATTCGAGCCCTGATGTACCAGCAGCAAGTAAAGCTAACTGGTGGTGAGATTGGTAATGTGCGGGTAACAGACCCCATACCCATTGTGATTCCCCCAATGAGTGAAATGCTTATCTGGTGTAGAGCAGCAATAGGTCTTAAAGGACAGAGCTACCAGGCGGTAGTAGAACCCCTTAGCTCAGAGCACAGACCTACACTCTTAACAGCCAGAGGAGTAGTGGATGTACGCAATGGGAGGGTGCCCGTCCGTCTTCTCAACTATGGGGAAGACGAGGTCAGATTACCACTGTTGCCAAGTTACATGCTGTAAATAGTAACTCCATTCACACGGCGGAGTCCTTAACCTCACCAGACAAAGTGGAGGATAATGACCCAGCAACCCAGGTGGTGGACTGGTGTCAACAGCTCCATGTTGGGACAGACACCACTCCTGCTCACCAGAAACAGGGGGTACACCGGGTGGTTCAAGAATACGCACAGGTATTCAGCAAACACCCACTTGACTTTGAGAGGATTAAGGGGGTACAACATCACATCCCCACAGGCAACCATCCCCCCATCAAGGAACGGTACAGGCCTATACCTTCAGCACACTACCAGAAAGCCAAGGAGATGCTGCATGACATGAAGAAGGCAGAGGTAGTAAGGGATATTTGTAGTCCCTGGGCAGCTCCTCTAGTTCTAGTCAGGAAGAAGGATGGAAGCATGAGATTGTGTGTAGATTAGACAAGTAAATCGCATTACACATAAAGATGCATACCCTTTACCCCGTATTGAGGAATCCCTGGCTGCCTTAAAGTCTGCAAATTACTTTTCCACCCTTGACTTCACTAGTGGGTACTGGCAAGTAGCTGTGGCTGAGGAGGATCGGGAGAAGACGGCCTTCACCACCCCGATGGGACTCTGCGAGTTCAACAGTATGCCGTTTGGACTCTGCAATGCCCCCAGAATGTTCCAGAGATTGATGGAGTGCTGCCTGGGACACCGCAACTTCGAGACTGTGCTACTGTACCTGGATGACGTGATAGTATACTCCAAGACGTTTGAGGACCACTTGAAGCACCTGGCGGAGGTATTTGAGTCACTGTCCCAGTATGGGATGAAGTTGAAGCCCTCCAAGTGCCACCTGCTCAAGAGAAAGGTACAGTACCTGGGGCACATTGTCAGTCCGGAGGGAGTAGCACCAGACCCGGAGAAGGTCACTGCCATCCAGAAATGGCCGGAGCCAAAGAACCTCAAGGAGGTGCGTCAGTTCCTGGGACTGATAGGATACTACCGGAGGTTTGTACAAGATTACACTAAGAAAGCAGCGCCTCTGCAAGACCTCCTGGTAGGACAGTCCCCCAAGGGCAGAAATCCCCCGTTCCACTGGGGTAAAGAACAGGCTGAATCATTTCAAGAAATGAAGGAGATCCTGACAGGTGATGAAATCCTAGCCTACCCTGACTACAGCCAACCGTTCCTGCTGTATACTGATGCCAGCAATGAAGGATTGGGAGCTGTCCTAAGTCAGAAGCAGAATGGCCAGGAGAAAGTCATCGCGCATGCAAGCAGGAAGCTCCGCCCGACTGAGAGGAACCCAGAGAACTATAGCAGCTTTAAGTTAGAGTTCCTGGCCTTGGTCTGGGCCATCACAGAAAGGTTCAAGCACTACCTAGCCTCCAGCAAGTTCACTGCTTACACTGACAATAACCCCTTAACTCATCTTGAAACAGCCAAGCTGGGAGCCATGGAACAACGATGGATGGCTCGGCTGCCAAACTACCAATTCACAATAAAGTACTGGGCGGGCTGCAAGAACGCCAACGCCGATGCCCTGTCCAGGATGCCTCACCAGTCAGACACAGAAGAAGAAGTGGATGACTTGGTAGAGATTGAAATACCTGCCTTCCACCGGAATGGGATGATCCACGAGCAAAGAGCCTCCAGGAGGCAGCGTGGTAAAACGTTAAACCCTTTGCCTCATCACAGCTGGAAAGGTACCCAGGACAGCGACCCGGTTGTCAGCCGTATCAAGGAGCTGATAACCCAAGAAGGTTCCTCCCTGGAGAAGGAGGCGTCTCTTCAAGCAAAGCAGCTGTGGAATGAAAGAAGCAGGCTGTTTATCTACCGTGAGAAGCTGTGCCGGAGGTACGTCAATCCCAAGACCCACGAGATGGTATGGCAGATAGTAGTCCCCAAGACAGACATCCAAATGGTGTTGGAGGCCTACCACGATCAAGCGGGGCACTTTGGCTGGAAAAAGCTTGAAACCCTACTGAAGTGTCGCTTCTACTGGGTGGGAATGCGCAGCTCCATTGAGAGGTGGTGCAGAGACTGTGGGCCCTGTAGCCTAAGAAGAAAAGACTACAGCAGCCAGAAGGCACCCCTGCAACCCATCAAGATGACTCGTCCCCTGGAGATCGTGGCCCTGGACCATGTCAAGTTGTCACCCAGCCGGTCAGGATATACCTATGCCCTGACCATGGTGGATCACTACTCCAGGTTCCTGGTGGTCGCCCCTGTCAAAGACCTGACAGCAGAGACAGCAGCGAAGACATTCCAAGCGTACTTCTGCAGACCCCATGGATACCCTGAGCAGGTACTGACTGACCAAGGCCCGGCCTTTGAGGCTGAATTGTTCAAAGAGTTCTGCCATCTGTACGGTTGTAAGAAGATAAGAACTACACCGTACCACCCACAAAACCAATGGTCTCTGTGAGAAGATGAACAACATTGTCATTGACCTGCTGAAGACCTTACCACTTGAGGCGAGAGACCAGTGGCCAGACCTACTACCTGACTTGGTAAACCTGTACAATCACATACCTGTGAGTTCCACCAATTGCACTCCAGCTTATCTCATGCGAGCGAGACCAGGAAAGTTGCCCATGGACCTGGAGCTTGGTGTTGTAGAACCAGAGGCAGACGTGACCACTGAAGACTGGGACATGACCAGACAGGAGCAGTACAGAAGAGGACAAGCCTGTGTCTTAAACAGTCTCACTCGGGTGAGGGATAAACAAGAAGCACAATACAACAGAAGTGCACCACCAGAACCCTTCACACCAGTAGAAGTGGTATTGAAAAGGAAGCGGAGAAACCACAAATTTGATGACCAGTGGGAGAGAGAACCCTACACGGTGTTGAATTCAAGGTTTGATAACAGAAAGACGTGTTTGATCAGCAAGGATGGAGGAAGAACAACTGCAACAGTATCTAGGTACCACCTGAAGTTGTGCCCAGATCTGCTAAAACCCCAAGAAGAAGAGCCTCTCATCATCCAAGAGAAACCTGAAGAAGCAGTAATACATACTGATTTAGGAGACTTCCCGGCAGATTGGCCTCAAATCGGAGGAGCAGTTATAATTCCAGTACTCCAATTCTTCCAACAGCCAGAAGACCCTCCACAGCAAGCTGAACCTGTAAGTGCTGCGGAAGAGCCTAGTGCCGCAGAAGAGCCTAGTGCCGCAGAAGAGCCTAGTGCCGCAGAAGAGCCTAGTGCCGCAGAAGAGCCTAGTGCCGCAGAAGAGCCTAGTGCCGCAGAAGAGCCTAGTGCCGCAGAAGAGCCTAGTGCCGCAGAAGAGCCTAGTGCCGCAGAAGAGCCTAGTGCCGCAGAAGAGCCTAGTGCCGCAGAAGAGCCTAGTGCCGCAGAAGAGCCTAGTGCCGCAGAAGAGCCTGGTGCCGCAGAAGAGCCTGGTGCCGCAGAAGAGCCTGGTGCCGCAGAAGAGCCTGGTGCCGCAGAAGAGCCTGGTGCCGCAGAAGAGCCTGGTGCCGCAGAAGAGCCTGGTGCCGCAGAAGAGCCTGGTGCCGCAGAAGAGCCTAGTGCCGCAGAAGAGCCTAGTGCCGCAGAAGAGCCAGCTCAAGAAGAATCCCAGGAAGAAGGATCCCCGGCAGAAGTAGAGCAAGAAGGCCCAGCCAATGGTGAACTTGCCAACCCAGTAGCGAGGTTAAGGCAGTTTTTCAATACCATCGCTAGTAGAACAAACAGGGTAGATGAGAGAAACACTGACACTACACAGACCACCGCACTATGCAGATCTACACGTAGCACGAAAGGTCAACTCCCTGTCAGGTACACTAAGTGAAATAGTTAAACCCCGGCAGATGTAGATAGTTACTAGTGTTGATCGAGCACTAAAATGCTCGGGTGCTCGAAGCTCGGGCCGAGCTCGCCGTGATACTCGGGTGCTCGACCCGAGCAATGAGCCCAATGTTAGTCTATGGGAGACCCGAGCATTTTTGGCGCGGCACCCCCGGCAGTCTTTTAAAAGCCTAACAAGTGCCCAAAATGATAGTGACAGTGCTCAAATGACATGGGGACAGCATGGGGATCGCCCCAGGAAGCATTTCTGATGCCCAGGTCACTGCTGTCAACAACGTGTTCAGAGGTATTAAGCCACTTTTAAGGGCTCACAATAAAATGTTCAAAAACTAAACTGAAACTGCTTTCCTGTGAAATATGTTAAGGAACTTCCTTTCCAGGGTAAAGACTTGTGTATAAGGTAAAATAAATACCCCCCCCCCAAAAAAAAATACTCCTCCACACCTTGGGCTATGTTCACAAGTAGCATTTTTTATGCGTTTTTGCTCTTTTGTATTGCTTTCAACCGTGACAAATGCATTCACCGGGAAATGTCATTTTAACATTTTACAACCTTATCTTGCCATGTGCTGTGTGACACATGCATACAGTGCTGAAAAGACGTGGGAACAGCATGGGTAAGACCCCTGGAAGCATCTCTGACACCCAGGTCACTTCCTAAAAGTGTGCCCATCAGAAGTCATCCATGCCGCATCAGAAGATGCAGACTTGCAACTATCCCCATGCAAGTTCTTGTCCCAGGGCACTGTTCAATTGTACCTCCCCCATTCCTTGCAATGCAAGCACAAAGTCTGCAATTACAGGTGCAGGGTGGGAGGCATCTTCGCATGTACCATGAACAGGGGTTTGGCATGCACACACTACAGCGGAATAGGCTGTCCTTCCCACTAAATGCACTGGGGAGGGCACAGGTAATGTTTTGGTATACGCGCTTAATCTTTTGTATAAGGCACACCGGGACAAATAGGGGCGGCTGGGGACTGAGTATGGATACCTCGCTGCCGAAGCAGCCATGAGGTAGTGGCCAGCTTCGGCCTCCTCCAAACTAAAAGGCCCCATTTCAAGTGCAAGCTAGCAGTATGGCATTGCAGCCTGGGGGTGGGTGGGTGGCAGGCTGCACACTTATGCTTGCATTAAAAGAAAACAAAGCAGATGCTAACTTCTATCATCATCATCATGCTCCTCACCTTGGCACTCTCAACTCCCCTGATGGAGAAGCCAGGGCCCACCAGAGGAGTCTGGTTCTCTGGTGGACTCATCCAATGCTGCCCTAAAGCAGGCCGGGCTAAGAAAAGTGTGTGGGGGGAAGTTGACAGGAGAAATAGGGGCGGCTGGGGACTGTTTATGGACACCCGGCTGCCCCCAGGCGGCTGGGGACCGTGTGTGGACACCCGGCCGCGGGGCGGCTGGGGACCGAGTATGGACACCCGGCCGCCCCCTGGCGGCTGGGGACCGAGTGTGGACACCCGGCCGCCGGGCGGCTGGGGACTGAGTATGGATTCCAGGCCACCAACACAGCCATGACGTGGTGGCCAGATTCCGCCTCCACATGCCTAAAAGGCCCAATTTCGAGTGCAAGCAAGCAAGCAGAATGGTATTGCAGCCTGGGGGTGGGTGGGTGGCAGGCTGCATACTTGCGCTTGCATTGCAAGGAATGGGAGAGGTACAATTGAACATTGCCCTGGGACAAGGACTTGAGGCGGAGGCGGAACCTGGCCACCACGTCATGGCTGTGTTGGCGGCCTGGAATCCATACTCAGTCCCCAGCAGCCCGGCGGCCGGGTATCCACACTCTGTCCCCAGCCGCCAGGGGGCGGCCGGGTGTCCATGCTCGGTCCCAAGCCGCCCCGCGGCCGGGTGTCCACACACGATCCCCAGCCGCCTGGGGGCAGCCGGGTGTCCATAAACGGTCCCCAGCCGCCCCTATTTCTCCTTGGAACATCCCCCCCACACTTTTCTTAGCCCGGCCTGCTTTAGGGCAGCATTGGACGAGCCCACCAGAGAACCTGACTCCTCCATCAGGGGAGTTGAGAGTGCCAAGGTGAGGACCATGATGATGATGATACAAGTTAGCATCTGCTTTGTTTTCTTGGAATGCAAGCGCATGTATGTAGTAGCGGCTAGGCCTGAGGTTGTCAGCGTTTTGGCGCATATCCTACCTCCGCCGAGGATTGCTGGCTGTTTTCCTGCTACTATTCCAGTTCTATGACTCCCATTAAAACAAAGCTTCAGGTGATAAATGATGGATGAGGTAGTGGCAAAGGAGAAAGAGCAGGAGGAAGAGGAACCATTCACATCAATATCAGGCCAGTCAACCACATATGTCTTGTAGGATATGTTTCTGTAACAAAAAGAGCGGTTCGGCTACACAGTTATAGAGCATACAGTGAGTGCAATGCCTACCAAAAATTTTGAGGCACTCCAATGCCCCTTGGAAATGACATGGAGGTCAGAGGGCTTTAACTAAACCATTTTTTCCATTTATAGCAACTGGGTCTCCTGTACACTGTTGGCCTAAGCAGTGAATGGAAGGCTTTCCAAAAATTATGAGGAACTGCAATGCCCCTTGAAACAGATGTGGATTACAGCGTACTAAAAACCTTCTAGCCATTATTGGGGAGTTGGTCTCCCTAAGTTTTCGCCTTTGCATTGAAAAGCAAAAGCTGACTAAAATTAGGAGGAAATGCAATGCCCGTTGGAAGAGTCGTGGAGGTAAGAGATAATTAAAAACAACACTCCAATGCCCCTTGGAAGAGCTGTGGTGTTCAGAGTGGCTTAAGAAGATTCTTTTAATGCCCCTTTGAAGAGACGTGGAGGTCACAGTAGCTTAACAAGACTGTTTTAATGCCCCTTTGAAAAGACGTGGAGGTCCCAGTAGCTTAACAAGATGGTTTGAATGCCCCTTGGAAGAGACGTGAGGTCACAGTAGTTTAACAAGACGCTTTTAATGCCCCTTACAAGAGCCATACAGTACAGCATCTTAAAAATATTATTCCCATAATTGGGGAGTGGGTCTCCCATAGTATTTGCTTATGCCTTCCAAGCAAAAGCTTTCAAAAATTAGGAGGAAATGCAATGTCGGTTCGAAGACTCATGGAGGTCCCAGTAGCTTAACAAGATGGTTTTAATGCCCCTTACAAGAGACGTGGAGGTCAGAGTGGAATAACAAGACGCTTTAAATGATGCTCAGAAGAGATGTGGAGGTCAGAGTGGTATAACAAGACTGTTTTAATGCCCCCCAGAAGAAACGTGTAGGTCAGAGTGGTATAACAAGATGCTTTTAATGCCCCTTACAAGAGACATGGAGGTCAGAGTGGTATAACAAGACGTTTTTAATGCCCCTTACAAGAGACGTGTAGGTCAGAGTGGTATAACAAGACGCTTTTAATGCCCCTTACAAGAGACGTGGAGGTCAGAGTGGTATAACAAGACGCTTTTAATGCCCCTTACAAGAGACGTGGAGGTCAGAGGGGTATAACAAGTAGTGTTGAGCCACCCCCGTAGTGTTCGAGTTCGGTTCGGTTCGTCGAACACCCGTGTGTTCACCGAACTGTTCGTCGAACACCTTCGAACACCGTTAAAACCAATGGCAGGCAAACAAAAACACATAGAAACACATAGAAAACACCTTCAAAGGTGTCCAAAAGCTGACAAACTGCTCAGAAGACATAACTAACACATGGAAAAGTGACAAGTACATATAGTCATGCAAAAATAAAAGAGGTGGAGGAGTAAAAGGAGGGGGAGACACAGATATAGGCATGTCATGCCCTTCTAAAATCCAAAAAGTGAGAAGCCGACACAGCCAGTCCGCTCCTGCCCGTGCCACCTCCGTGTCGCCGGGTTTGTGCCAGAGCCGCGGTGAACCCTGACGGCCAGCCCCCCTCTCCCAATACTGGTGCCTGTCCGCTGGTGGGTCGAGCGAGCCCCCCTGTGGTGGAGGCAGCTCTAAGCTTTTTAATTTAAATTGTCTCTCTAATTTGAATGAATACACTTTAAATCCATTTACAAGGATCTATTGGAGGGCAAGTCTCATGCCAGCAGCCGCGGTAATTCCAGCTCCAGTAGCGTCCACTAAAGCTGCTGCAGTTAAAAAGCTTTTATAAGGATCGAGCTCGGCTGTCCACCGCAAGGCATCCTACTGCCAGTCCCAGCCCCTATGCCTTGGGGTGCCTCCTGATGCTCTTCACTAAGTATCCCATGGTCCCGAAGCATTTCCTTTGAAAAAATTAAGTGTCTAAACTACAGGTGGTGTAGCTTGCTTAACAGCCGGGATAATCCGCTGACTAGCAGACACTGCTACTAGGCACAAAGTATTTCCTGGGCTAGATGCAGTTAAAAATTTGTAATTAGATACTCTCGTTGGATGCTGAGAAAGCATTCCATAGAGTCTCCTGGCACGCCATATATGATTCTCTTAAAAAGCTTGGGGTAGGGGTCTAGGGGACCCTTTTATAGCCAAAATCACAGCCCTGTATCGCAATACGTCACCTAGGCTGAAGATAAATGGAACGGTAGCACCCTGAGGGCTCAGTTGCTACAGACGTATTGCACCTCACCCAGAGGTGTGATATCTCACTCTCAGGTAAGGATGGAGTGTGGATCAGGACCCGACACCTGCATGCATTACACCACATTGCCATGGGGCAGGGCGACCAATATGCCCCTGAGATGGGCACGACAGTCCCTGTCCCTGGCTGGAGTGGGGGGAGGGAACACTGAGGAAGGGGAACCCTGTAGTGCAGGAGCAGGGAGGAAGCAGTTCCTGGGTGCATTGAGAAGGGAGTATAAAAGGTGGGCACCATCTTAGTTCAGTGCAGAGAAGTCTGAGCAGAAGTGGCAGGGAGCAGGGGCTCTGCATGAGCTCTGCTCCGGAGGCGGGCCTAGTAACAGAGGCCCAGGCCTGGAAGAGGGAGAAGGAAGGAAGAGGAGTGGAGAAGGCTCCAGGAACGAGGAATGAAGGGATCCCAGGGGTGCGGATGGGCGAGTCGCCACCGCACGCCCGAATCCACCTGCGTGGAGGGGTCAGGCCAAAGGGGGAGACCGGTCCCCGAACTAGTGGAGGCAGGAAACGACCCTCAGCTAGAAACCGGAGGCTCTGACATTTTATGTGGCGCAGCCCCTCGCTACACCCGCTAGGAAGGCACCACATAGGGTCAGGGAAACTGGCGCCAAGTTTACCAAGAGGAGGCCCGAGGCAGCCGGACAGAAGTGTTGGTAAGAAAGGCCAGACAAAGGACACACAAAGGGGGTCCTGTGAAGTGCTCCAAAGTTATCTGGGAGTTGTCTGAGCCCCTCACCTGGTGAGCACAGTACGACGTGGGCAGCCGTTACCTGCAGACGTGGTCTGGATAATAAGAACTGTGAGTAAAGGCCCTGGACTGCATCACTGACTCCGTGTCGTTACTGCTGCTGCCCTGCACCATCACCCCCATCCTCCGCATACACTACCCTGAGGTTATACTCCTCCCGTGGGGAGTTATGCTACGCTCTGCTGCACCCACAACACCAGCCTCAGTGGTCTGCCCTGTAGCGGCGGTTCACTCTGACCGCAATCCACGGGTGGCGTAGTCGGACATTTAAACATCAAAACCACATAAATAGTTCCGCCACTGGTTTGACCGCCCTGAGCCACGGAACCGGGTCGCCGCCACGAAGACTACAACCACCAGCATCCACCAAAAAGGGTCCGGCTCCGGGTGTCCCAAGGCCCAGGGGGTGCGTCAGAACATTTTCATCACCTTTCACAATCACCAATGGGACAAGGCAGGGATGTCCTCTGTCCCCTCTCTTATACATCCTAGTGACGGAGCACCTGCTCTCATCAATTCGCCATAACCCCAATATTAGGTGGATTGAGGTGGGAGGCACCGAGTACAAGTGCTCTCTATTTGCTGATGATGTCCTAGTATATATCACTCAATCACATATATCCATCCCTGCTGTTATGGCTGAAATAGATCACTTTGTTACATGGTAAAATTTTAAAATCAATGCAGCGAAGTCTGAGGCCCTCGATGTCTCCCTCCCCAAATCCATATAGGATTCCATCCAGTCCAACTTTCCCTTTGCCTGGCCCTCACAGGGTATCAAATACTTAGGAATTCCTATTCATAGAGACCTCTCCCATCTATGTTATCTTAATTTTGGGCCCTTTATTGAACAATTCCATACAGACCACGGTTGGCAAGTTAGAACTGTAAGATTCACTACGTGAACCACTGGTGTTTTGTGGAAAAGCACATGTACACTGCGTTCCAAATTATTATGCAAAAAGTGTTTAGGAGTGATAAGGGAAGAATTTGTTTGTTTGTCAGTTAAACTCATTGATGGTGATGTGTGTCAGGGCTCTTTATATCACTGTAAGCAATTGCAGACACCTGTGCTAATTAGTTTGGCAGGTGTGTCCAATGAAAGGCAAGACTACTTAAGAAGGCTGTCTCACATTATTAAGCAGCCTACATTTTCTGCCAAAATGGGAAAGAAAAAGGATGTGTCGGCTGCTGAGAAGCAACAAATTGTGGAGTGTTTAGGTCAAGGAATGACTACAATCAACATTGTGCGATGATCAGGATGAAGTGTCTTGGCAATCAAGAAGTATGTAGCTGATTCACAGTACACACGTGTGCGTGCTGATAAGGGCAAATTGAGGACTCTTTCCTACAGGCAATTACGTCAGGTTGAAAGAGCAGCGGCAAAAAAGCCTTGTCATAGCAGCAGACAAGTTTTTGAAGCTGCTTGTGCCTCCAACGTCCCCCGAACAACAAGATGCAGGGTCCTTCAGAGGTTTGCAGCTGTGCATACGCCATCCTGTCGACCTCCTCTATCCACTTCACACAAGCAGAAACGGCTCCAGTGGGCCAAACATTACATGAAGACTGATTTCAAAACTGTTTTGTTCACGGGTGAGTGCCGTGCAGCGCTCGATGGTCCAGATGGATGGAGTGGAGGATGGCTGGTTGATGGACACCCCACGCAAACACGGCTACAGCGCCAACAAGGAGGAGGTGGAGTAATGTTTTGGGCTGGAATCATGGGGAGAGAGATTATCGGTCCCTTTAGGATCCCTGAAGGCGCTAAAGATGAACTCCATAATGTATGTGGATTTTCTCAAACAGCACTTCCTGCCATGGTTCAAGAAGAAGAACCGTGTATTTCACAGCAAGATCATTTTTCTGCATGATAATGCACCATCTCATGCTGCACATAAAACATCTGCATCTCTGGCTGATATGGGCATAAAAGGGGACAAACTTATGGTGTGACCCCCATGCTCCCCTGACCTCTACCCCATTCAGAACCTTTGGAGCATCATTAAAAGGAGTGTCTATGATGGCGGGAGGCAGTTCACATCTAAGCAACAGCTCTGGGAGGGTATTCTGTCCTCATGCAAAACAATTGAAGCAGAAACCATCCAAAACCTGACAAATTCAATGGACGAGAAAGTTCAGAAGCTCCTTTCGAACAAGGGGTCCTATGTGAAAATGTAACATCACCTAGAATAAAGTTTTGAGTTGAAAACTGTTTGATTTCAGTTTCTAACAACCTGCTAATGCTTATAATTTCAAAAATGACCATTTTTTTGGTCTTTATTAAAATGAAAAGGTTGATCGAAAAGTTTGGGGGATCTAAGAGTGTGGCAACCCAGTAGTCATGATTACTTCGAATTCTGACAATATGAGGGTCATGCTGCAGGTAGTGCAGCAAGAAGGCACTTATGTGTCTTGCGCATCTCGGAGACCCAAAATTATTTTCCGGGCTAGATGCAGCTAAAAATTATTTTTAATTTTAAATCTGGTGGAGCTTATTATAGATGGCCTAATAGGATCAGTGCTGCACACTGCTACAAAGCCCAAATTATTTTCCAGTCAAGATACAGATAAACATGATTAGTAATTTGAAAGCTTAAAACGGTTGGTAGGGTGATTTTAACCAATCATCAAGCTTTTACTCTCCCCAGGATGACACAGGGGTAGAAAAGTCGTTTCGGATCCATGATTTGTTCATCTTTATGAACGTGAGTCTGTCTACATTATCAGTGGAGAGCCGCGTGCGCTTATCTGTCAGCACACCACCAGCAGCGCTAAACACACGTTCAGACAGAACGCTGGCTGCGGGGCATGACAAGATCTCCAAGGCGTAAGTGGCTAGCTCCGGCCATTTATCCAGATTGGAAGCCCAAAAAGAGCAAGGGTCCAGTGACACAGTCGTGGCTTCAATGTTTACTTGGAGATACTCCTGTACCATCGTCTCTAGGCGTTGACTATGTGTCAGACTTCTTGTCTCCTGTGGCCTTGCAAAGGATGGGCTAAAAAAGTGGTGAAATGATTCCGCAAAATTGATGTTACCAGCAGATACTGTGGTTCTGTTACGGTTTGAGTGCTGAACACTTGACGGTCCCACGGTTGGCAAGTTGGAACTGTGAGATTCACTACGTGCACCACTGGTGTTTTGTGGAAAAGCACATGTAAGATTCTGCAACAGTCTCTGCTGATACTCCTGCATGCGTGCATCCCTTTCTATGGCAGGACTAATTTCGGCAAATTTACTTTTGTACCGGGGATCTAACAGTGTGGCAACCCAGTAGTCAGGATTATTTCTAATTCTCACAATTCGAGGGTCATGTTGCAGGTAGTGCAGCAAGAAGGCACTCATGTGTGTTGCGCATCCAGGAGCACCAAGTCCCTGTTGTGTTGGTGGCGAGGTAACAATCATGCTTCCTTCCTCTGTCCTCTCCCCCCAACAGAAATGTAATCGAGGTCTCCCTCATCTGATGAGTCTTCCATCAGTTCGTCCTCCACCTTCCTCACTAGTTTGGCTGCTACCATGCGCCCTGGTAAAACCATCTCCCCCACCCTCACATGCCTGCCGCCTTGGTGCTGCCGACCGTCTGGACCTTGCAGATGTTAGCCCTTCCGCATACAACTCCTCCTCCTCTACTTCCTCCACCTCCTCTTGTGCCACCACCTGACTCCGAATTCTGTTTAACATGTGCTCCAGCATGTAAATCACCGGAATAGTCATGCTGATAATGGCATCATCAGCACTAAACATCTTCGTCGCCATTTCAAAACTGTGCAGAAGGGTGCATAGGTCCCTGATATGAGACCACTCCTCCAGCGTGATTTGCCCCACCTCTGGATCTCGTTGGCCCAGGCTATACGTCAGAATGTATTGCACCAGGGCTTGTCGGTGCTGCCACAGTCGCTGCAACATGTGCAGAGTTGAATTCCACCGGGTAGGCACATCGCATTTTAGCCGGTGAAGTGGCAGGCCCAACGACTTCTGTAGAGATGTAAGTCACTGAGCTGCGGGATGCGAACGGCGGAAGTGAGCACACAGCGACCGTGCCCTCTGCAGAAGGCCATCTAGTCTGGGATAGTGGGCTAAAAATTGCTGGACAACCAGGTTCAACACGTGAGCCATACAAGGCACGTGTGTGACATTGCCCCGGCGAAGGGCCGCACCCAGGTTTGCAGCATTGTCGCACACGGCCTTCCCTGGTTTCAGGTCCAGTGGAGACAGCCATTCATGAAATTGGTTCTCCAGAGCTGACCACAACTCCTCAGCTGTGTGACTCACATTTCCCAGACATTTCAAAGTAAACACCGCCTGATGACGTTGAGCCCTACTGCCAGCATAGTAAGGTGGTGTGCAGGATCCCTTCTGCACAGTTAGAAAGCTTGTGGCATGACCAGACAGGCTTTGGGTGCAGGTGGAAGACCGAGAGGAGGTTGAGGAGGCAGAAGCAGTGGAGGAACTTTGACATAAAGAGGATTGACGCACACCTCGTGGGGACGGCAAGACTTGGACAGCAGCCCCTTGTCCTGCTGTCACCATAGTTACCCAGTGCCCAGTCAGCGACATGTAACGCCCCTGTCCATGCCTACTCGTCCAAGTGTCTGTGGTGAAATGCACCCTGTCACACACAGAGTTTCTCAAAGAAGCGGTGATGTTGTGTGCGACATGCTGGTGGAGCGCAGGCACACCTTTCTTTGAGAAGTAGTGCCGACTGGGCATCTGGTACTGGGGCACTGCGACGGACATAAGGTCTCGAAAATCCTCTGTGTCCACCAGGCGGAAAGGCAGCATTTCTGTAGCCAAGAGCTTGCAGATGGTGAAATTCAACCTCTTAGCTTTCTCATGGCTAGGAGGAAATGGTCTTTTACTTGTCCACATCTGAGGGACCGAGGGCTGGCTATTGTGCTTAGACGGGGTTGATAAGGGTGTCCCCGGCAAACTGCCGGTCTGTGAGGAAGATGCAGGCGGACATGTTAGGTTGCCTTGATCCAAAGGTGGTGCTATTGATGTCGGACAGCGCTCAACACCAGCTGGTGTTACCACCTCCAAAGAAAATGATGACCTGCCAATCACGCTGGCTGTTGCGGGTAAAGAGGTGGCAGGTCTGAGCCCCAAAACAGGTGTGACTGCTGTCCCCCCAGTCACAGAGGATGAAGAGGCCGCGGATGCACAAGATATGGCAGACGGTGGTTGGCCCGGCCGGCTAGGCCGCATTGTAGCACACTGAGCTTCCCACTGCAACTTATGCTTCATGTCCATGTGCCGGTTCATGCATGAAGTACTCAAACTATGTATTTTTTGGCCTCTACTTAGCTTTTGCTGACAAATGTTACATATAACACGAGTTGGGTCATCTTTATCGATCTGAAAAAATGCCCAGGCTATGCAAGGCTTAGCACCCATGCGACCTGAAGAGCCACCACGACTTGTGGTGAGAGGCAGAGTTGTGTTTGAGGATGCAGTTGTTGACGTGCTTCCAGTACTACGTCTCTGTCCAGGAAGGCGCAACCTGACCTCGTCGTCACTAGCATCTTCCTCCACCTCCTCTGCTGACCTCATCTCTTGGCTGACTGTGGGTTGACAGTAAGTGGGATCTCCAACCTCATCATCATCACCCTGTGTGTTATCACACCCGTCGTCCTCAGAGCCAACCTGTTCCTGCCCTGACAAAAAACTAAAGTTGTCGCTCCAATCAGGTATTTGAGTCTTATCGTCTTCCTCATTGTCTCCACCAACAGGAGTTACAGTTTGGGAATGAGGGTCTACATTATGGTCAGAACCTTCTGCGTCTGGTCCTGGATCCGACTCATAAAGATTCTGGGCATCAGTGCAGATCATTTCCTCGTCTGGATTCACAGAAGCGCTGGAGTCGACCTCTGATTCCCAGGCTATAGTATGAGTAAACAGCTCTGCAGACTCAACCATCTGTTCTACCTCATACTCAGACGGGCAGCTGGAGATTTGGGAGCTGTGAGGAAGCAAGTGCGATTTGGGTGACACCTTTGAGGACTGGAGTATTTGTGATGTTGAAGTTGATGTGGAGGAGAGCCCACTTAAAGGAGCACTTGATATCCGTTGAAGCACCTGCTGTTTTTGTGCCTCATCTGAAATTTGTAGCGATTGGCGTGGCCGTAAGAAAGGGATCTTATCACATTGTCCGCTAAAAGAAGTAGACATTTTAGTTTGGCTGGAAGATGGTCTTTCTTCTGCAGATGTTACTGTTGCTTTAACACCTACCCCACGGACACAACCTTTTTTCCCCTTCCCAACACGCCTATTCCCCTTTCCACCAGCAGCAGGCCTTTTTCCACTCATTTTGGTGGTTAACTATTTCACAACTCTGGAGTTGTTTGCACAAAAAAACAATGGATGGTAACCGAGCAGAGCTGAGTGGCCAAACTGTGGTATTAGGTCAAAACTATTGGCTGGGTTAGATGCAGAAAAAAATTATATTCAATTTGCAACCTGATGGAGGTCAGTATAGATGGACTAATACAACAAGTCCCACACACTACTAGAAGGCCAAATATTTTTTCAGAGCTAGATGCAGAAAAAAATTATATTCAGTTTGCAACCTGATGGAGGTCAGTATAGATGGATTAATAGAACAAGACCCACACACAGCTAGAAGCCCAATATTTTTTCAGAGCTAGATGCAGAAAAAAATTATATTCAGTTTGCAACCTGATGGAGGTCAGTATAGATGGAATAATAGAACAAGACCCACACACAGCTAGAAGCCCAATATTTTTTCAGAGCTAGATGCAGAAAAAAATTAGATTCAGTTTGCAACCTGATGGAGGTCAGTATAGATGGACTAATAGAATGATGCTATGCCCAAAAGATTTTACTTCACTAGGTGCAGTAAAAAAATTGGTATTCTATACACAGGTGGTATATCTTGCAACACAGGCTACTCCACTGACTAACACACTCTGCAATAGGCCAAAAAGGATTAGCTTTGCTAGATTCAGCCAAATGCTGTGAAAAAAACTTGCACAGCACTGGCACAGACCTGCCTGGCAAAAACAGATAGGAACTGATGTAACCTAGTCCTGAAAAGGACTCCAATTACAATTAGTCTTTACTCCCACAACCTATCTATTTAAGAGCACAGACCTGCCTGATAAAAGTCGTAGGAAATGCTGTAACCTAGTCCTTAAAAGGACTGCAATCACAACTATTCCCTACTCCCAAGCTATCTGTATATTTGTGCGAAAATTGGCTTGAAATTAACAAGGTATAGCGCACACAGCAACAGCGGTGCCGTCTAACACGCAGCTGCAGCAGTGAGAAAATGGTGGCGACGGGGAAAATGGCTTGGTCTTATAGGGCAAGGACATGTGACATACACTGCCAATGACACATGCCCTTGCTTGTGTGAAAAAAAGCACTTCGCTCCGTGTGTGCGCTGCTGATAGACTGACAGATTGCACCTCCCCACTGTAAATGCGGGAAAGAGAAAAAAAATGGAGATCTTTATTGTTCCTGCAGAGATCCATCCCCTGCCCCTCCCCCCACCCCGCTGTACACTCAAACTGCGTATTAACATTAATTTTCATCATTACTGAGAAAAAATCCAGTTATGATTTTGGTGCACGAACAGTTATCGAACATAACCTCGAACAGCCGAATTTTTCTCAAATTGTTCGTGTTCGCCGAACGGCTCGAACACCGCCCAAAACAGCTCGAATTTGAGATTGGCGAACAGTTCGAGTAGAACAACGCTCATCTCTAATAACAAGACGCTTTTATTGTCCATCAGAAGAGACGTGGATTTCAGAGTGGTATAACAAGACGCTTTTAATGCCCCTTATAAGAGACGTGGAGGTCAAAGTGGTATAAGACGCTTTTAATGCCCCTTACAAGAGACGTGGAGGTCAGAGTGGTATAACAAGACGCTTTTAATGCCCCTTACAAGAGACGTGGAAGTCAGAGTGGTATAACAAGACACATTTAATACCCCTCAGAAGAGACGTGGAGGTCAGAGTGGTATAACAAGACGGTTTTAATGCCCCTCAGAAGAGACATGGAGGTCAGAGAGGTAAAACAAAATGCTTTTAATGCCTCTTACAAGAGACGTGGAGGTCAGAGTGGTATAACAAGACGCTTTTAATGCCCCTCAGAAGAGACGTGGAGGTCAGAGTGGTATAACAAGATGCTTTTAATGCCCCTTACAAGAGAAGTGGAGGTCAGAGTGGTATAACAAGACGCTTTTAATGCCCCTTACAAGAGACGTGCAGGTCAGAGAGGGATAGCAAGACGCTTTTCATGCCCCTTACAAGAGACGTGTAGGTCAGAGAGGTATAACAAGATGCTTTTAATGCCCCTTAAAAGAGACGTGGATGTCAGAGTGGTATAACAAGACGCTTTTAATGCCCCTTACAAGAGACTTGTAGGTCAGAGTGGAAAAACAAGACGCTTTTAATGCCCCTTACAAGAGACGTGGAGGTCAGAGTGGTATAACAAGACGGTTTTAATGCCCCTCATTAGAGACGTGGAGGTCAGAGAGGTAAAACAAGATGCTTTTAATGCCCCTTACAAGAGACGTGGAAGTCAGAGTGGTATAACAAGACGCTTTTAATGCCCCTTACAAGAGACGTGGAGGTCAGAGTGGTATAACAAGATGCTTTTAATGTCCCTTACAAGAGACGTGGAGATCAGAGAGTAATAACACGACGGTTTTAATGCCCCTTATAAGAGACGTGGAGGTCAGAGTGGTATGACAAGACGCATTTAATGCCCCTTACAAGAGACGTGGAGATCAGAGTGGTATAACAAGACGGTTTTAATGCCCCTTACAAGAGACGTGGAAGTCAGAGTGGTATAACAAGACGCATTTAATACCCCTCAGAAGAGACGTGGACGTCAGAGAGGTAAAACAAGACGCTTTTAATACCCCTCAGAAGAGACGTGGAGGTCAGAGGTATAACAAGATGCTTTTAATGCTCATTACAAGAGACGTGGAGGTCAGAGTGGTATAACAAGACACTTTTAATAACTCTTACAAGAGACGTGTAGGTCAGAGATGTATAACAAGATGTACTTTATGAACTTTAAAAGAGACGTGGAGGTCAGAGTGGTATAACAAGACGCTTTTAATGCCCTTTACAAGAGACGTGGAAGTCAGTGTGGAATAACAAGATGCTTTTAATGCCCCTTACAAGAGACGTGGAGGTCAGAGTGGTATAACAAGACACTTTTAATGCCCCTTACAAGAGACGTGGAGGTCAGAGTGGTATAACAAGACACTTTTAATGCCCCTTACAAGAGACGTGGAGGTCAGAGTGGTATAACAAGACGCTTTTAATGCCCCTTACAAGAAACGTGGAGGTCAGAGTGGTATAACAAGACGCTTTTAATGCCCCATACAAGAGACGTGGAGGTCAGAGTGGTATAACAAGACGCTTTTAATGCCCCTTACAAGAGACATGGAGGTCAGAGTGGTATAACAAGACGCTTTTAATGCCCCTTACAAGAGACGTGTATGTCAGAGTGGTATAACAAGAAGCATTTAATGCCCCTTACAAGAGACGTGGAGGTCAGAGTGGTATAACAAGACGGTTTTAATGCCCCTTACAAGAGACGTGGAGGTCAGAGTGGTAAAACAAAACGGTTTTAATGACGCCTCAGAAGAGACGTGGAGGTCAGAGTGCTATAACAAGATGCTTTTAATGCCCCTTACAAGAGACGTGGAGGTCAGAGTGGTATAACAAGATGTTTTTAATGCCCCTTACAAGAGACGTGGAGGTCAGAGTGGTATAACAAGACGCTTTTAATGCCTCTTACGAGAGACGTGGAGGTCAGAGTGGTATAACAAGACGCTTTTAATGCTCCTTACAAGAGACGTGTAGGTCAGAGTGGTATAACAAGACGCTTTTAATGCCCCTCAGAAGAAACGTGGAGGTCAGAGTGGTATACCAAGATGCTTTTAATGCCCGTTACAAGAGACGTGGAGGTCAGAGCGGTATAACAAGATGCTTTTAATGCCCCTTACAAGAGACGTGGAGGTCAGAGTGGTATAACAAGATGCTTTTAATGCCCCTTACAAGAGACGTGTAGGTCAGAGAGGTATAGCAAGACACTTTTCATGCCCCTTACAAGAGACGTGTAGGTCAGAGGTATAACAAGATGCTTTTAATGCCCCTTAAAAGAGACGTGGAGGTCAGAGTGGTATAACAAGACGCTTAAGAAGATGCTTTTAATGCCCCTTTGAAGAGACGTGGAGGTCACAGTAGCTTAACAAGACTGTTTTAATGCCCCTTTGAAAAGACGTGGAGGTCCCAGTAGCTTAACAAGATGGTTTGAATGCCCCTTGGAAGAGACGTGAGGTCACAGTAGCTTAACAAGACGCTTTTAATGCCCCTTACAAGAGCCATACAGTACAGCATCTTAAAAATATTATTCCCATAATTGGGGAGTGGGTCTCCCATAGTATTTGCTTATGCCTTACAAGCAAAAGCTTTCAAAAATTAGGAGGAAATGCAATGTCGGTTCGAAGACTCGTGGAGGTCCCAGTAGCTTAACAAGATGGTTTTAATGCCCCTTACAAGAGACGTGGAGGTCAGAGTGGAATAACAAGACGCTTTAAATGATGCTCAGAAGAGATGTGGAGGTCAGAGTGGTATAACAAGACTGTTTTAATGCCCCCCAGAAGAAACGTGTAGGTCAGAGTGGTATAACAAGACGCTTTTAATGCCCCTTACAAGAGACATGGAGGTCAGAGTGGTATAGCAAGACGTTTTTAATGCCCCTTACAAGAGACGTGGAGGTCAGAGGGGTATAACAAGACGCTTTTAATGCCCCTTACAAGAGACGTGTAGGTCAGAGTGGTATAACAAGACGCTTTTAATGCCCCTTACAAGAGACGTGGATTTCAGAGTGGTATAACAAGACGCTTTTAATGCCCCTTACAAGAGACGTGTAGGTCAGAGTGGTATAAGAAGACGCTTTTAATGCCCCTTACAAGAGACGTGGAGGTCAGAGTGGTATAACAAGATGCTTTTAATGCCCATTACAAGAGACGTGGAGGTCAGAGTGGTATAACAAGAAGCTTTTAATGCCCCTTACAAGAGACGTGGAGGTCAGAGTGGTATAACAAGACGCTTTTATTGTCCATCAGAAGAGAGGTGGAGGTCAGAGAGGTATAACAAGACGCTTTTAATGCCCCTTACAAGAGACGTGGAGGTCAGAGTGGTATAACAAGACGCTTTCAATGCCCCTTACAAGAGACGTGGAAGTCAGAGTGGTATAACAAGACACATTTAATACCCCTTACAAGAGACGTGGAGGTCAGAGTGGTATAACAAGACGCTTTTAATGCCCCTTACAAGAGACGTGGAAGTCAGAGTGGTATAACAAGACACATTTAATACCCCTCCGAAGAGACGTGGAGGTCAGGGAGGTAAAACAAGACGCTTTTAATGCCCCTTACAAGAGGCGTGGAGGTCAGATGGGTATAACAAGGCGCTTTTAATGCCCCTTACAAGAGAATTGGAGGGCAAAGTGGTATAACAAGACGCTTTTAATGCCCCTTACAACAGACGTGGAGGTCAGAGTGGTATAACAAGAAGCTTTTAATGCCCCTCAGAAGAGACGTGGAGGTCAGAGTGGTATAACAAGACGCTTTTAATGCCCCTTACAAGAGACATGGAGGTTAGAGTGGTATAACAAGACGGTTTTAATGCCCCTCAGAAGAGACGTGGAGGTCAGAGAGGTAAAACAAGATGCTTTTAATGCCCCTTACAAGAGACGTGGAGGTCAGAGCGGTATAACAAGATGATTTTAATGCCCCTTACAAGAGACGTGGAGGTCAGAGTGGTATAACAAGACGCTTTTAATGCCCCTTACAAGAGACGTGTAGGTCAGAGTGGAACAACAAGACGCTTTTAATGCCCCTTACAAGAGACGTGGAGGTCAGAGTGGAACAACAAGACGCTTTTAATGCCCCTTACAAAAGACGTGTAGGTCAGAGTGGTATAACAAGACGCTTTTATTGCCCCTTACAAGAGACGTGTAGGTCAGAGTGGCATAACAAGACGCTTTTAATGCCCCTAAGAAGAGACGTGGAGGTCAGAGTGGTATAACAAGATGCTTTTAATGCCCCTTACAAGAGACGTGGAGATCAGAGAGTTATAACACAACGGTTTTAATGCCCCTTATAAGAAAAGTGGAGATCAGAGTGGTATGACAAGACGCATTTAATTCCCCTTACAGTAGACGTGGAGATCAGAGTGGTATAACAAGACGCTTTTAATGCCCCTTAGAATAGACGTGGAGGTCAGAGTGGTATAACAAGACGGTTTTAATGGCCCTCTAAAGAGACGTGGAGGTCAGAGTGGTATAAACAGACTCTTTTAATGCCCCTTAGAAGAGACGTGGAGGTCAGAGTGGTATAACCAGATGCTTTTAATGCCCCTTACAAGAGACGTGGCGGTCAGAGTGGTATAACAAGACGCTTTTAATGCCCCTTACAAGAGATGTGTAGGTCAGAGTGGTATAACAAGACGGTTTTAATGCTCCTCAGAAGAGACGTGGTGGTCAGAGTGGTATAACAAGACGCTTTTAATGCCCCTTACAAGAGACGTGGATGGCCCCCGAGACCTGTAGCTAAGTCCAGCAATTTCAGAAACAGGAGCACACAGACTGTAATGCAGCGTTTGCTGGTATAACCACTGTGTCTCCTATACAGCCTGCCTGATATCTGGGATGGATATTAGTCCTGAGAAGGACTGTTTGTTCTGGTAGCATTTACAGACCCTACACTAACTATTTCGCAGGAAAATTCTGTCCGTAGCTCAGCAGCGCTGTCCCTACACTGTCTGATCCGGAGAGTCCGTGTGCAAGATGGTGGCACCCGGTTTTAAATACTCGAGGTGACGCTGTGCGGCCAGCCAATCACTGTAATGCCCACAAACAACATGGCTGCGGCATTACAGTGACTGGCTGGCAATCCCTGCATGTAGCGTGATGCTCGGGCGAGTACCGAGCAGTGTCAGGCATGCTCGCTCAACACTAATAGTTACCCCTAGGGTATTGTATTGTATAATACTGTATATTATTGCGTTGTCCTGTGTATGTATTGCTATGTATTTATTGCCTTTTATATGCCTTTAACTTATATTTTGCCCCTCTAATGAACAATCCAAGTGAAATGGACACTTACTTATTTGCTTCCACTTACCCGCTTGGGTATCTAAAAACTCTTAGTGCCCCTTACAAGAGACGTGGAGGTCAGAGTAGTATAACAAGACGCTTTTAATGCCCCTTACAAGAGACGTGGAGGTCAGAGTGGTATAACAAGACGCTTTTAATGCCCCTTACAAGAGACGTGGAAGTCAGAGTGGTATAACAAGACGCATTTAATACCCCTCAGAAGAGACGTGGACGTCAGAGAGGTAAAACAAGACGCTTTTAATACCCCTCAGAAGAGACGTGGAGGTCAGAGGTATAACAAGATGCTTTTAATGCTCATTACAAGAGACGTGGAGGTCAGAGTGGTATAACAAGACGGTTTTAATGCCCCTTACAAGAGACGTGGAGGTCAGAGTGGTAAAACAAAACGGTTTTAATGACGCCTCAGAAGAGACGTGGAGGTCAGAGTGGTATAACAAGATGCTTTTAATGCCCCTTACAAGAGACGTGGAGGTCAGAGTGGTATAACAAGACGCTTTTATTGTCCCTCAGAAGAGACGTGGAGGTCAGAGAGGTATAACAAGATGTTTTTAATGCCCCTTACAAGAGACGTGGAGGTCAGAGTGGTATAACAAGACGCTTTTAATGCCTCTTACGAGAGACGTGGAGGTCAGAGTGGTATAACAAGACGCTTTTAATGCTCCTTACAAGAGACGTGTAGGTCAGAGTGGTATAACAAGACGCTTTTAATGCCCCTCAGAAGAAACGTGGAGGTCAGAGTGGTATACCAAGATGCTTTTAATGCCCGTTACAAGAGACGTGGAGGTCAGAGCGGTATAACAAGATGCTTTTAATGCCCCTTACAAGAGACGTGGAGGTCAGAGTGGTATAACAAGATGCTTTTAATGCCCCTTACAAGAGACGTGTAGGTCAGAGAGGTATAGCAAGACACTTTTCATGCCCCTTACAAGAGACGTGTAGGTCAGAGAGGTATAACAAGATGCTTTTAATGCCCCTTTGAAGAGACGTGGAGGTCACAGTAGCTTAACAAGACTGTTTTAATGCCCCTTTGAAAAGACGTGGAGGTCCCAGTAGCTTAACAAGATGGTTTGAATGCCCCTTGGAAGAGACGTGAGGTCACAGTAGCTTAACAAGACGCTTTTAATGCCCCTTACAAGAGCCATACAGTACAGCATCTTAAAAATATTATTCCCATAATTGGGGAGTGGGTCTCCCATAGTATTTGCTTATGCCATACAAGCAAAAGCTTTCAAAAATTAGGAGGAAATGCAATGTCGGTTCGAAGACTCGTGGAGGTCCCAGTAGCTTAACAAGATGGTTTTAATGCCCCTTACAAGAGACGTGGAGGTCAGAGTGGAATAACAAGACGCTTTAAATGATGCTCAGAAGAGATGTGGAGGTCAGAGTGGTATAACAAGACTGTTTTAATGCCCCCCAGAAGAAACGTGTAGGTCAGAGTGGTATAACAAGATGCTTTTAATGCCCCTTACAAGAGACATGGAGGTCAGAGTGGTATAACAAGACATTTTTAATGCCCCTTACAAGAGACGTGGAGGTCAGAGGGGTATAACAAGACGCTTTTAATGCCCCTTACAAGAGACGTGTAGGTCAGAGTGGTATAACAAGACGCTTTTAATGCCCCTTACAAGAGACGTGGATTTCAGAGTGGTATAACAAGACGCTTTTAATGCCCCTTACAAGAGACGTGTAGGTCAGAGTGGTATAACAAGACGCTTTTAATGCCCCTTACAAGAGACGTGGAGGTCAGAGTGGTATAACAAGATGCTTTTAATGCCCATTACAAGAGACGTGGAGGTCAGAGGGGTATAACAAGAAGCTTTTAATGCCCCTTACAAGAGACGTGGAGGTCAGAGTGGTATAACAAGACGCTTTTATTGTCCATCAGAAGAGAGGTGGAGGTCAGAGAGGTATAACAAGACGCTTTTAATGCCCCTTACAAGAGACGTGGAGGTCAGAGTGGTATAACAAGACGCTTTCAATGCCCCTTACAAGAGACGTGGAAGTCAGAGTGGTATAACAAGACACATTTAATACCCCTTACAAGAGACGTGGAGGTCAGAGTGGTATAACAAGACGCTTTTAATGCCCCTTACAAGAGACGTGGAAGTCAGAGTGGTATAACAAGACACATTTAATACCCCTCCGAAGAGACGTGGAGGTCAGGGAGGTAAAACAAGACGCTTTTAATGCCCCTTACAAGAGGCGTGGAGGTCAGATGGGTATAACAAGGCGCTTTTAATGCCCCTTACAAGAGAATTGGAGGGCAAAGTGGTATAACAAGACGCTTTTAATGCCCCTTACAACAGACGTGGAGGTCAGAGTGGTATAACAAGAAGCTTTTAATGCCCCTCAGAAGAGACGTGGAGGTCAGAGTGGTATAACAAGACGCTTTTAATGCCCCTTACAAGAGACATGGAGGTTAGAGTGGTATAACAAGACGGTTTTAATGCCCCTCAGAAGAGACGTGGAGGTCAGAGAGGTAAAACAAGATGCTTTTAATGCCCCTTACAAGAGACGTGGAGGTCAGAGCGGTATAACAAGATGATTTTAATGCCCCTTACAAGAGACGTGGAGGTCAGAGTGGTATAACAAGACGCTTTTAATGCCCCTTACAAGAGACGTGTAGGTCAGAGTGGAACAACAAGACGCTTTTAATGCCCCTTACAAGAGACGTGGAGGTCAGAGTGGAACAACAAGACGCTTTTAATGCCCCTTACAAAAGACGTGTAGGTCAGAGTGGTATAACAAGACGCTTTTATTGCCCCTTACAAGAGACGTGTAGGTCAGAGTGGCATAACAAGACGCTTTTAATGCCCCTAAGAAGAGACGTGGAGGTCAGAGTGGTATAACAAGATGCTTTTAATGCCCCTTACAAGAGACGTGGAGATCAGAGAGTTATAACACAACGGTTTTAATGCCCCTTATAAGAAAAGTGGAGATCAGAGTGGTATGACAAGACGCATTTAATTCCCCTTACAGTAGACGTGGAGATCAGAGTGGTATAACAAGACGCTTTTAATGCCCCTTAGAATAGACGTGGAGGTCAGAGTGGTATAACAAGACGGTTTTAATGGCCCTCTAAAGAGACGTGGAGGTCAGAGTGGTATAAACAGACTCTTTTAATGCCCCTTAGAAGAGACGTGGAGGTCAGAGTGGTATAACCAGATGCTTTTAATGCCCCTTACAAGAGACGTGGCGGTCAGAGTGGTATAACAAGACGCTTTTAATGCCCCTTACAAGAGATGTGTAGGTCAGAGTGGTATAACAAGACGGTTTTAATGCTCCTCAGAAGAGACGTGGTGGTCAGAGTGGTATAACAAGACGCTTTTAATGCCCCTTACAAGAGACGTGGATGGCCCCCGAGACCTGTAGCTAAGTCCAGCAATTTCAGAAACAGGAGCACACAGACTGTAATGCAGCGTTTGCTGGTATAACCACTGTGTCTCCTATACAGCCTGCCTGATATCTGGGATGGATATTAGTCCTGAGAAGGACTGTTTGTTCTGGTAGCATTTACAGACCCTACACTAACTATTTCGCAGGAAAATTCTGTCCGTAGCTCAGCAGCGCTGTCCCTACACTGTCTGATCCGGAGAGTCCGTGTGCAAGATGGTGGCACCCGGTTTTAAATACTCGAGGTGACGCTGTGCGGCCAGCCAATCACTGTAATGCCCACAAACAACATGGCTGCGGCATTACAGTGACTGGCTGGCAATCCCTGCATGTAGCGTGATGCTCGGGCGAGTACCGAGCAGTGTCAGGCATGCTCGCTCAACACTAATAGTTACCCCTAGGGTATTGTATTGTATAATACTGTATATTATTGCGTTGTCCTGTGTATGTATTGCTATGTATTTATTGCCTTTTATATGCCTTTAACTTATATTTTGCCCCTCTAATGAACAATCCAAGTGAAATGGACACTTACTTATTTGCTTCCACTTACCCGCTTGGGTATCTAAAAACTCTTAGTGCCCCTTACAAGAGACGTGGAGGTCAGAGTAGTATAACAAGACGCTTTTAATGCCCCTTACAAGAGACGTGGAGGTCAGAGTGGTATAACAAGACGCTTTTAATGCCCCTTACAAGAGACGTGGAAGTCAGAGTGGTATAACAAGACGCATTTAATACCCCTCAGAAGAGACGTGGACGTCAGAGAGGTAAAACAAGACGCTTTTAATACCCCTCAGAAGAGACGTGGAGGTCAGAGGTATAACAAGATGCTTTTAATGCTCATTACAAGAGACGTGGAGGTCAGAGTGGTATAACAAGACGGTTTTAATGCCCCTTACAAGAGACGTGGAGGTCAGAGTGGTAAAACAAAACGGTTTTAATGACGCCTCAGAAGAGACGTGGAGGTCAGAGTGGTATAACAAGATGCTTTTAATGCCCCTTACAAGAGACGTGGAGGTCAGAGTGGTATAACAAGACGCTTTTATTGTCCCTCAGAAGAGACGTGGAGGTCAGAGAGGTATAACAAGATGTTTTTAATGCCCCTTACAAGAGACGTGGAGGTCAGAGTGGTATAACAAGACGCTTTTAATGCCTCTTACGAGAGACGTGGAGGTCAGAGTGGTATAACAAGACGCTTTTAATGCTCCTTACAAGAGACGTGTAGGTCAGAGTGGTATAACAAGACGCTTTTAATGCCCCTCAGAAGAAACGTGGAGGTCAGAGTGGTATACCAAGATGCTTTTAATGCCCGTTACAAGAGACGTGGAGGTCAGAGCGGTATAACAAGATGCTTTTAATGCCCCTTACAAGAGACGTGGAGGTCAGAGTGGTATAACAAGATGCTTTTAATGCCCCTTACAAGAGACGTGTAGGTCAGAGAGGTATAGCAAGACACTTTTCATGCCCCTTACAAGAGACGTGTAGGTCAGAGAGGTATAACAAGATGCTTTTAATGCCCCTTTGAAGAGACGTGGAGGTCACAGTAGCTTAACAAGACTGTTTTAATGCCCCTTTGAAAAGACGTGGAGGTCCCAGTAGCTTAACAAGATGGTTTGAATGCCCCTTGGAAGAGACGTGAGGTCACAGTAGCTTAACAAGACGCTTTTAATGCCCCTTACAAGAGCCATACAGTACAGCATCTTAAAAATATTATTCCCATAATTGGGGAGTGGGTCTCCCATAGTATTTGCTTATGCCATACAAGCAAAAGCTTTCAAAAATTAGGAGGAAATGCAATGTCGGTTCGAAGACTCGTGGAGGTCCCAGTAGCTTAACAAGATGGTTTTAATGCCCCTTACAAGAGACGTGGAGGTCAGAGTGGAATAACAAGACGCTTTAAATGATGCTCAGAAGAGATGTGGAGGTCAGAGTGGTATAACAAGACTGTTTTAATGCCCCCCAGAAGAAACGTGTAGGTCAGAGTGGTATAACAAGACGCTTTTAATGCCCCTTACAAGAGACATGGAGGTCAGAGTGGTATAACAAGACATTTTTAATGCCCCTTACAAGAGACGTGGAGGTCAGAGGGGTATAACAAGACGCTTTTAATGCCCCTTACAAGAGACGTGTAGGTCAGAGTGGTATAACAAGACGCTTTTAATGCCCCTTACAAGAGACGTGGATTTCAGAGTGGTATAACAAGACGCTTTTAATGCCCCTTACAAGAGACGTGTAGGTCAGAGTGGTATAACAAGACGCTTTTAATGCCCCTTACAAGAGACGTGGAGGTCAGAGTGGTATAACAAGATGCTTTTAATGCCCATTACAAGAGACGTGGAGGTCAGAGGGGTATAACAAGAAGCTTTTAATGCCCCTTACAAGAGACGTGGAGGTCAGAGTGGTATAACAAGACGCTTTTATTGTCCATCAGAAGAGAGGTGGAGGTCAGAGAGGTATAACAAGACGCTTTTAATGCCCCTTACAAGAGACGTGGAGGTCAGAGTGGTATAACAAGACGCTTTCAATGCCCCTTACAAGAGACGTGGAAGTCAGAGTGGTATAACAAGACACATTTAATACCCCTTACAAGAGACGTGGAGGTCAGAGTGGTATAACAAGACGCTTTTAATGCCCCTTACAAGAGACGTGGAAGTCAGAGTGGTATAACAAGACACATTTAATACCCCTCCGAAGAGACGTGGAGGTCAGGGAGGTAAAACAAGACGCTTTTAATGCCCCTTACAAGAGGCGTGGAGGTCAGATGGGTATAACAAGACGCTTTTAATGCCCCTTACAAGAGAATTGGAGGGCAAAGTGGTATAACAAGACGCTTTTAATGCCCCTTACAACAGACGTGGAGGTCAGAGTGGTATAACAAGAAGCTTTTAATGCCCCTCAGAAGAGACGTGGAGGTCAGAGTGGTATAACAAGACGCTTTTAATGCCCCTTACAAGAGACATGGAGGTTAGAGTGGTATAACAAGACGGTTTTAATGCCCCTCAGAAGAGACGTGGAGGTCAGAGAGGTAAAACAAGATGCTTTTAATGCCCCTTACAAGAGACGTGGAGGTCAGAGCGGTATAACAAGATGCTTTTAATGCCCCTTACAAGAGACGTGGAGGTCAGAGTGGTATAACAAGACGCTTTTAATGCCCCTTACAAGAGACGTGTAGGTCAGAGTGGAACAACAAGACGCTTTTAATGCCCCTTACAAGAGACGTGGAGGTCAGAGTGGAACAACAAGACGCTTTTAATGCCCCTTACAAAAGACGTGTAGGTCAGAGTGGTATAACAAGACGCTTTTATTGCCCCTTACAAGAGACGTGTAGGTCAGAGTGGCATAACAAGACGCTTTTAATGCCCCTAAGAAGAGACGTGGAGGTCAGAGTGGTATAACAAGATGCTTTTAATGCCCCTTACAAGAGACGTGGAGATCAGAGAGTTATAACACGACGGTTTTAATGCCCCTTATAAGAAAAGTGGAGATCAGAGTGGTATGACAAGACACATTTAATTCCCCTTACAGGAGACGTGGAGATCAGAGTGGTATAACAAGACGCTTTTAATGCCCCTTAGAATAGACGTGGAGGTCAGAGTGGTATAACAAGACGGTTTTAATGGCCCTTAGAAGAGACGTGGAGGTCAGAGTGGTATAACCAGATGCTTTTAATGCCCCTTACAAGAGACGTGGCGGTCAGAGTGGTATAACAAGACGCTTTTAATGCCCCTTACAAGAGATGTGTAGGTCAGAGTGGTATAACAAGACGGTTTTAATGCTCCTCAGAAGAGACGTGGTGGTCAGAGTGGTATAACAAGACGCTTTTAATGCCCCTTACAAGAGACGTGGATGGCCCCCGAGACCTGCAGCTAAGTCCAGCAATTTCAGAAACAGGAGCACACAGGACTGTAATGCAGCGTTTGCTGGTATAACCACTGTGTCTCCTATACAGCCTGCCTGATATCTGGGATGGATATTAGTCCTGAGAAGGACTGTTTGTTCTGGTAGCATTTACAGACCCTACACTAACTATTTCTCAGGAAAATTCTGTCCGTAGCTCAGCAGCGCTGTCCCTACACTGTCTGATCCGGAGAGTCCGTGTGCAAGATGGTGGCACCCGGTTTTAAATACTCGAGGTGACGCTGTGCGGCCAGCCAATCACTGTAATGCCCACAAACAACATGGCTGCGGCATTACAGTGACTGGCTGGCAATCCCTGCATGTAGCGTGATGCTCGGGCGAGTACCGAGCAGTGTCAGGCATGCTCGCTCAACACTAATAGTTACCCCTAGGGTATTGTATTGTATAATACTGTATATTATTGCGTTGTCCTGTATATGTATTGCTATGTATTTATTGCCTTTTATATGCCTTTAACTTATATTTTGCCCCTCTAATGAACAATCCAAGTGAAATGGACACTTACTTATTTGCTTCCACTTACCCGCTTGGGTATCTAAAAACTCTTAGTGCCCCTTACAAGAGACGTGGAGGTCAGAGTGGTATAACAAGACGCTTTTAATGCCCCTTACAAGAGACGTGGAGTTCAGAGTGGTATAACAAGACACTTTTAATGCCCCTTACAAGAGAAGTGGAGGTCAGATTGGTATAACAAGACACTTTTATTGCCCCTTACAACAGACGTGGAGGTCAGAGTGGTATAACAAGACGCTTTTAATGCACCTCAGAAGAGACGTGGAGGTCAGAGTGGTATAACAAGATGCTTTTAATGCCCCTTACAAGAGACGTGGAGATCAGAGTGGTATAACAAGACGCTTTTAATGCCCCTTACAAGAGACGTGGAAGTCAGAGTGGTATAACAAGACGCATTTAATACCCCTCAGAAGAGACGTGGACGTCAGAGAGGTTAAACAAGACGCTTTTAATACCCCTCAGAAGAGACGTGGAGGTCAGAGGTATAACAAGATGCTTTTAATGCTCATTACAAGAGACGTGGAGGTCAGAGTGGTATAACAAGACACTTTTAATAACTCTTACAAGAGACGTGTAGGTCAGAGATGTATAACAAGATGTACTTTATGAACTTTAAAAGAGACGTGGAGGTCAGAGTGGTATAACAAGACGCTTTTAATGCCCTTTACAAGAGACGTGGAAGTCAGTGTGGAATAACAAGATGCTTTTAATGCCCCTTACAAGAGACGTGGAGGTCAGAGTGGTATAACAAGACACTTTTAATGCCCCTTACAAGAGACGTGGAGGTCAGAGTGGTATAACAAGATGCTTTTAATGCCCCTTACAAGAGACGTGGAGGTCAGAGTGGTATAACAAGACGCTTTTAATGCCCCTTACAAGAGACGTGGAGGTCAGAGTGGTATAACAAGACGCTTTTAATGCCCCTTACAAGAGACATGGAGGTCAGAGTGGTATAACAAGACGCTTTTAATGCCCCTTACAAGAGACGTGTATGTCAGAGTGGTATAACAAGAAGCATTTAATGCCCCTTACAAGAGACGTGGAGGTCAGAGTGGTATAACAAGACGGTTTTAATGCCCCTTACAAGAGACGTGGAGGTCAGAGTGGTAAAACAAAATGGTTTTAATGACGCCTCAGAAGAGACGTGGAGGTCAGAGTGGTATAACAAGATGCTTTTAATGCCCCTTACAAGAGACGTGGAGGTCAGAGTGGTATAACAAGATGCTTTTAATGCCCCTTACAAGAGACGTGGAGGTCAGAGTGGTATAACAAGAAGCTTTTAATGCCCCTTACAAGAGACGTGGAGGTCAGAGTGGTATAACAAGACGCTTTTATTGTCCCTCAGAAGAGACGTGGAGGTCAGAGAGGTATAAGATGTTTTTAATGCCCCTTACAAGAGACGTGGAGGTCAGAGTGGTATAACAAGACGCTTTTAATGCCTCTTACGAGAGACGTGGAGGTCAGAGTGGTATAACAAGACGCTTTTAATGCTCCTTACAAGAGACGTGTAGGTCAGAGTGGTATAACAAGACGCTTTTAATGCCCCTTACAAGAGACGTGTAGGTCAGAGAGGTATAGCAAGACACTTTTCATGCCCCTTACAAGAGACGTGTAGGTCAGAGAGGTATAACAAGATGCTTTTAATGCCCCTTAAAAGAGACGTGGAGGTCAGAGTGGTATAACAAGACGCTTTTAATGCCCCTTACAAGAGACGTGGAGGTCAGATGGGTATAACAAGACGCTTTTAATGCCCCTTACAAGAGAATTGGAGGGCAAAGTGGTATAACAAGACGCTTTTAATGCCCCTTACAACAGACGTGGAGGTCAGAGTGGTATAACAAGAAGCTTTTAATGCCCCTCAGAAGAGACGTGGAGGTCAGAGTGGTATAACAAGACGCTTTTAATGCCCCTTACAAGAGACATGGAGGTTAGAGTGGTATAACAAGACGGTTTTAATGCCCCTCAGAAGAGACGTGGAGGTCAGAGAGGTAAAACAAGATGCTTTTAATGCCCCTTACAAGAGACGTGGAGGTCAGAGCGGTATAACAAGATGCTTTTAATGCCCCTTACAAGAGACGTGGAGGTCAGAGTGGTATAACAAGACGCTTTTAATGCCCCTTACAAGAGACGTGTAGGTCAGAGTGGAACAACAAGACGCTTTTAATGCCCCTTACAAGAGACGTGGAGGTCAGAGTGGAACAACAAGACGCTTTTAATGCCCCTTACAAAAGACGTGTAGGTCAGAGTGGTATAACAAGACGCTTTTATTGCCCCTTACAAGAGACGTGTAGGTCAGAGTGGCATAACAAGACGCTTTTAATGCCCCTAAGAAGAGACGTGGAGGTCAGAGTGGTATAACAAGATGCTTTTAATGCCCCTTACAAGAGACGTGGAGATCAGAGAGTTATAACACGACGGTTTTAATGCCCCTTATAAGAAAAGTGGAGATCAGAGTGGTATGACAAGACGCATTTAATTCCCCTTACAGGAGACGTGGAGATCAGAGTGGTATAACAAGACGCTTTTAATGCCCCTTAGAATAGACGTGGAGGTCAGAGTGGTATAACAAGACGGTTTTAATGGCCCTTAGAAGAGACGTGGAGGTCAGAGTGGTATAACCAGATGCTTTTAATGCCCCTTACAAGAGACGTGGCGGTCAGAGTGGTATAACAAGACGCTTTTAATGCCCCTTACAAGAGATGTGTAGGTCAGAGTGGTATAACAAGACGGTTTTAATGCTCCTCAGAAGAGACGTGGTGGTCAGAGTGGTATAACAAGACGCTTTTAATGCCCCTTACAAGAGACGTGGATGGCCCCCGAGACCTGCAGCTAAGTCCAGCAATTTCAGAAACAGGAGCACACAGGACTGTAATGCAGCGTTTGCTGGTATAACCACTGTGTCTCCTATACAGCCTGCCTGATATCTGGGATGGATATTAGTCCTGAGAAGGACTGTTTGTTCTGGTAGCATTTACAGACCCTACACTAACTATTTCGCAGGAAAATTCTGTCCGTAGCTCAGCAGCGCTGTCCCTACACTGTCTGATCCGGAGAGTCCGTGTGCAAGATGGTGGCACCCGGTTTTAAATACTCGAGGTGACGCTGTGCGGCCAGCCAATCACTGTAATGCCCACAAACAACATGGCTGCGGCATTACAGTGACTGGCTGGCAATCCCTGCATGTAGCGTGATGCTCGGGCGAGTACCGAGCAGTGTCAGGCATGCTCGCTCAACACTAATAGTTACCCCTAGGGTATTGTATTGTATAATACTGTATATTATTGCGTTGTCCTGTATATGTATTGCTATGTATTTATTGCCTTTTATATGCCTTTAACTTATATTTTGCCCCTCTAATGAACAATCCAAGTGAAATGGACACTTACTTATTTGCTTCCACTTACCCGCTTGGGTATCTAAAAACTCTTAGTGCCCCTTACAAGAGACGTGGAGGTCAGAGTGGTATAACAAGACGCTTTTAATGCCCCTTACAAGAGACGTGGAGTTCAGAGTGGTATAACAAGACGCTTTTAATGCCCCTTACAAGAGAAGTGGAGGTAAGATTGGTATAACAAGACACTTTTATTGCCCCTTAAAACAGACGTGGAGGTCAGAGTGGTATAACAAGACGCTTTTAATGCACCTCAGAAGAGACGTGGAGGTCAGAGTGGTATAACAAGATGCTTTTAATGCCCCTTACAAGAGACGTGGAGATCAGAGTGGTATAACAAGACGCTTTTAATGCCCCTTACAAGAGACGTGGAAGTCAGAGTGGTATAACAAGACGCTTTTAATGCCCCTTACAAGAGACGTGGAGTTCAGAGTGGTATAACAAGACGCTTTTAATGCCCCTTACAAGAGAAGTGGAGGTCAGATTGGTATAACAAGACACTTTTATTGCCCCTTACAACAGACGTGGAGGTCAGAGTGGTATAACAAGACGCTTTTAATGCACCTCAGAAGAGACGTGGAGGTCAGAGTGGTATAACAAGATGCTTTTAATGCCCCTTACAAGAGACGTGGAGATCAGAGTGGTATAACAAGACGCTTTTAATGCCCCTTACAAGAGACGTGGAAGTCAGAGTGGTATAACAAGACGCATTTAATACCCCTCAGAAGAGACGTGGACGTCAGAGAGGTAAAACAAGACGCTTTTAATACCCCTCAGAAGAGACGTGGAGGTCAGAGGTATAACAAGATGCTTTTAATGCTCATTACAAGAGACGTGGAGGTCAGAGTGGTATAACAAGACACTTTTAATAACTCTTACAAGAGACGTGTAGGTCAGAGATGTATAACAAGATGTACTTTATGAACTTTAAAAGAGACGTGGAGGTCAGAGTGGTATAACAAGACGCTTTTAATGCCCTTTACAAGAGACGTGGAAGTCAGTGTGGAATAACAAGATGCTTTTAATGCCCCTTACAAGAGACGTGGAGGTCAGAGTGGTATAACAAGACACTTTTAATGCCCCTTACAAGAGACGTGGAGGTCAGAGTGGTATAACAAGATGCTTTTAATGCCCCTTACAAGAGACGTGGAGGTCAGAGTGGTATAACAAGACGCTTTTAATGCCCCTTACAAGAGACGTGGAGGTCAGAGTGGTATAACAAGACGCTTTTAATGCCCCTTACAAGAGACTTGGAGGTCAGAGTGGTATAACAAGACGCTTTTAATGCCCCTTACAAAAGACGTGTATGTCAGAGTGGTATAACAAGAAGCATTTAATGCCCCTTACAAGAGACGTGGAGGTCAGAGTGGTATAACAAGACGGTTTTAATGCCCCTTACAAGAGACGTGGAGGTCAGAGTGGTAAAACAAAATGGTTTTAATGACGCCTCAGAAGAGACGTGGAGGTCAGAGTGGTATAACAAGATGCTTTTAATGCCCCTTACAAGAGACGTGGAGGTCAGAGTGGTATAACAAGATGCTTTTAATGCCCCTTACAAGAGACGTGGAGGTCAGAGTGGTATAACAAGAAGCTTTTAATGCCCCTTACAAGAGACGTGGAGGTCAGAGTGGTATAAAAAGACGCTTTTAATGCCTCTTACGAGAGACGTGGAGGTCAGAGTGGTATAACAAGACGCTTTTAATGCTCCTTACAAGAGACGTGTAGGTCAGAGTGGTATAACAAGACGCTTTTAATGCCCGTTACAAGAGACGTGGATGTCAGAGCGGTATAACAACATGCTTTTAATGCCCCTTACAAGAGACGTGGAGGTCAGAGTGGTATAACAAGATGCTTTTAATGCCCCTTACAAGAGACGTGTAGGTCAGAGAGGTATAGCAAGACACTTTTCATGCCCCTTACAAGAGACGTGTAGGTCAGAGAGGTATAACAAGATGCTTTTAATGCCCCTTAAAAGAGACGTGGAGGTCAGAGTGGTATAACAAGACGCTTAAGAAGATGCTTTTAATGCCCCTTTGAAGAGACGTGGAGGTCACAGTAGCTTAACAAGACTGTTTTAATGCCCCTTTGAAAAGACGTGGAGGTCCCAGTAGCTTAACAAGATGGTTTGAATGCCCCTTGGAAGAGACGTGAGGTCACAGTAGCTTAACAAGACGCTTTTAATGCCCCTTACAAGAGCCATACAGTACAGCATCTTAAAAATATTATTCCCATAATTGGGGAGTGGGTCTCCCATAGTATTTGCTTATGCCTTCCAAGCAAAAGCTTTCAAAAATTAGGAGGAAATGCAATGTCGGTTCGAAGACTCGTGGAGGTCCCAGTAGCTTAACAAGATGGTTTTAATGCCCCTTACAAGAGACGTGGAGGTCAGAGTGGAATAACAAGACGCTTTAAATGATGCTCAGAAGAGATGTGGAGGTCAGAGTGGTATAACAAGACTGTTTTAATGCCCCCCAGATGAAACGTGTAGGTCAGAGTGGTATAACAAGACGCTTTTAATGCCCCTTACAAGAGACATGGAGGTCAGAGTGGTATAACAAGACGTTTTTAATGCCCCTTACAAGAGACATGGAGGTCAGAGTGGTATAACAAGACGTTTTTAATGCCCCTTACAAGAGACGTGGAGGTCAGAGGGGTATAACAAGACGCTTTTAATGCCCCTTACAAGAGGCGTGTAGGTCAGAGTGGTATAACAAGACGCTTTTAATGCCCCTTACCAAAGACGTGGATTTCAGAGTGGTATAACAAGACGCTTTTAATGCCCCTTACAAGAGACGTGTAGGTCCGAGTGGTATAACAAGACGCTTTTAATGCCCCTTACAAGAGACGTGGAGGTCAGAGTGGTATAACAAGATGCTTTTAATGCCCATTACAAGAGACGTGGAGGTCAGAGTTGTATAACAAAAAGCTTTTAATGCCCCTTACAAGAGACGTGGAGGTCAGAGTGGTATAACAAGACGCTTTTATTGTCCATCAGAAGAGAGGTGGAGGTCAGAGAGGTATAACAAGACGCTTTTAATGCCCCTTACAAGAGACGTGGAGGTCAGAGTGGTATAACAAGACGCTTTTAATGCCCCTTACAAGAGACGTGGAAGTCAGAGTGGTATAACAAGACACATTTAATACCCCTCCGAAGAGACGTGGAGGTCAGGGAGGTAAAACAAGACGCTTTTAATGCCCCTTACAAGAGGCGTGGAGGTCAGATGGGTATAACAAGACGCTTTTAATGCCCCTTACAAGAGAATTGGAGGGCAAAGTGGTATAACAAGACGCTTTTAATGCCCCTTACAACAGACGTGGAGGTCAGAGTGGTATAACAAGAAGCTTTTAATGCCCCTCAGAAGAGACGTGGAGGTCAGAGAGGTAAAACAAGATGCTTTTAATGCCCCTTACAAGAGACGTGGAGGTCAGAGCGGTATAACAAGATGCTTTTAATGCCCCTTACAAGAGACGTGGAGGTCAGAGTGGTATAACAAGACGCTTTTAATGCCCCTTACAAGAGACGTGGAGGTCAGAGTGGAACAAGAAGACGCTTTTAATGCCCCTTACAAGAGACGTGGAGGTCAGAGTGGAACAACAAGACGCTTTTAATGCCCCTTACAAAAGACGTGTAGGTCAGAGTGGTATAACAAGATGCTTTTATTGCCCCTTACAAGAGACGTGTAGGTCAGAGTGGTATAACAAGACGCTTTTAATGCCCCTAAGGAGAGATGTGGAGGTCAGAGTGGTATAACCAGATGCTTTTAATGCCCCTTACAAGAGACGTGGCGGTCAGAGTGGTATAACAATACGCTTTTAATGCCCCTTACAAGAGATGTGTAGGTCAGAGTGGTATAACAAGACGGTTTTAATGCTCCTCAGAAGAGACGTGGTGGTCAGAGTGGTATAACAAGACGCTTTTAATGCCCCTTACAAGAGACGTGGATGGCCCCCGAGACCTGCAGCTAAGTCCAGCAATTTCAGAAACAGGAGCACACAGGACTGTAATGCAGCGTTTGCTGGTATAACCACTGTGTCTCCTATACAGCCTGCCTGATATCTGGGATGGATATTAGTCCTGAGAAGGACTGTTTGTTCTGGTAGCATTTACAGACCCTACACTAACTATTTCGCAGGAAAAATCTGTCCGTAGCTCAGCAGCGCTGTCCCTACACTGTCTGATCCGGAGAGTCCGTGTGCAAGATGGTGGCACCCGGTTTTAAATACTCGAGGTGACGCTGTGCGGCCAGCCAATCACTGTAATGCCCACAAACAACATGGCTGCGGCATTACAGTGACTGGCTGGCAATCCCTGCATGTAGCGTGATGCTCGGGCGAGTACCGAGCAGTGTCAGGCATGCTCGCTCAACACTAATAGTTACCCCTAGGGTATTGTATTGTATAATACTGTATATTATTGCGTTGTCCTGTGTATGTATTGCTATGTATTTATTGCCTTTTATATGCCTTTAACTTATATTTTGCCCCTCTAATGAACAATCCAAGTGAAATGGACACTTACTTATTTGCTTCCACTTACCCGCTTGGGTATCTAAAAACTCTTAGTGCCCCTTACAAGAGACGTGGAGGTCAGAGTGGTATAACAAGACGCTTTTAATGCCCCTTACAAGAGACGTGGAGGTCAGAGTGGTATAACAAGACGCTTTTAATGCCCCTTACAAGAGAAGTGGAGGTCAGATTGGTATAACAAGACACTTTTAATGCCCCTTACAACAGACGTGGAGGTCAGAGTGGTATAACAAGACGCTTTTAATGCACCTCAGAAGAGACGTGGAGGTCAGAGTGGTATAACAAGATGCTTTTAATGCCCCTTACAAGAGACGTGGAGGTCAGAGTGGTATAAAAAGTTATATACTTAATGAACCTTAAAACAGACGTGGAGGTCAGAGTGGTATAACAAGATGCTTTTAATGCCCTTTACAAGAGACGTGTATGTCAGAGTGGTATAACAAGACGCATTTAATGCCCCTTACAAGAGACGTGGAGGTCAGAGTGGTATAACAAGACGCTTTAAATGCCCCTTACAAGAGACGTGGAGGTCAGAGTGGTATAACAAGACGCTTTTAATGCCCCTTACAAGAGACGTGGAGGTCAGAGTGGTATAACAAGACGCTTTTAATGCCCCTTACAAGAGACGGAGGTCAGAGTGGTATAACAAGACACTTTAATGCCCCTTACAAGAGACGTGGAGGTCAGAGTGGTATAACAAGATGCTTTTAATGCTCCTTACAAGAGACGTGGAGGTCAGAGTGGTATAACAAGATGTTTTTAATGCCGCTCAGAAGAGACGTGTAGGTCAGAGTAGTAAAACAAAACGGTTTTAATGCCCCTTACAAGAGACGTGGAGGTCAGAGTGGTTTAACAAGAAGCATTTAATGCCCGTTACAAGAGACGTGGAGGTCAGAGTGGTATAACAAGACGCTTTTAATGCCCCTCACAAGAGACGTGGAGGTCAGAGTGGTAAAACAAGATGGTTTTAATGCCCCTCAGAAAAGACGTGGATGTCAGAGTGGTATAACAAGACGCTTTTAATGCCCATTACAAGAGACGTGGAGGTCAGAGGGGTATAACAAGATGCTTTTAATGCCCCTTATAAGAGACGTGGAGGTCAGAGTGGTATAACAAGACACTTTTAATGCCCCTTACAAGAGACGTGGAGGTCAGAGTGGTATAACAAGTTGCTTTTAATGCTCCTTACAAGAGACATGGAGGTCAGAGTGTTATAACAAGACTCTTAATGCCCCTCAGAAGATACGTGTAGGTCAGAGAGGTATAACAAGACGGTATTAATGCCCCTTACAAGAGACGTGGAGGTCAGAGAGGTATAGCAAGACGCTTTTCATGCCCCTTACAAGAGACGTGTAGGTCAGAGTGGTATAACAAGACGCTTTTAATGCCCCTTACAAGAGACATGTAGGTCAGAGAGGTATAACAAGACGGTTTTAATGCCCCTTACAAGAGATGTGGAGGTCAGAGTGGTATAACAAGACGCTTTTAATGCCCCTTACAAGAGACGTGGAGGTCAGAGTGGTATAACAAGACGCTTTTAACGCCCCTTACAAGAGACGTGGAGGTCAGAGTGGTATAACAAGACGCTTTTAATGCCCTGTACAAGAGACGTGGAGGTAAGAGTGGTATCACAAGACGCTTTTAATGCCCTGTACAAGAGACGTGTAGGTCAGAGTGGTATCACAAGACGCTTTTAATGCCCCTTACAAGAGACGTGTAGGTCAGAGTGGTATAACAAGACGCTTTTAGTGCCCCTTACAAGAGACGTGGAGGTCAGAGTGGTATAACAAGACGCTTTTAATGCCTCTTACAAGAGACGTGGAGGTCAGAGTGGTATAACAAGACGCTTTTAATGCCCCTTACAAGAGACGTGGAGGTCAGAGTGGTATAACAAGATGCTTTTAATGCCCCTAAGAAGAGACGTGGAGGTCAGAGTGGTATAACAAGATGCTTTTAATGCCCCTTACAAGAGACGTGGAGATCAGAGAGTTATAACACGACGGTTTTAATGCCCCTTATAAGAGACGTGGAGGTCAGAGTGGTATGACAAGACGCATTTAATGCCCCTTACAAGAGACGTGGAGATCAGAGTGGTATAACCAGACGCTTTTAATGCCCCTTACAAGAGACGTGGAGGTCAGAGTGGTATAACAAGGCGCATTTAATACCCCTCAGAAGAGACGTGGACGTCAGAGAGGTAAAACAAGACGCTTTTAATGCCCCTCAGAAGAGACATGGAGGTCAGAGGTATAACAAGATGCTTTTAATGCTCATTACAAGAGACGTGGAGGTCAGAGTGGTATAACAAGACGCTTTTATTAACCCTTACAAGAAACGTGTAGGTCAGAGTGGTATAACAAGACGCATTTAATGCCCCTTACAAGAGACGTGGAGGTCAGAGTGGTATAACAAGACGCTTTTAATGCCCTTTACAAAAGACGTGGAGGTCAGAGTGGAATAACAAGACGCTTTTAATGCCCCTTACAAGAGACGTGTAGGTCAGAGTGGTATAACAAGACGCTTTTAATGCCCCTTACAAGAGATGTGGAGGTCAAAGTAGAACAACAAGACGCTTTTAATGCCCCTTACAAGAGACGTGGAGGTCAGAGTGGAATAACAAGACGCTTTTAATGCCCCTTAAAAGAGACGTGTAGGTCAGAAAGGTATAACAAGACGATTTTAATGCCCCTTACAAGAGACGAGGAGGTCAGAGTGGAATAACAAGACGCTTTTAATGACCCTTACAAGAGACGTGGAGGTCAGATTGATATAACAAGACTGTTTTAATGCCCCTAAGAAGAGATGTGCAGGTCAGAGTGGTAAAACAAGATGGTTTTAATGCCCCTCAGAAGAGATGTGGAGGTCAGAGTGGTATAACAAGATGATTTTACTGCCCCTCAGAAGAGATGTGGAGGTCAGAGTGGTATAACAAGACGCTTTTAATGCCCCTCAGAAGAGATGTGGAGGTCAGAGTGGTATAACAAGACGCTTTTAATGCCCCTTACAAGAGACGTGGAGGTCAGAGTGGTAAAACAAGACGCTTTTAATTCCGCTTACAAGAGACGTGGAGGTGAGAGTGGTATAACAAGACGCATTTAAGGCCCCTTACAAGAGACGTGGAGGTCAGAGTGGTATAACAAGACGCTTTTAAAGCCCCTTACAAGAGACGTGTAGGTCAGAGTGGTATAACAAGACTGTTTTAATGCCCCTCACAAGAGACGGAGGTCAGAGAGGTATAACAGGATGCTTTTTATGCCCCTTACAAGAGACGTGGAGGTCTGAGTGGTAGAACAAGACGCTTTTAATGCCCCTTACAAGAGACTTGGAGGTCAGAGAGGTATAACAGGATGCTTTTTATGCCCCTTACAAGAGACGTGGAAGTCAGAGTGGTATAACAAGACGCTTTTAATGCCCCTTACAAGAGACGTGGAGGTCAGAGTGGTATAACAAGACGCTTTTAATACCCCTTACAAGAGACGTGTAGGTCAGAGTGGTATAACAAGACGCTTTTAATGCCCCTTACAAGAGAAGTGGAGGTCAGAGTGGTATAACAAGACGCTTTTAATGCCCCTTACAAGAGACGTGTAGGTCAGAGAGGTATAACAATACGCTTTTAATGCCCCTTAAAAGAGACGTGTAGGTCAGAGAGGTATAACAAGACGCTTTTAATGCCCCTTAAAAGACGTGTAGGTCAGAGAGGTATAACAAGACGCTTTTAATGCCCCTTAAAAGAGACGTGTAGGTCAGAGTGGTATAACGAGACGATTTTAATGCCCCTTACAAGAGACGTGGAGGTCAGAGTGGAATAACAAGACTGTTTTAATGCCCCTTACAAGAGACGTGGAGGTCAGAGTGGTATAACAAGATGCTTTTAATTCCCCTTACAAGAGACGTGGAGGTCAGAGTGGTATAACAAGATGCTTTTAATGCCCCTTACAAGAGACGTGGATGTCAGAGTGGAATAACAAGACTGTTTTAATGCCCCTTACAAGAGACGTGGAGGTCAGAGTGGTATAACAAGATGCTTTTAATTCCCCTCAGAAGAGATGTGGAGGTCAGCGTGGTATAACAAGACCCTTTTAATGCCTCTTAAAAGAGACGTGGAGGTCAGAGTGGTATAACAAGACGCTTTTAATGCCCCTTACAAGAGACGTGGAGGTCAGAGTGGTATAACAAGACGCTTTTAATGCCCCTTACAAGAGACGTGGAGGTCAGAGTGGTATAACAAGACGGTTTTAATGCCCCTTACAAGAGATGTGGAGGTCAGAGTGGTACAACAAGACGCTTTTAATGCCCCTTACAAGAGACGTGGAGGTCAGAGTTGTATAACAAGACGCTTTTAATGCCCCTTACAAGAGATGTGGAGGTCAGAGTGGTAAAACAAGATGGTTTTAATGCCCCTCAGAAGAGTTGTGGAGGTCAGAGTGGTATAACAAGACGCTTTTAATGCCCTTTACAAAAGACGTGGAGGTCAGAGTGGAATAACAAAACGCTTTTAATGCCCCTTAAAAGAGACGTGTAGGTCAGAGTGGTAAAACAAGACGCTTTTAATGCCCCTTACAAGAGATGTGGAGGTCAGAGTAGAATAACAAGACGCTTTTAATGCCCCTTACAAGAGACGTGGAGGTCAGAGTGGAATAACAAGACGCTTTTAATGCCCCTTAAAAGAGACGTGTAGGTCAGAGAGGTATAACAAGACGCTTTTAATGCCCCTTACAAGAGACGTGGAGGTCAGAGTGGAATAACAAGACGCTTTTAATGACCCTTACAAGAGACGTGGAGGTCAAATTGATATAACAAGACTGTTTTAATGCCCCTAAGAAGAGATGTGCAGGTCAGAGTGGTAAAACAAGATGGTTTTAATGCCCCTCAGAAGAGATGTGGAGGTCAGAGTGGTATAACAAGACGCTTTTAATGCCCCTTACAAGAGACGTGGAGGTCAGAGTGGTATTACAAGACGCTTTTAATGCCCCTTACAAGAGAAGTGGAGGTCAGATTGGTATAACAAGACACTTTTAATGCCCCTTACAACAGACGTGGAGGTCAGAGTGGTATAACAAGACGCTTTTAATGCACCTCAGAAGAGACGTGGAGGTCAGAGTGGTATAACAAGATGCTTTTAATGCCCCTTACAAGAGACGTGGAGGTCAGAGTGGTATAACAAGATGCTTTTAATGCCCCTTACAAGAGACGTGGAGGTCAGAGTGGTATAACAAGATGCTTTTAATGCCACTTACAAGAGATGTGTAGGTCAGAGAGGTATAACAAGACGCTTTTAATGCCCCTTACAAGAGACGTGTAGGTCAGAGATGTATAAAAAGTTATATACTTAATGAACCTTAAAAGAGACGTGGAGGTCAGAGTGGTATAACAAGATGCTTTTAATGCCCTTTACAAGAGACGTGGAGGTCAGAGTGGTATAACAAGACGCTTTTAATGCCCCTTACAAGAGACGTGGAGGTCAGAGTGGTATAACAAGACGCTTTTAATGCCCCTTACAAGAGACGTGGAGGTCAGAGTGGTATAACAAGACGCTTTTAATGCCCCTTACAAGAGACGGAGGTCAGAGTGGTATAACAAGACACTTTAATGCCCCTTACAAGAGACGTGGAGGTCAGAGTGGTATAACAAGATGCTTTTAATGCTCCTTACAAGAGACGTGGAGGTCAGAGTGGTATAACAAGACGCTTTTAATGCCCCTAAGAAGAGACGTGGAGGTCAGAGTGGTAAAACAAGATGGTTTTAATGCCCCTCAGAAGAGACGTGGAGGTCAGAGTGCTATAACAAGACGCTTTTAATACCCCTTACAAAAGAAGTGGAGGTCAGAGTGGTATAACAAGACGTTTTTAATGCCGCTCAGAAGAGACGTGTAGGTCAGAGTAGTAAAACAAAACGGTTTTAATGACCCCCTCAGAAGAGACGTGGAGGTCAGAGTGGTATAACAAGACGCTTTTAATGCCCCTCACAAGAGACGTGGAGGTCAGAGTGGTAAAACAAGATGGTTTTAATGCCCCTCAGAAAAGACGTGGATGTCAGAGTGGTATAACAAGACGCTTTTAATGCCCCTTACAAGAGACGTGGAGGTCAGAGGGGTATAACAAGATGCTTTTAATGCCCCTTATAAGAGACGTGGAGGTCAGAGTGGTATAACAAGACACTTTTAATGCCCCTTACAAGAGACGTGAAGTTCAGAGTGGTATAACAAGAAGCTTTTAATGCCCCTCAGAAGAGACGTGGAGGTCCGAGTGGTATAACAAGTTGCTTTTAATGCTCCTTACAAGAGACATGGAGGTCAAAGTGTTATAAGAAGACTCTTAATGCCCCTCAGAAGATACGTGTAGGTCAGAGAGGTATAACAAGACGGTATTAATGCCCCTTACAAGAGACGTGGAGGTCAGAGAAGTATAGCAAGACGCTTTTCATGCCCCTTACAAGAGACGTGGAGGTCAGAGTGGTATAACAAGACTGTTTTAATGCCCCATACAAGAGACGTGGAGGTAAGAGTGGTATAACAAGATGCTTTTAACGCACCTTACAAGAGACGTGGAGGTCAGCATGGTATAACAAGACGCTTTTAATGCCCCTTACAAAAGAAGTGGAGGTCAGATTGGTATAACAAGACGCTTTTAATGCCCCTAAGAAGAGACGTGGAAGTCAGAGTGGTAAAACAAGACTGTTTAAATGCCCCTCAGAAGAGATGTGGAGGTCAGCGTGGTATAACAAGACGCTTTTAATGCCCCTTACAAGAGACGTGGAGGTCAGAGTGGTATAAAAAGACGCTTTTAATGCCCTTTACAAGAGACGTGGAGGTAAGAGTGGTATAACAAGACGCTTTTAATGCCCTTTACAAGAGACGTGGAGGTAAGGGTGGTATAACAAGACGCTTTAATGCCCCTTACAAGAGACGTGTAGGTCAGAGTGGTATAACAAGACGCTTTTAATGCCCCTTACAAGAGACGTGGAGGTCAGAGTGGTATAACAAGACGCTTTTAACGCCCCTTACAAGAGACGTGGAGGTCAGAGTGGTATAACAAGACGCTTTTAATGCCCTGTACAAGAGACGTGGAGGTAAGAGTGGTATCACAAGACGCTTTTAATGCCCTGTACAAGAGACGTGTAGGTCAGAGTGGTATCACAAGACGCTTTTAATGCCCCTTACAAGAGACGTGTAGGTCAGAGTGGTATAACAAGACGCTTTTAATGCCCCTTACAAGAGACGTGGAGGTCAGAGTGGTATAACAAGACGCTTTTAATGCCTCTTACAAGAGACGTGGAGGTCAGAGTGGTATAACAAGACGCTTTTAATGCCCCTTACAAGAGACGTGGAGGTCAGAGTGGTATAACAAGATGCTTCTAATGCCCCTAAGAAGAGACGTGGAGGTCAGAGTGGTATAACAAGATGCTTTTAATGCCCCTTACAAGAGACGTGGAGATCAGAGAGTTATAACACGACGGTTTTAATGCCCCTTATAAGAGACGTGGAGGTCAGAGTGGTATGACAAGACGCATTTAATGCCCCTTACAAGAGACGTGGAGATCAGAGTTGTATAACAAGACGCTTTTAATGCCCCTTACAAGAGATGTGGAGGTCAGAGTGGTATAACAAGATGCATTTAATACCCCTCAGAAGAGACGTGGAAGTCAGAGAGGTAAAACAAGACGCTTTTAATGCCCCTCAGAAGAGACGTGGAGGTCAGAGGTATAACAAGATGCTTTTAATGCTCATTACAAGAGACGTGGAGGTCAGAGTGGTATAACAAGACGCTTTTATTAACCCTTACAAGAGACGTGTAGGTCAGAGTGGTATAACAAGACGCATTTAATGCCCCTTACAAGAGACGTGGAGGTCAGAGTGGTATAACAAGACGCTTTTAATGCCCTGTACAAGAGACGTGGAGGTAAGAGTGGTATCACAAGACGCTTTTAATGCCCCTTACAAGAGACGTGTAGGTCAGAGTGGTATAACAAGACGCTTTTAATGCCCCTTACAAGAGACGTGGAGGTCAGAGTGGTATAACAAGACGGTTTTATTGCCCCTTACAAGAGATGTGGAGGTCAGAGTGGTACAACAAGACGCTTTTAATGCCCCTTACAAGAGACGTGGAGGTCAGAGTGGTATAACAAGACGCTTTTAATGCCCCTTACAAGAGACGTGGAGGTCAGAGTGGTATAACAAGACGGTTTTATTGCCCCTTATAAGAGATGTGGAGGTCAGAGTGGTACAACAAGACGCTTTTAATGCCCCTTACAAGAGACGTGGAGGTCAGAGTGGTATAACAAGACGCTTTTAATGCCCCTTACAAGAGACGGAGGTCAGAGTGGTATAACAAGACACTTTAATGCCCCTTACAAGAGACGTGGAGGTCAGAGTGGTATAACAAGATGCTTTTAATGCTCCTTACAAGAGACGTGGAGGTCAGAGTGGTATAACAAGACGCTTTTAATGCCCCTAAGAAGAGACGTGGAGGTCAGAGTGGTAAAACAAGATGGTTTTAATGCCCCTCAGAAGAGACGTGGAGGTCAGAGTGCTATAACAAGACACTTTTAATACCCCTTACAAAAGAAGTGGAGGTCAGAGTGGTATAACAAGGTGTTTTTAATGCCGCTCAGAAGAGACGTGTAGGTCAGAGTAGTAAAACAAAACGGTTTTAATGCCCCTTACAAGAGACGTGGAGGTCAGAGTGGTTTAACAAGAAGCATTTAATGCCCGTTACAAGAGACGTGGAAGTCAGAGTGGTATAACAAGACGCTTTTAATGCCCCTCACAAGAGACGTGGAGGTCAGAGTGGTAAAACAAGATGGTTTTAATGCCCCTCAGAAAAGACGTGGATGTCAGAGTGGTATAACAAGACGCTTTTAATGCCCCTTACAAGAGACGTGGAGGTCAGAGGGGTATAACAAGATGCTTTTAATGCCCCTTATAAGAGACGTGGAGGTCAGAGTGGTATAACAAGACACTTTTAATGCCCCTTACAAGAGACGTGAAGTTCAGAGTGGTATAACAAGAAGCTTTTAATGCCCCTCAGAAGAGACGTGGAGGTCCGAGTGGTATAACAAGTTGCTTTTAATGCTCCTTACAAGAGACATGGAGGTCAAAGTGTTATAAGAAGACTCTTAATGCCCCTCAGAAGATACGTGTAGGTCAGAGAGGTATAACAAGACGGTATTAATGCCCCTTACAAGAGACGTGGAGGTCAGAGAGGTATAGCAAGACGCTTTTCATGCCCCTTACAAGAGACGTGGAGGTCAGAGTGGTATAACAAGACTGTTTTAATGCCCCATACAAGAGACGTGGAGGTAAGAGTGGTATAACCAGATGCTTTTAACGCACCTTACAAGAGACGTGGAGGTCAGCATGGTATAACAAGACGCTTTTAATGCCCCTTACAAAAGAAGTGGAGGTCAGATTGGTATAACAAGACGCTTTTAATGCCCCTAAGAAGAGACGTGGAAGTCAGAGTGGTAAAACAAGACTGTTTAAATGCCCCTCAGAAGAGATGTGGAGGTCAGAGTGATATAACAAGACGCTTTTAATGCCCCTCAGAAGAGATGTGAAGGTCAGCGTGGTATAACAAGACGCTTTTAATGCCCCTTACAAGAGACGTGGAGGTCAGAGTGGTATAAAAAGACGCTTTTAATGCCCTTTACAAGAGACGTGGAGGTAAGAGTGGTATAACAAGACGCTTTTAATGCCCTTTACAAGAGACGTGGAGGTAAGAGTCGTATAACAAGACGCTTTTAATGCCCCTTACAAGAGACGTGTAGGTCAGAGTGGTATAACAAGACGCTTTTAATGCCCCTTACAAGAGACGTGGAGGTCAGAGTGGTATAACAAGACGCTTTTAACGCCCCTTACAAGAGACGTGGAGGTCAGAGTGGTATAACAAGACGCTTTTAATGCCCTGTACAAGAGACGTGGAGGTAAGAGTGGTATCACAAGACGCTTTTAATGCCCTGTAGAAGAGACGTGTAGGTCAGAGTGGTATCACAAGACGCTTTTAATGCCCCTTACAAGAGACGTATAGGTCAGAGTGGTATAACAAGACGCTTTTAATGCCCCTTACAAGAGACGTGGAGGTCAGAGTGGTATAACAAGACGCTTTTAATGCCTCTTACAAGAGACGTGGAGGTCAGAGTGGTATAACAAGACGCTTTTAATGCCCCTTACAAGAGACGTGGAGGTCAGAGTGGTATAACAAGATGCTTTTAATGCCCCTAAGAAGAGACGTGGAGGTCAGAGTGGTATAACAAGATGCTTTTAATGCCCCTTACAAGAGACGTGGAGATCAGAGAGTTATAACACGACGGTTTTAATGCCCCTTATAAGAGACGTGGAGGTCAGAGTGGTATGACAAGACGCATTTAATGCCCCTTACAAGAGACGTGGAGATCAGAGTGGTATAACAAGACGCTTTTAATGCCCCTTACAAGAGATGTGGAAGTCAGAGTGGTATAACAAGATGCATTTAATACCCCTCAGAAGAGACGTGGAAGTCAGAGAGGTAAAACAAGACGCTTTTAATGCCCCTCAGAAGAGACGTGGAGGTCAGAGGTATAACAAGATGCTTTTAATGCTCATTACAAGAGACGTGGAGGTCAGAGTGGTATAACAAGACGCTTTTATTAACCCTTACAAGAGACGTGTAGGTCAGAGTGGTATAACAAGACGCATTTAATGCCCCTTACAAGAGACGTGGAGGTCAGAGTGGTATAACAAGACGCTTTTAATGCCCTGTACAAGAGACGTGGAGGTAAGAGTGGTATCACAAGACGCTTTTAATGCCCCTTACAAGAGACGTGTAGGTCAGAGTGGTATAACAAGACGCTTTTAATGCCCCTTACAAGAGACGTGGAGGTCAGAGTGGTATAACAAGACGGTTTTATTGCCCCTTACAAGAGATGTGGAGGTCAGAGTTGTACAACAAGACGCTTTTAATGCCCCTTACAAGAGACGTGGAGGTCAGAGTGGTATAACAAGACGCTTTTAATGCCCCTTACAAGAGACGTGGAGGTCAGAGTGGTATAACAAGACGGTTTTATTGCCCCTTACAAGAGATGTGGAGGTCAGAGTGGTACAACAAGACGCTTTTAATGCCCCTTACAAGAGACGTGGAGGTCAGAGTTGTATAACAAGACGCTTTTAATGCCCCTTACAAGAGATGTGGAGGTCAGAGTGGTAAAACAAGATGGTTTTAATGCCCCTCAGAAGAGTTGTGGAGGTCAGAGTGGTATAACAAGACGCTTTTAATGTCCTTTACAAAAGATGTGGAGGTCAGAGTGGAATAACAAGACGCTTTTAATGCCCCTTAAAAGAGACGTGTAGGTCAGAGTGGTATAACAAGACGCTTTTAATGCCCCTTACAAGAGATGTGGAGGTCAAAGTAGAATAACAAGACGCTTTTAATGCCCCTTACAAGAGACGTGGAGGTCAGAGTGGAATAACAAGACGCTTTTAATGCCCCTTAAAAGAGACGTGTAGGTCAGAGAGGTATAACAAGACGCTTTTAATGCCCCTTACTAGAGACGTGGAGGTCAGAGTGGAATAACAAGACGCTTTTAATGACCCTTACAAGAGACGTGGAGGTCAGATTGATATAACAAGACTGTTTTAATGCCCCTAAGAAGAGATGTGCAGGTCAGAGTGGTAAAACAAGATGGTTTTAATGCCCCTCAGAAGAGATGTGGAGGTCAGAGTGGTATAACAAGATGATTTTAATGCCCCTCGGAAGAGATGTGGAGGTCAGAGTGGTATAACAAGATGCTTTTAATGCCCCTTACAAGAGACGTGGAGGTCAGAGTGGTATAACAAGATGCTTTTAATGCCCCTTACAAGAGACGTGGAGGTCAGAGTGGTATAACAAGATGCTTTTAATGCCCCTCAGAAGAGATGTGGAGGTCAGAGTGGTATAACAAGACGCTTTTAATGCCCCTTACAAGAGACGTGGAGGTCAGAGTGGTAAAACAAGACGCTTTTAATTACGCTTACAAGAGACGTGGAGGTGAGAGTGGTATAACAAGACGCTTTTAAGGCCCCTTACAAGAGACGTGGAGGTCAGAGTGGTATAACAAGACGCTTTTAATGCCCCTTACAAGAGACGTGTAGGTCAGAGTGCTATAACAAGACTGTTTTAATGCCCCTCACAAGAGACGGAGGTCAGAGAGGTATAACAGGATGCTTTTTATGCCCCTTACAAGAGACGTGGAGGTCTGAGTGGTAGAACAAGACGCTTTTAATGCCCCTTACAAGAGACTTGGAGGTCAGAGAGGTATAACAGGATGCTTTTTATGCCCCTTACAAGAGACGTGGAAGTCAGAGTGGTAAAACAAGATGGTTTTAATGCCCCTCAGAAAAGACGTGGAGGTCAGAGTGCTATAACAAGACGCTTTTAATGCCCCTTACAAGAGACGTCGAGGTCAGAGTGGTATAACAAGACGCTTTTAATGCCCCTTACAAGAGAAGTGGAGGTCAGAGTGGTATAACAAGACGCTTTTAATGCCCCTTACAAGAGACGTGTAGGTCAGAGAGGTATAACAATACGCTTTTAATGCCTCTTAAAAGAGACGTGTAGGTCAGAGAGGTATAACAAGACGCTTTTAATGCCCCTTAAAAGAGACGTGGAGGTCAGAGTGGTATAACAAGACGCTTTTAATGCCCCTTACAAGAGACGTGGAGGTCAGTGTGGAATAACAAGATGCTTTTAATGCCCCTTACAAGAGACATGGAGGTCAGAGTGGAATAACAAGACGCTTTTAAAGCCCCTTACAAGAGACGTGTAGGTCAGAGTGGTATAACGAGACGCTTTTAATGCCCCTTACAAGAGACGTGGAGGTCAGAGTGGAATAACAAGACTGTTTTAATGCCCCTTACAAGAGACGTGGAGGTCAGAGTGGTATAACAAGATGCTTTTAATTCCCCTTACAAGAGACGTGGAGGTCAGAGTGGTATAACAATATGCTTTTAATGCCCCTTACAAAAGACGTGGAGGTCAGAGTGGAATAACAAGACTGTTTTAATGCCCCTTACAAGAGACGTGGAGGTCAGAGTGGTATAACAAGATGCTTTTAATTCCCCTTACAAGAGACGTGGAGGTCAGAGTGGTATAACAAGATGCTTTTAATGCCCCTTACAAGAGACGTGGATGTCAGAGTGGAATAACAAGACTGTTTTAATGCCCCTTACAAGAGACGTGGAGGTCAGAGTGGTATAACAAGATGCTTTTAATTCCCCTCAGAAGAGATGTGGAGGTCAGAGTGGTATAACAAGACGCTTTTAATGCCCCTTAAAAGAGACGTGGAGGTCAGAGTGGTATAACAAGATGCTTTTAATGCCCCTTACAAGAGAAGTGGAGGTCAGAGTGGTATAACAAGACGCTTTTAATGCCCCTTACAAGAGACGTGGAGGTCAGAGTGGTATAACAAGACACTTTTAATGCCCTTTACAAGAGACGTGGAGTTAAGAGTGGTATAACAAGACGCTTTTAATGCCCCTTACAAGAGACGTGGAGGTCAGAGTGGAATAACAAGACGCTTTTAATGCCCCTTAAAAGAGACGTGTAGGTCAGAGAGGTATAACAAGACGCTTTTAATGCCCCTTTACAAGAGACGTGGAGGTCAGAGTGGAATAACAAGACGCTTTTAATGACCCTTACAAGAGACGTGGAGGTCAGATTGATATAACAAGACTGTTTTAATGCCCCTAAGAAGAGATGTGCAGGTCAGAGTGGTAAAACAAGATGGTTTTAATGCCCCTCAGAAGAGATGTGGAGGTCAGAGTGGTATAACAAGATGCTTTTAATGCCCCTTACAAGAGACGTGGAGGTCAGAGTGGTATAACAAGATGCTTTTAATGCCCCTTACAAGAGACGTGGAGGTCAGAGTGGTATAACAAGACGCTTTTAATGCCCCTCAGAAGAGAAGTGGAGGTCAGAGTGGTATAACAAGACGCTTTTAATGCCCCTTATAAGAGACGTGGAGGTCAGAGTGGTAAAACAAAATGCTTTAAATTCCGCTTACAAGAGACGTGGAGGTGAGAGTGGTATAACAAGACGCTTTTAATGCCCCTTGCAAGAGACGTGTAGGTCAGAGTGGTATAATAAGACTGTTTTAATGCCCCTCACAAGAGACGGAGGTCAGAGAGGTATAACAGGATGCTTTTTATGCCCCTTACAAGAGACGTGGAAGTCTGAGTGGTAGAACAAGACGCTTTTAATGCCCCTTACAAGAGACTTGGAGGTCAGAGAGGTATAACAGGATGCTTTTTATGCCCCTTACAAGAGACGTGGAAGTCAGAGTGGTAAAACAAGATGGTTTTAATGCCCCTCAGAAAAGACGTGGAGGTCAGAGTGCTATGACAAGACGATTTTAATGCCCCTTACAAGAGACGTGGAGGTCAGAGTGGTATAACAAGACGCTTTTAATGCCCCTTAAAAGAGACGTGTAGGTCAGAGAGGTATAACAAGACGCTTTTAATGCCCCTTAAAAGAGACGTGGAGGTCAGAGTGGTATAACAAGACGCTTTTAATGCCCCTTACAAGAGACGTGGAGGTCAGTGTGGAATAACAAGATGCTTTTAATGCCCCTTACAAGAGACATGGAGGTCAGAGTGGAATAACAAGACGCTTTTAAAGCCCCTTACAAGAGACGTGTAGGTCAGAGTGGTATAACGAGACGCTTTTAATGCCCCTTACAAGAGACGTGGAGGTCAGAGTGGAATAACAAGACTGTTTTAATGCCCCTTACAAGAGACGTGGAGGTCAGAGTGGTATAACAAGATGCTTTTAATTCCCCTTACAAGAGACGTGGAGGTCAGAGTGGTATAACAAGATGCTTTTAATGCCCCTTACAAGAGACGTGGAGGTCAGAGTGGTATAACAAGACGCTTTTAATGCCTCTTACAAGAGACGTGGAGGTCAGAGTGGTATAACAAGACGCTTTTAATGCCCCTTTCAAGAGACGTGGAGGTCAGAGTGGTATAACAAGATGCTTTTAATGCCCCTAAGAAGAGACGTGGAGGTCAGAATGGTATAACAAGATGCTTTTAATGCCCCTTACAAGAGACGTGGAGATCAGAGAGTTATAACACGACGGTTTTAATGCCCCTTATAAGAGACGTGGAGGTCAGAGTGGTATGACAAGACGCATTTAATGCCCCTTATAAGAGATGTGCAGGTCAGAGTGGTAAAACAAGATGGTTTTAATGCCCCTCAGAAGAGATGTGGAGGTCAGAGTGGTATAACAAGATGATTTTAATGCCCCTCAGAAGAGATGTGGAGGTCAGAGTGGTATAAAAAGATGCTTTTAATGCCCCTTACAAGAGACGTGGAGGTCAGAGTGGTATAACAAGATGCTTTTAATGCCCCTTACAAGAGACGTGGAGGTCAGAGTGGTACAACAAGACGCTTTTAATGCCCTTTACAAAAGACGTGGAGGTCAGAGTGGAATAACAAGACGCTTTAATGCCCCTTACAAGAGATGTGGAGGTCAGAGTGGTAAAACAAGATGGTTTTAATGCCCCTCAGAAGAGTTGTGGAGGTCAGAGTGGTATAACAAGACGCTTTTAATGCCCTTTACAAAAGACGTGGAGGTCAGAGTGGAATAACAAGACGCTTTTAATGCCCCTTAAAAGAGACGTGTAGGTCAGAGTGGTATAATAAGACGCTTTTAATGCCCCTTACAAGAGATGTGGAGGTCAAAGTAGAATAACAAGAAGCTTTTAATGCCCCTTACAAGAGACGTGGAGGTCAGAGTGGAACAACAAGACGCTTTTAATGACCCTTACAAGAGACGTGGAGGTCAAATTGATATAACAAGACTGTTTTAATGCCCCTAAGAAGAGATGTGCAGGTCAGAGTGGTAAAACGAGATGGTTTTAATGCCCCTCAGAAGAGATGTGGAGGTCAGAGTGGTATAACAAGACGCTTTTAATGCCCTTTACAAAAGACGTGGAGGTCAGAGTGGAATAACAAGACGCTTTTAATGCCCCTTAAAAGAGACGTGTAGGTCAGAGTGGTATAACAAGACGCTTTTAATGCCCCTTACAAGAGATGTGGAGGTCAAAGTAGACTAACAAGACGCTTTTAATGCCCCTTACAAAAGATGTGTAGATCAGAGCGGTATAACAAGACGCTTTTAATGCCCCTTACAAGAGATGTGTAGGTCAGAGTTGTAACTAGATGCTTTTAATGCCCCTTACAAGAGACATGGAGGTCAGAGTGGTATAACAAGACGCTTTTAATGCCCCTCAGAAGAGATGTGGAGGTCAGAGTGGTATAACAAGACGGTTTTAATGCCCCTTACAAGAGATGTGGAGGTCAGAGTGGTACAACAAGACGCTTTTAATGCCCCTTACAAGAGACGTGGAGGTCAGAGTTGTATAACAAGACGCTTTTAATGCCCCTTACAAGAGATGTGGAAGTCAGAGTGGTAAAAGAAGATGGTTTTAATGCCCCTCAGAAGAGTTGTGGAGGTCAGAGTGGTATAACAAGACGCTTTTAATGCCCTTTACAAAAGACGTGGAGGTCAGAGTGGAATAACAAGACGCTTTTAATGCCCCTTAAAAGAGACGTGTAGGTCAGAGTGGTATAACAAGACGCTTTTAATGCCCCTTACAAGAGATGTGGAGGTCAAAGTAGAATAACAAGACGCTTTTAATGCCCCTTACAAGAGACGTGGAGGTCAGAGTGGAATAACAAGACGCTTTTAATGCCCCTTAAAAGAGACGTGTAGGTCAGAGAGGTATAACAAGACGCTTTTAATGCCCCTTACAAGAGACGTGGAGGTCAGAGTGGAATAACAAGACGCTTTTAATGACCCTTACAAGAGATGTGGAGGTCAAATTGATATAACAAGACTGTTTTAATGCCCCTAAGAAGAGATGTGCAGGTCAGAGTGGTAAAACAAGATGGTTTTAATGCCCCTCAGAAGAGATGTGGAGGTCAGAGTGGTATAACAAGACGCTTTTAATGCCCCGTACAAGAGACGTGGAGGTCAGAGTGGTATAACAAGACGCTTTTAATGCCCCTTACAAGAGAAGTGGAGGTCAGATTGGTATAACAAGATGCTTTTAATGCCCCTTACAAGAGACGTGTAGGTCAGAGAGGTATAACAAGATGCTTTTAATGCCCCTTACAAGAGACGTGTAGGTCAGAGATGTATAAAAAGTTATATACTTAATGAACCTTAAAAGAGACGTGGAGGTCAGAGTGGTATAACAAGATGCTTTTAATGCCCTTTACAAGAGACGTGTATGTCAGAGTCGTATAACAAGATGCATTTAATGCCCCTTACAAGAGACGTGGAGGTCAGAGTGGTATAACAAGACGCTTTTAATGCCCCTTAAAAGAGACGTGGAGGTCAGAGTGGTATAACAAGACGCTTTTAATGCCCCTTACAAGAGACGTGGATTTCAGAGTGGTATAACAAGACGCTTTTAATGCCCCTTACAAGAGACGGAGGTCAGAGTGGTATAACAAGACACTTTAATGCCCCTTACAAGAGACGTGGAGGTCAGAGTGGTATAACAAGATGCTTTTAATGCTCCTTACAAGAGACGTCGAGGTCAGAGTGGTATAACAAGACGCTTTTAATGCCCCTAAGAAGAGACGTGGAGGTCAGAGTGGTAAAACAAGACGGTTTTAATGCCCCTCAGAAGAGACGTGGAGGTCAGAGTGGTATAACAAGACGCTTTTAATACCCCTTCCAAAAGAAGTGGAGGTCAGAGTGGTATAACAAGATGTTTTTAATGCCGCTCAGAAGAGACGTGTAGGTCAGAGTAGTAAAACAAAACGGTTTTAATGCCCCTTACAAGAGACGTGGAGGTCAGAGTGGTTTAACAAGAAGCATTTAATGCCCGTTACAAGAGACGTGGAGGTCAGAGTGGTATAACAAGACGCTTTTAATGCCCCTTACAAGAGACGTGGAGGTCAGAGTGGTAAAACAAAACGGTTTTAATGACCCCCTCAGAAGAGACGTGGAGGTCAGAGTGGTATAACAAGACGCTTTTAATGCCCCTCACAAGAGACGTGGAGGTCAGAGTGGTAAAACAAGATGGTTTTAATGCCCCTCAGAAAAGACGTGGATGTCAGAGTGGTATAACAAGATGCTTTTAATGCCCCTTATAAGAGACGTGGAGGTCAGAGTGGTATAACAAGACACTTTTAATGCCCCTCAGAAGATACGTGTAGGTCAGAGAGGTATAACAAGACGGTATTAATGCCCCTTACAAGAGACGTGGAGGTCAGAGAGGTATAGCAAGACGCTTTTCATGCCCCTTACAAGAGACATGGAGGTCAGAGTGGAATAACAAGACGCTTTTAAAGCCTCTTACAAGAGACGTGGAGGTCAGAGTGGTATAACAAGACGCTTTTAATGCCCCTTACAAGAGACGTGGAGGTCAGAGTGGTATAACAAGATGCTTTTAATGCCCCTAAGAAGAGACGTGGAGGTCAGAATGGTATAACAAGATGCTTTTAATTCCCCTTACAAGAGACGTGGAGGTCAGAGTGGTATAACAAGATGCTTTTAATGCCCCTTACAAGAGACGTGGAGGTCAGAGTGGTATAACAAGACGCTTTTAATGCCTCTTACAAGAGACGTGGAGGTCAGAGTGGTATAACAAGACGCTTTTAATGCCCCTTACAAGAGACGTGGAGGTCAGAGTGGTATAACAAGATGCTTTTAATGCCCCTAAGAAGAGACGTGGAGGTCAGAATGGTATAACAAGATGCTTTTAATGCCCCTTACAAGAGACGTGGAGATCAGAGAGTTATAACACGACGGTTTTAATGCCCCTTATAAGAGACGTGGAGGTCAGAGTGGTATGACAAGACGCATTTAATGCCCCTTATAAGAGATGTGCAGGTCAGAGTGGTAAAACAAGATGGTTTTAATGCCCCTCAGAAGAGATGTGGAGGTCAGAGTGGTATAACAAGATGATTTTAATGCCCCTCAGAAGAGATGTGGAGGTCAGAGTGGTATAAAAAGATGCTTTTAATGCCCCTTACAAGAGACGTGGAGGTCAGAGTGGTATAACAAGATGCTTTTAATGCCCCTTACAAGAGACGTGGAGGTCAGAGTGGTATAACAAGACGCTTTTAATGCCCCTCAGAAGAGATGTGGAGGTCAGAGTGGTATAACAAGACAGTTTTAATGCCCCTTACAAGAGATGTGGAGGTCAGAGTGGTACAACAAGACGCTTTTAATGCCCCTTACAAGAGACGTGGAGGTCAGAGTTGTATAACAAGACGCTTTTAATGCCCTTTACAAAAGACGTGGAGGTCAGAGTGGAATAACAAGACGCTTTTAATGCCCCTTACAAGAGATGTGGAGGTCAGAGTGGTAAAACAAGATGGTTTTAATGCCCCTCAGAAGAGTTGTGGAGGTCAGAGTGGTATAACAAGACGCTTTTAATGCCCTTTACAAAAGACGTGGAGGTCAGAGTGGAATAACAAGACGCTTTTAATGCCCCTTAAAAGAGACGTGTAGGTCAGAGTGGTATAATAAGACGCTTTTAATGCCCCTTACAAGAGATGTGGAGGTCAAAGTAGAATAACAAGAAGCTTTTAATGCCCCTTACAAGAGACGTGGAGGTCAGAGTGGAATAACAAGACGCTTTTAATGCCCCTTAAAAGAGACGTGTAGGTCAGAGAGGTATAACAAGACGCTTTTAATGCCCCTTACAAGAGACGTGGAGGTCAGAGTGGAACAACAAGACGCTTTTAATGACCCTTACAAGAGACGTGGAGGTCAAATTGATATAACAAGACTGTTTTAATGCCCCTAAGAAGAGATGTGCAGGTCAGAGTGGTAAAACGAGATGGTTTTAATGCCCCTCAGAAGAGATGTGGAGGTCAGAGTGGTATAACAAGACGCTTTTAATGCCCTTTACAAAAGACGTGGAGGTCAGAGTGGAATAACAAGACGCTTTTAATGCCCCTTAAAAGAGACGTGTAGGTCAGAGTGGTATAACAAGACGCTTTTAATGCCCCTTACAAGAGATGTGGAGGTCAAAGTAGAATAACAAGACGCTTTTAATGCCCCTTACAAAAGATGTGTAGATCAGAGAGGTATAACAAGACGCTTTTAATGCCCCTTACAAGAGATGTGTAGGTCAGAGAGTTGTAACTAGATGCTTTTAATGCCCCTTACAAGAGACATGGAGGTCAGAGTGGTATAACAAGACGCTTTTAATGCCCCTCAGAAGAGATGTGGAGGTCAGAGTGGTATAACAAGACGGTTTTAATGCCCCTTACAAGAGATGTGGAGGTCAGAGTGGTACAACAAGACGCTTTTAATGCCCCTTAAAAGAGACGTGTAGGTGAGAGTGGTATAACAAGACGCTTTTAATGCCCCTTACAAGAGATGTGGAGGTCAAAGTAGAATAACAAGACGCTTTTAATGCCCCTTACAAGAGACGTGGAGGTCAGAGTGGAATAACAAGACGCTTTTAATGCCCCTTAAAAGAGACGTGTAGGTCAGAGAGGTATAACAAGACGCTTTTAATGCCCCTTACAAGAGACGTGGAGGTCAGAGTGGAATAACAAGACGCTTTTAATGACCCTTACAAGAGACGTGGAGGTCAAATTGATATAACAAGACTGTTTTAATGCCCCTAAGAAGAGATGTGCAGGTCAGAGTGGTAAAACAAGATGGTTTTAATGCCCCTCAGAAGAGATGTGGAGGTCAGAGTGGTATAACAAGACGCTTTTAATGCCCCGTACAAGAGACGTGGAGGTCAGAGTGGTATAACAAGACGCTTTTAATGCCCCTTACAAGAGAAGTGGAGGTCAGATTGGTATAACAAGATGCTTTTAATGCCCCTTACAAGAGACGTGGAGGTCAGAGCGGTATAACAAGATGCTTTTAATGCCCCTTACAAGAGACGTGGAGGTCAGAGTGGTATAACAAGATGCTTTTAATGCCACTTACAAGAGACGTGTAGGTCAGAGAGGTATAACAAGACGCTTTTAATGCCCCTTACAAGAGACGTGTAGGTCAGAGATGTATAAAAAGTTATATACTTAATGAACCTTAAAAGAGACGTGGAGGTCAGAGTGGTATAACAAGATGCTTTTAATGCCCTTTACAAGAGACGTGTATGTCAGAGTCGTATAACAAGATGCATTTAATGCCCCTTACAAGAGACGTGGAGGTCAGAGTGGTATAACAAGACGCTTTTAATGCCCCTTAAAAGAGACGTGGAGGTCAGAGTGGTATAACAAGACGCTTTTAATGCCCCTTACAAGAGACGTGGATTTCAGAGTGGTATAACAAGACGCTTTTAATGCCCCTTACAAGAGACGGAGGTCAGAGTGGTATAACAAGACACTTTAATGCCCCTTACAAGAGACGTGGAGGTCAGAGTGGTATAACAAGATGCTTTTAATGCTCCTTACAAGAGACGTGGAGGTCAGAGTGGTATAACAAGACGCTTTTAATGCCCCTAAGAAGAGACGTGGAGGTCAGAGTGGTATAACAAGACGGTTTTAATGCCCCTCAGAAGAGACGTGGAGGTCAGAGTGGTATAACAAGACGCTTTTAATACCCCTTCCAAAAGAAGTGGAGGTCAGAGTGGTATAACAAGATGTTTTTAATGCCGCTCAGAAGAGACGTGTAGGTCAGAGTAGTAAAACAAAACGGTTTTAATGCCCCTTACAAGAGACGTGGAGGTCAGAGTGGTTTAACAAGAAGCATTTAATGCCCGTTACAAGAGACGTGGAGGTCAGAGTGGTATAACAAGACGCTTTTAATGCCCCTCACAAGAGACGTGGAGGTCAGAGTGGTAAAACAAGATGGTTTTAATGCCCCTCAGAAAAGACGTGGATGTCAGAGTGGTATAACAAGATGCTTTTAATGCCCCTTATAAGAGACGTGGAGGTCAGAGTGGTATAACAAGACACTTTTAATGCCCCTCAGAAGATACGTGTAGGTCAGAGAGGTATAACAAGACGGTATTAATGCCCCTTACAAGAGACGTGGAGGTCAGAGAGGTATAGCAAGACGCTTTTCATGCCCCTTACAAGAGACGTGGAGGTCAGAGTGGTATAACAAGACTGTTTTAATGCCCCATACAAGAGACGTGGAGGTAAGAGTGGTATAACAAGATGCTTTTAACGCCCCTTACAAGAGACGTGGAGGTCAGCATGGTATAACAAGACGCTTTTAATGCCCCTTACAAAAGACGTGGAGGTCAGATTGGTATAACAAGATGCTTTTAATGCCCCTAAGAAGAGACGTGGAAGTCAGAGTGGTAAAACAAGACTGTTTAAATGCCCCTCAGAAGAGATGTGGAGGTCAGAGTGATATAACAAAACGGTTTTAATGACCCCCTCAGAAGAGACGTGGAGGTCAGAGTGGTATAACAAGACGCTTTTAATGCCCCTTACAAGAGACGTGTAGGTCAGAGTGGTATAACGAGACGCTTTTAATGCCCCTTACAAGAGACGTGGAGGTCAGAGTGGAATAACAAGACTGTTTTAATGCCCCTTACAAGAGACGGAGGTCAGAGTGGTATAACAAGATGCTTTTAATTCCCCTTACAAGAGACGTGGAGGTCAGAGTGGTATAACAATATGCTTTTAATGCCCCTTACAAGAGACGTGGAGGTCAGAGTGGTATAACAAGATGATTTTAATGCCCCTTACAAGAGATGTGGAGGTCAGAGTGGTAAAACAAGATGGTTTTAATGCCCCTTACAAGAGACGTGGAGGTCAGAGTTGTATAACAAGATGATTTTAATGCCCCTTACAAGAGATGTGGAGGTCAGAGTGGTAAAACAAGATGGTTTTAATGCCCCTTACAAGAGACGTGGAGGTCAGAGTGGTATAACAAGATGCTTTTAATGCCCCTTACAAGAGACGTGGAGGTCAGAGTGGTATAACAAGACGCTTTTAATGCCCCTCAGAAGAGATGTGGAGGTCAGAGTGGTATAACAAGACGCTTTTAATGCCCCTTACAAGAGACGTGGAGGTCAGAGTGGTAAAACAAGATGCTTTTAATTCCGCTTACAAGAGACGTGGAGGTGAGAGTGGTATAACAAGACTGTTTTAATGCCCCTCACAAGAGACGGAGGTCAGAGAGGTATAACAGGATGCTTTTTATGCCCCTTACAAGAGACGTGGAAGTCTGAGTGGTAGAACAAGACGCTTTTAATGCCCCTTACAAGAGACTTGGAGGTCAGAGAGGTATAACAGGATGCTTTTTATGCCCCTTACAAGAGACGTGGAAGTCAGAGTGGTATAACAAGACGCTTTTAATGCCCCTTTCAAGAGTAGTGGAGGTCAGAGTGGTATAACAAGACGCTTTTAATGCCCCTTACAAGAGACGTGGAGGTCAGAGTGGTAAAACAAGATGGTTTTAATGCCCCTCAGAAAAGACGTGGAGGTCAGAGTGCTATAACAAGACGCTTTTAATGCCCCTTAAAAGAGACGTGTAGGTCAGAGTGGTATAACAAGACGCTTTTAATGCCCCTTACAAGAGAAGTGGAGGTCAGAGTGGTATAACAAGACGCTTTTAATGCCCCTTAAAAGAGACGTGTAGGTCAGAGAGGTATAACAAGACGCTTTTAATGCCCCTTAAAAGAGACGTGTAGGTCAGAGTGGTATAACAAGATGCTTTTAATTCCCCTTACAAGAGACGTGGAGGTCAGAGTGGTATAACAAGATGCTTTTAATGCCCCTTCCAAGAGACGTGGAGGTCAGAGTGGTATAACAAGATGCTTTTAATGCCCCTTACAAGAGACGTGGAGGTCAGAGTGGTATAACAAGACGCTTTTAATGGCCCTTACAAGAGACGTAGATGTCAGAGTGGTATAACAAGACCCTTTTAATGCCCCTTACAAGAGACGTGGAGGTCAGAGTGGTATAACAAGATGCCTTTAATGCCCTTCAGAAGAGACGTGGAGGTCAGAGTGGTATAACAAGACGCTTTTAATGCCCCTTTAAAGAGCCATGGATGTCAGAGTGGTATAACAAGACGTTTTTAATGCCCCTGACAAGAGACGTGGATGTCAGAGTGGTATAACAATACGCTTTTAATGCCCCTTACAAGAGACGTGGAGTTCAGAGTGGTATAACAAGACCCTTTTAATGCCCCTTGCAAGAGACGTGGAGGTCAGAGTGGTATAACAAGACGTTTTTAATGCCCTTCAGAAGAGACGTGGAGGTCAGAGTGGTATAACAAAACTCTTTTAATGCCCCTTGCAAGTGACGTGGATGTCAGAGTGGTATATCAAGACGCTTTTAATGCCCCTTAGAAGAGACGTGGAGGTCAGAGAGGTATAACAAGACGGTTTTAATGGCCCTCTGAAGAGACGTGGAGGTCAGAGTGGTATAACCAGACGCTTTTAATGCCCCTTAGAAGAGACGTGGAGGTCAGAGTGGTATAACAAGACGCTTTTAATGCCCCTTACAAGAGATGTGTAGGTCAGAGTGGAATAACAAGACGGTTTTAATGCTCCTCAGAAGAGACGTGGTGGTCAGAGTGGTATAACAAGACGCTTTTAATGCCCCTTACAAGAGACGTGGATGGCCCCCGAGACCTGCAGCTAAGTCCAGCAATTTCAGAAACAGGAGCACACAGGACTGTAATGCAGCGTTTGCTGGTATAACCACTGTGTCTCCTATACAGCCTGCCTGATATCTGGGATGGATATTAGTCCTGAGAAGGACTGTTTGTTTGTTCTGGTAGCATTTACAGACCCTACACTAACTATTTCGCAGGAAAAATCTGTCCGTAGCTCAGCAGCGCTGTCCCTACACTGTCTGATCCGGAGAGTCTGTGTGCAAGATGGTGGCGCCCGGTTTTAAATACTCGAGGTGACGCTGCGCGGCCAGCCAATCACTGTAATGCCCACAAACAACATGGCTGCGGCATTACAGTGACTGGCTGGCAATCCCTGCATGTAGCGTGATGCTCGGGCGAGTACCGAGCAGTGTCAGGCATGCTCGCTCAACACTAATAGTTACCCCTGGGGTATTGTATTGTATAATACTGTATATTATTGCGTTGTCCTGTGTATGTATTGCTATGTATTTATTGCCTTTTATATGCCTTTAACTTATATTTTGCCCCTCTAATGAACAATCCAAGTGAAATGGACACTTACTTATTTGCTTCCCCTTACCCGCTTGGGTATCTAAAAACTCTTAGTGCCCCTTACAAGAGACGTGGAGGTCAGAGTGGTATAACAAGATGCTATTAATGCCCCTTACAAGAGCCATACAGTGCAGCATCTTAAAAATATTATTCCCATTATTGGTGAGTGGGTCTCCCACAGTCTTTGCTTTTGCCTTCCAAGCAAAAGCTGACAAAAATAAGGACGGAGGAACTTTCAATAATGGCAACATGGACCACGGTCACCCTGGTGGTATAGTGGTGGTGGAGGCTGAGGATAAGGAGAAGAGCAAAAAACAGCCGAAATAAGGAAGCGTATACCCATGTGTGGTTGTGAAGCGGTGCATGTGAATACACCTCCCGAAATAACACAGTGTATTTGACTTTATGTTACTCTGCTGTCATTTGGTGGTGATGAGAAATCTGGCCCAATCCTGCCCTTGTTCATTTTGATAAGGGTCAGCTTGTCAGCATTGTCAGTTGACAGGCGAGTGCGCTTATCAGTTATAATTCCCCCAGCGGCACTAAAAACACGCTCCGATAACACGCTAGCGGCAGGGCAGGCCAGGACCTCCAAGGCGTACAGAGCGAGTTCATTCCAAGTGTCCAGCTTGGATACACAATAATTAAAAGGCACAGAGGAATCACAGAGGACGCTGGTACGGTCGGCAAGGTACTCCCTCACCATCTTTTGAAACTTTCCACTCCTTGTGAGAGTACCCAGCGCCTCAGGGTCTGTCCGAAGGCAGGGTCTGAGAAAACTGTCCCAGAATGTTGACAGTGTTCCCCTGCCTCTGCTGGATTGGAGTTGCCTCTCTCTCGCTTGTACGCTTTGGTTGGTCAACGAACTGTGACCTCTGCCGCTAGCGTGTTCAGATGGGAATTTTTTTTTAACAGTTCTGCAGCAAGGGCCTTCTGGTACTGGCCCATTTTTGTAGACCTCTCCACCTCAGGAATAAGAGAGTGAAAGTTCTCCTTATAGCGGGGGCCTACAAAGTGTCACCAACCAGTAATGACTGTCACCCAACATTTTGACAACGCGAGGGTCACGGTTAAAGCAGCGTAACAAAGTCAGACATGAATGCCAGACTGGTAACGGGCAAGATTTCCGTGTCCTCACCAAGATGACGACTGACCATGCTCTCCTTCTCCTCCTCCCCCCTGTCCTCAGGCCACCCACGCTGAACCGACGGTATGACACTTGTACAGGTACTACTGTCTACAGCGCAAGGTAACAGCTCCTGTTCTTCCTCATTGTCCCCCAAGGCACGTTGGGATGAGATGAGGCTGGGCTGTGTGTAATCGCCCACTACGGCTTCTTGATCCATCTCATCATACTCTGGCTGCAATGCCTCCTCTTTAATTCTCTGCAGAGAGCGTTGCAAAAGACAGAGAAGTGCTGACACAAATGATGGCGTCATCGCCACTCACCATCTTGGTGGCCTCATCAAAGTTTGTCAGGATGGTACATATGTCAGACATCCAGGTCCACTCATGAGGTCTTATGTGTGGAGTCTGACCTGAATATCGACGGCCTTGTTGCAGCTGGTACTCCACAACTGCTCTCTTCTGCTCACAAATCCTTTGCAACATGTGGAGGGTAGAGTTCCAACGTGTGGGGACATCACACACCAGTCGGTGTGCCAGAAGCTGCAAACGCTGCTGCAACACAGCAAGGGCTGCTGCACACCGGGCAAAATAGTGTCGGCTGGGGACCGAGTACCGAGGGACGGCCACCGCCATAAGGTTGCGGAAAGATTCCGTCTCCACCAGCCTAAAAGGCAGCATTTCCAACTCAAGCAGTCGTGAAATGTGCGAATTTAGGACTGTGGCCTGTGGGGCGTTAGCTGCGAATTTCCGCTTTCGTTCAAAGGTCTGGGATATGGACAATTGAACGCTGCGGTGGGACGTGGACGTTGATGCTGTTTCTTGAGAAACTGCCATAACAAGTGAAGACTGAGAGGAGGGGGCATCTTTACATGCAGTATGGACAGGGAATTGCCTTGCACACACAACAGGGGGTTCTATTGCACGCACAACAGCGGAAGAAGCAGTGGTGACACCCGCTGACACTGGTCGTGGACCCTGGTGTTCGCCCCACAAAGTCGGGTGCTTTGCTGCCATGTGCCTGATCATGCTGGTTGTGGTCAGGCTGGTAGTTTTGTCAACCCTGCTGATGCTGGCATGGCAGGTGGTACAAATGGCCTTTTTGGGGTTATCAGCAGAGTCTTTAAAAAATTCCAGACTCTGGAAGACCTACCGCTTGTACTGGCAACGTCCCTCGTGTTGGTTTTATGGGGAACGGTTGCCCTCCTTCTGTCTGCGGCCACCACACTGCTTCTTCCTGCCTGTTGGGGTACTCTGCCTCCCTCCCCCTATGTGCTTCTGGCCTCACTCTGCATGTCCTCCTGCCACGTTGGGTCAGTTACTAGATCATCCACCACCTCCTCCACTTCCTCTTGCGCACCACGATGCTCCTCCTCACTTCCTGGCAATTGTGTCTCGTCATCGTACACCTCTTGTGACAAATTGCCAGCGTCGACTTCCTGTGGCCGTGTCTGTTCAAATATTTGGGCATCGCTACATGGGATCTCCTCTTCCACCACTTCAAGTGTAGCAGGCGAGAGGCACAAATATGGAAATGGACCAGTGAACAGCTCTTCAGAGTGTCCAAGTGTGGGATCAATTGCTGTCTGACGACACTCGGCATGGTGGGAGGAAGGAGCATCAGGGTGAGGAGGAGTATGCGGTCGAGACTCACGGCTACTAAGAGTTGACCGTGTGGAAGACAGACCGGAGGTGGTGGTGCCCAGGTAACTGGAAGTATTAGCTGCTATCCAATTAATAACCTGTTCACACTGATCAGTTCGCAATACTGGTGTTGTTCTGTGCTTCCCTAGTAATTCAGTCAAGAAGTGGGAGCGAGAAGATGTGGCTGTTGGTTGTGGCACATTTTCACCTTGGCCACGGCCCCGTCCTCTGCACGCACCATCACCAGAACGTCCAGTTCCACGACCCTGGCCACGCGCCTTGCCCATTGTAAAGGAAGTAAAATAGCTTACACTCGTACTATCAATGGAAAAAGGGTAATAAAAAGTAGATTAGAACCGTGGAAGAGGAAAACTACAGTTCTATTTCTCTGGCCTACACCCGACTCTTTTAAACAATCAGAGAAATCAGGGAGAAACTATTACTGTTTTTCCTTACAGAAAAAATACCAAAACCTGAATAATAGAGATTTTTTACTGTGGAATGGCAAAACCACAGTTATTGTTTACTGGTGTATACCACACTTTTTAAAATATATAGATTTGCAGCTGAACAGTGAGCGACACACTCTGTTTTTTTTTAGATCCCAAAGGCCCAAAACTGGATACTACAGAGATTTTACCCGTAGAACTGCAAAACCACACTGGGATTTGTCAGGCGTACACCAGACTATTTTCAACAGATATATTTTTGTGTCAGAACACTCAGGAGACACTACTGTTTTTTTTTACTGCAAAAAATGCGAAAAGCAGGATAATAGAGATTTTTTACCATGGAACAGCAAAACCACAGTTTTAATTTACTGGTATATATACCAGACTTTTTAAAAAATACAGATTTGCGGCTGAACAGTGAGCGACACACTCAAGCTGTTTTTTTTTTAGATACCAAAGGAACTGCAAAACCACACTTCTGCTTCTGTGGCCTATACCAGACTCTTTTCAACAGATATATTTGTGTCTGAAAAATCAGACACACTTTTTTTTTTTTGGGGGTGGGGGGGGGGCACCAATAGGTTAATAAGACGGGTATTTGTACAGTGTGTAGGAAGAAAAAAAAAGGAGGATTTAGATGAAAAAAAAGGATTTTTACTGGCCACAGAGACCTGCAGCTAAGTCCAGCAATTTCAGAAACAGGAGCACACAGGACTGTAATGCAGCGTTTGCTGGTATAACCACTGCGTCTCCTATACAGCCTGCCTGCCTGATATCTGGGATGGATATTAGTCCTGAGAAGGACTGTTTGTTTGTTCTGGCAGCATTTACAGACCTTACACTAACTATTTCGCAGGAAAAATTTCTCCCTAGCTCAGCAGCGCTGTCCCTACACTGTCTGATCCGGAGCGTCTGTGTCCAAGATGGCAGCGTCCGGTTTTAAATACTCGAGGTTACGCTGTGCGGCCAGCCAATCACTGTAATGCCCACAAACAACATGGCTGCGGCATTACAGTGACTGGCTGGCAATCCCTGCATGTAGCGTGATGCTCGGGTGAGTACCGAGCAGTGTCGAGCAGGCTCGCTTAACACTAATAGTTACCCCTGGGATATTGTATTGTATAATACTGTATATTATAGCATTATCCTGTGTATGTATTGCTATGTATTTATTGCCTTTTATATGCCTTTAACTTATATTTTGCCCCTCTAATGGACAATCCAAGTGAAATGGACACTTACTTATTTGCTTCCCCTTACCCGCTTGGGTATCTAAAAACTCTGTGGCTGAGGACTTTGTGCAGCCCAAAGACTTCCTTTGTACATATTTGCACTCCCTGGAGTGCCCCTTTTGAGCAACCTTTCCGGAAGAGACTTGGACTTTCTGGTTGCTCACGGCCTACTGTTTATTGAACTATATATACATATTTATCCATGTTTTGGTTATGCAACGTTCAAAGTGTCCTAACCTCCCATAAAGGGAAGATTGATAATGTTTATTGTTACAAAATGTGCTTCAGCCCGGGAGTGCTGAGTTCAACTCGGGGGGAATGTGACGCCCTGCTGTGCATGGAGCCACAGATCCTGGAGGGGTGCATTAAAGGATTTCTCCACAAGAGGCCCTCAGAGCATACACACACCTCCACCCTACCTCAGTGCACCAGAGGGAGCCCGGATAGGGATATATAAAGGAGGGTGGAGTTAGAGAGTTAGTTAGTTCTCCTCAGGAAGTGAGTTCAGACAGAACAGTCTGGAGTCCACAGCCAGTTCCTGCAGAGTGAGACAGAGAAACAGGTCAGTCTGCAGTAGAGCTTAGTCAGACTCAAGCAGCTCGAGTTAAGTGAGCTAGGAGCGTTGCTGACGCTCAGAGAGCAGAAGAGGCAGCCAGCCAACTGCCAGTGTGTATAGCCTAGTGAGGGCCCGAGTAGGCCGAAGGCTAGAGGAGTGAGTAGCATTGGGGGCAGAGGAGCTTTACCAGCTCACCCCAGAAACCATATCCCGAACACCGGGTCCGAGTCTTCAGGGATTCTTTACACCCAGCAGAAGACAACCGGAAACCGCGAACTACATGTCCCAGGAATACCAAACGCTGACTGTTATACCAGGGTCAGGAGTTACCGAGGCCCCATATACCAGGGAGTGCGTACTCCAACAGAAGGCCCTACCACAGGATCAGCCGGTGCAGGACAGAAACAAAGTTAGGCCTAGCTCCAGGCAGGTCAGAAACTTACTACAGAGAGGCAAGAAACAGGAGGCCGTACACCCACTCACTGGGGAGAATCGGGACGTGCACCCCTCACCCTAGTGTGCTCCGGGGTGTTCCTGAACTAATCCCAGTAAAGGTATAGAAGCGACTTTCTTGTGTGCTCCCATTCTTGCCCTCACCCGGCTGGGTCCCCTCTGTCCTGCATACCCCCTTCATACACTTACCTGAGGCCCAGCTCCACCTGTGGGGAGCTATACCACCCAAGCTGCTTTAACACCGGCCTCAGTGGACTGCCGCAGTGTTGGTGAACCTTAGGGTGGCGTCACGAACTTTGACATTTGATTTCCCCCTTTTGTAAGAGAGACCCCAGGGTATGGGCCCGGGAGCCGACCACCGCGGCATCCCCCAAGACCAGGCATCAAGGACCGGGCGCCGAGTAGTCCCCATCCCCTGGGCGCCACATCTCTAGGGCTATGGATATGAGCAACAGCAGCAGAAAGAATGTGCAATGGACCCTATTCTGTTGTATACTGTAAGGCAGCACTAGTCATCATGCTGAGGGGCACTCGCTTCATCGGGTCAATTAAAGCACACATGCAACGTCTTTCCGGTATTTCACAATCCAGCAGTTTATTATTTATCATAAACCGCTCATAACCGAGTCCATCTCAGTGGCTCGCCGACATATTACACATATAACGTCCAAGAGCTTTTCCAGTGACAGATATGTCCACTCGGCTCCAGTTACAGCCTTCAGCAAGGTAACAATATAAATGTCCACATCAAGCAGCGTTTTTACCTTTGCCGGGTTTTAGCTGCTTCTCTCAGCTCAGTTCTGCCACCGCTTTGGCTTCACAGCTTCCTAGATGGGCCTCCGGGCCTCGTACCTTCAAAGGCTACTGGTATCTCAAAACACAGGGAAGATCCAGCCCACACAGGGACCAGGCCTTTCGCCCTCCAAAGCTACTGTCATCCTAAACACAGGGGGATCCAGTCTCTGCCTTTCAGGCTTCACGAGGCCTCACACTCTAACGGTGTCCCACACACGGGGAACAGGCCTCACGCCTTTCACACCCGCCTTGTTTCAAAAGCACCAAGATTTATATATCCTCCAGTGCACACAGGACCTGTGCTGATGTCACAGTCATGTGATCAGTCCTTCTGTGTGCATAGGACCTGTGCTGATGTCACAGTCATGTGATCAGTCACCTGAGGGAGAGGTACATGGTCAGCCAGAACACACCCTGGACCATTATAGTAATGCCGCAAGCCGCTGCATTACAATACGCTTTCCACAAACTCTGCCTACCTAACTACTTCTATCACCAGGATTAATATGCATCAGAATTAGTCCTTAGAAAGACTGTTAGTTTAGATTTATAATAGTGTGGAACACCTCACTAGAATAAACGCCAATTCTCTCCCTGACTCAGCAGCACCTCTCCCTACTCTGCCTGTCTGACAGGTAGATTGTGACGAGCTTAGTGTCTGGGTGTTATAAAGACCCGATGACACTATGCGGCCAGCTAATCACTGTAATGCCACAACCAACATGGCTGCTGCATTGCAGTGACTGGGAGTCAATCCCTGCATGTTAATTTGCTGTCTAAACAGCGCCAAACATGTGGGGTGGTGACTCGAGCTGACGCCCGAGCATTTCAAAAATACAGGACGAGCACCGAGCATCTTGAGCACTGAGATGCTCAGGCAAGTATCAAATAGTGTAGAGCATGCTCGCTCATCACTAGTGGAAACCCATCACAAGTGACCCCATTTTGGAAACTAGAGCCCTCAAGGAATGTATCTAGATGTGTGGTGAGTAGTGTTGAGACACCCCCGTAGTGTTCGAGTTCGGTTCGGTTCGTCGAACACCCATGTGTTCGTCGAACACCTTCGAACACCGTTAAAACCAATGGCAGGCAAACAAAAACACATAGAAACACATAGAAAACACCTTCAAAGGTGTCCAAAAGCTGACAAACTGCTCAGAAGACACAACTAACACATGGAAAAGTGACAAGTACATATAGTCATGCGAAAAGAAAAGAGGTGGAGGAGTAAAAGGAGGGGGAGACACAGATATAGGCATGTCATGCCCTTCTAAAATCCAAAAAGGGAGAAGCCGACACGTTCAGTCCACTCCTGCCCGTGCCACCTCCGCGTCGCCGGGTTTGTGCCAGAGCCGCGGTGAACCCTGACGGCCAGCCCCCCTCTCCCAATACTGGTGCCTGTCCGCTGGTGGGTCGAGCGAGCCCCCCCGTGGTGGAGGCAGCTCTAAGCTTTTTAATTTAAATTGTCTCTCTAATTTGAATGAATACACTTTAAATCCATTTACAAGGATCTATTGGAGGGCAAGTCTCATGCCAGCAGCCGCGTAATTCCAGCTCCAGTAGCGTCCACTAAAGCTGCTGCAGTTAAAAAGCTCTTATAAGGATCGAGCTCGGCTGTCCACCGCAAGGCATCCTACTGCCAGTCCCAGCCCCTATGCCTTGGGGTGCCTCCTGATGCTCTTCACTGAGTATCCCGTGGTCCCGAAGCATTTCCTTTGAAAAAATTAAGTGTCCAAATTACAGGTGGTGTAGCTTGCTTAACAGCCGGGATAATCCGCTGACTAGCAGACACTGCTACTAGGCACAAAGTATTTCCTGGGCTAGATGCAGTTAAAAATTTGTAATTAGATACTCTCGTTGGATGCTGAGAAAGCATTCCATAGAGTCTCCTGGCACGCCATATATGATTCTCTTAAAAAGCTTGGGGTAGGGGTCTAGGGGACCCTTTTATAGCCAAAATCACGGCCCTGTATCGCAATACGTCACCTAGGCTGAAGATAAATGGAACTGTAGCACCCTGAGGGCTCGGTTGCTACAGAGGTATTGCACCTCACCCAGAGGTGTGATATCTCACTCTCAGGTAAGGATGGAGTGTGGATCAGGACCCGACACCTGCATGCATTACACCACATTGCCGTGGGGCAGGGCGACCAATATGCCCCTGAGATGGGCACGACAGTCCCTGTCCCTGGCTGGAGTGGGGGGAGGGAACACTGAGGAAGGGGAACCCTGTAGTGCAGGAGCAGGGAGGAAGCAGTTCCTGGGTGCATTGAGAAGGGAGTATAAAAGGTGGGCACCATCTTAGTTCAGTGCAGAGAAGTCTGAGCAGAAGTGGCAGGGAGCAGGGGCTCTGCATGAGCTCTGCTCCGGAGGCGGGCCTAGTAACAGAGGCCCAGGCCTGGAAGAGGGAGAAGGAAGGAAGAGGAGCGGAGAAGGCTCCAGGAACGAGGAACGAAGGGATCCCAGGGGTGCGGACGGGCGAGTCGCCACCGCACGCCCGAATCCACCTGCGTGGAGGGGTCAGGCCAAAGGGGGAGACCGGTCCCCGAAACTAGTGGAGGCAGGAAACGACCCTCAGCTAGAAACAGGAGGCTGTGACATTTTATGTGGCGCAGCCCCTTGCTACACCCGCTAGGAAGGCACCACATAGGGTCAGGGAAACTGGCGCCAAGTTTACCAAGAGGAGGCCCGAGGCAGCCGGACAGAAGGGTTGGTAAGAAAGGCCAGACAAAGGACACACAAAGGGGGTCCTGTGAAGCGCTCCAAAGTTATCTGGGAGTTGTCTGAGCCCCTCACCTGGTGAGCACAGTACGACGTGGGCAGCCGTTACCTGCAGACGTGGTCTGGATAATAAGAACTGTGAGTAAAGGCCCTGGACTGCATCACTGACTCCGTGTCGTTACTGCTGCTGCCCTGCACCATCACCCCCATCCTCCGCATACACTGCCCTGAGGCTATACTCCTCCCGAGGGGAGTTATGCTACGCTCTGCTGCACCCACAACACCAGCCTCAGCGGTCTGCCCTGGAGCGGCGGTTCACTCTGACCGCAATCCACGGGTGGCGTAGTCGGACATTTAAACATAAAAACCACATAAATAGTTCCGCCACTGGTTTGACCGCCCTGAGCCACGGAACCGGGTCGCCGCCACGGAGACTACAACCACCAGCATCCACCAAAAAGGGTCCGGCTCCGGGTGTCCCAAGGCCCAGGGGGCGCGTCAGAACATTTTCATCACCTTTCACAATCACCAATGGGACAAGGCAGGGATGTTCTCTGTCCCCTCTCTTATACATCCTAGTGACGGAGCACCTGCTCTCATCAATTCGCCATAACCTCAATATTAGGTGGATTGAGGTGGCAGGCACCGAGTACAAGTGCTCTCTATTTGCTGATGATGTCCTAGTATATATCACTCAATCACATATATCCATCCATGCTGTTATGGCTGAAATAGATCACTTTGTTACATGGTCAAATTTTAAAATCAATGCAGCGAAGTCTGAGGCCCTCGATGTCTCCCTCCCCAAATCCATATAGGATTCCATCCAGTCCAACTTTCCCTTTGCCTGGCCCTCACAGGGTATCAAATACTTAGGAATTCCTATTCATAGAGACCTCTCCCATCTATGTTATCTTAAGTTTGGGCCCTTTATTGAACAACTCCATACAGACCACGGTTGGCAAGTTAGAACTGTAAGATTCACTACGTGAACCACTGGTGTTTTGTGGAAAAGCACATGTACACTGTGTTCCAAATTATTATGCAAAAAGTGTTTAGGAGTGATAAGGGAAGAATTTGTTTGTTTGTCAGTTAAACTCATTGATGGTGATGTGTGTCAGGGCTCTTTATATCACTGTAAGCAATTGCAGACACCTGTGCTAATTAGTTTGGCAGGTGTGTCCAATGAAAGGCAAGACTACTTAAGAAGGCTGTCTCACATTATTAAGCAGCCTACATTTTCTGCCAAAATGGGAAAGAAAAAGGATGTGTCGGCTGCTGAAAAGCAACAAATTGTGGAGTGTTTAGGTCAAGGCATGACTACAATCAACATTGTGCGATGATCAGGATGAAGTGTCTTGGCAATCAAGAAGTATGTAGCTGATTCACAGTACACACGTGTGCGTGCTGATAAGGGCAAATTGAGGACTCTTTCCTACAGGCAATTACGTCAGGTTGAAAGAGCAGCGGCAAAAAAGCCTTGTCATAGCAGCAGACAAGTTTTTGAAGCTGCTTGTGCCTCCAACGTCCCCCGAACAACAAGATGCAGGGTCCTTCAGAGGTTTGCAGCTGTGCATACGCCATCCTGTCGACCTCCTCTATCCACTTCACACAAGCAGAAACGGCTCCAGTGGGCCAAACATTACATGAAGACTGATTTCAAAACTGTTTTGTTCACGGATGAGTGCCATGCAGCGCTCGATGGTCCAGATGGATGGAGTGGAGGATGGCTGGTTGATGGACACCCCACGCAAACACAGCTACAGCGCCAACAAGGAGGAGATGGAGTAATGTTTTGGGCTGGAATCATGGGGAGAGAGATTGTCGGCCCCTTTAGGATCCCTGAAGGCGCTAAAGATGAACTCCATAATGTATGTGGATTTTCTCAAACAGCACTTCCTGCCATGGTTCAAGAAGAAGAACCGTGTATTTCACAGCAAGATCATTTTTTTGCATGATAATGCACCATCTCATGCTGCACATAAAACATCTGCATCTCTGGCTGATATGGGCATAAAAGGTGACAAACTTATGGTGTGACCCCCATGCTCCCCTGACCTCTACCCCATTCAGAACCTTTGGAGCATCTGTGACACCCCAGGGGTCTGGTTGCCACAGTGATAGAGATATTACGTCTGAGAGCAGGTGGGAGGTCTCTTGGTCAGGAATCCTATGCATGCCACACCTCCTACCCAGTCCTGGGAGGGGAAGAACTTCCCCTATATAAACCTAGGGCTGAGGCAGGGTTAGTGAGTAGAGAAGAAGCAGAGACAGAGAAAAGAAGCAAATATAGGAACAGAACATCAGGAGCTCTGTGGGAGCAGTGTTACAAGGAGTCAGGGGCTGGCATCTGCAGAGCTCGCCCTGACTGAGAAGATTTCTTACCGGACCCGGAGTCCGAGGCTGTGGGGACTAACTCCTACCCAGCAGCAGAATCCGTCAGGCAGGGGATTCCAGGTCCTCTGGCCAAGAAACCCGATGGCCCCGAGTCACCGGCCATACGGGTGAGCACCACACGGTACACTGAGGGACGTGGGCTACTTATACCCGCCTCTAGCAAGGTAGCCAGAAGAGTACAGTTAGTTTGGGAGGCCTACAACTCCGCCTGGCCAGGGGAGATCCCATCTGCTCAAGGACTGACCAGGCCCCAATCGCTAGCCAGTACTCCGGGAGGGTCTATCGTTGTCACCAGTAAAGACCCTGAACTACACCGTACCGTCTCCGAGTGGTTCCTGCTACCCCCATCATCCACGTCGGCTGCCCTGAGGCCATACCCCTCCCGTTGGGGGTTATACTATCACGCTGCACAATCCTACCACCGGCCTCAGCGGTCTGCCCTGCAGCAGCAGCTCCTTAGCTGTACTCAACGGGTGGCGTAGTCGTCCAACATCTACCGCTGATACATCGCCGCTCAGTTTGACTCCCTGGGCACGGACCGGGTCACCGCCACGAGACTACAACCCTCAACAGATCCGGCTCCGGGTAAGCTCCCGCGTGCGCAACGCAGCGCGACACAGGCCCAGGGGCGCGTCAACTTTTGGCGTAGTCGGCAGGATCTCGTGCCCACAACCACCGGGTACTGCGTGCCTGAAAAAGACTGTTCAAACTTACCTGTGGTGAAGATTCCCGCCATCCGGCGCCATCTTCAGCCTTCTTCCCGCCATCAGTGAAGATTCCCGCCATCCGGCGCCATTTCCAGCCTTCTTCCTGCCTCCGTGGAGTTTTCCCGCCGTTGGACGCCATCTTGAAGACGTCGCGCGGGAAGAAGAGGGGCGTGGACTCCGAAAGCGCGCGAGAACTGAAGCCCCGCCTCACGTCCGGACGTCGCGTAAGGTCCTGGAGGAAGCCCAGCAGACGCCGACGTCACAGGAGCGCGACGGAAGGTCCTCAACCCTGACGATCTACTGCGGAGCCGCGGCCTACGGAAGAGGATCATCGCAAGGTAGGCCACGGTCCACTAGGGGGGAGGAGGATGTCGGATACGGAGGGGAGCTTCACTGCCTCAACCCCCGCCAGCGCCACCGCTGCTGCAGTCATGCCTTTCACCATGCCCTATATCCCGGGAGCGGCCTGGCTACCCCAGTACTCAGGGGAGTCACATACCCTGCATGACTTTAGAGAAAAGCTGGATAGCCTCTTCCAGGTGTACCCCCTCACAGAAGAGCAAAAAGTGAGCATCCTGGTGGCCCAATTAACTGGGGCAGCCCGAAGGGAGGTAAAGTCCTGGCCACCTGGGGGGTGGACTGTCGCAGGGATACTAACCCGGCTGAGGGACACCTTTGATACCCGCACCTCAGCCGAGATCAAGCTTAGATTCTACGGGTGCAAACAGCGGGCACATGAGAGTATAAGGGACTATGCCCTGAACCTACAAGAGGCCCTGAGAGCCATTAAGCAGACCGACCCTGACGGCGTGGGAGACGAGGACAGGTTGTTGACTGAACAATTTATAGAGGGTTTATATTGCAATGCCCACCGAACCCAGTTGCGGGCAATGGCCTTACAGGACCCTCATCTGGGATTTGCACAGTTCAAGGACAGAGCCATCCGGGTGCTTCGAGAACCGGCACCAAGTGGCGTTGTGACCCCCAGACGCCCCACTACCACTTACCACCAGGAGGCGGCGCCCTTGTCGGCAGGGCCTGTGGGAGCTGATGCGCAGGCTTTGAACAATGACCCGGCTCCAGACCTGCACCATCAGGTCCAAGAGCTAGCTAAAAGCGTTGCTGCGCTAACCCGAACTGTGCAGTCTTTACAGGTTTCCACTCCAGGGAAGATCCAGCTGGCATCCGGACCGGAGGACATCCCGTGGCGTCGACCAAGGAGGACCCCACCGGCCAGAGGAAGACCCAGCGACCGATACAACGAGGACGGACGACCCATCTGCCGCCGCTGCAATCAACCCGGACATATGGCAAGGTACTGTCCTTTAAACTGGCACAACCTGGGGTAGAGGGCCAACCCCCAGGAAAAAGATCACCAGGCCCATCGAACTGGCGCGACAAATATGTGGGAGGACGTCCAGTCTTACCCGTGGTACTGGATGGCATTCCTATGAGTGCCCTACTGGACACCGGGTCACAGGTCACCACCATCCCGTACGTGCTCTTCAAGCAGTACTGGAATGACTCGGATATCACCCGCTACCCTGACGACGACTTGAGTATCATCGCCAGCAATGGTCAGCCCGTGCCACAGATTGGATTTAAAGAGGTGACCATTAAAATCGGTAGAGTTGAACTGGCAGCACAGGGACTGATCATTGTAGACATTGACAAACACGAGAGTCACCCAAAGATAACTCTAGGAACTAATGTAATTGAAAATTGTCTTGAAGAGGTGATTTTCCTTTTACAGCAGGTTGCCAAGAACGCCAGCTCCGGCGAGCAGCGAGTGCTCCAAAAAGAGATCCGGGCACTGATGCGACGGCAACAGGTGGAACTCTCCGGCGGTGAGATTGGTAGCGTGAGAATGTGTGACCCTTTCCCTATTGCCATGCCCCCAAAAAGTGAAATGATGATTTGGTGCCGGGCAGCTATTGGTCTGAGAGGTAGAGATTACCAGGCAATGGTAGAACCAGTTTACTCAGACAGTAGGCCCACCATCTTGACAGCATGTGGGGTGGTTAATGTACGCCATGGGAGGGTGCCCGTTCGCATAATCAATATCGGGAAGAGGGAAGTGTACCTGCCCCGGTATGCCACGCTAGCCAAATTATATACCATTAACCAAAATGCTATACAATCTGTGGAACCCTTGCCTCCATCTCACCCGGAGGAAGGTAACGGCTCTAAGAAAACAATGGAGGACTGGTGTCAGCAACTACATTTGGGTACTGACTCCACTCCCTCACACCAGAAACAGGGAGTCTATCGGGTGGTTCAAGAGTACGAGAGAGTGTTTAGTAAACACCCGTTAGACTTCGGGCGAGTCAAGGGGGTAGAACACCACATCCCCACGGGAGACCATCCTCCCATAAAAGAGAGGTATCGACCCGTACCCCCTGCACACTACCAACACGCCAAGGGGATGCTTAGAGACATGAAGGAGGCTGGGGTGATCAGGGATAGCTGTAGCCCCTGGGCAGCTCCACTAGTCTTAGTCAAAAAGAAAGACAACACCATGAGGATGTGTGTAGATTACCGGAAAATCAACCGTATCACACACAAGGATGCGTACCCCTTACCAAGGATAGAGGAGTCTTTGGCTGCTTTAAGATCTGCTAACTTCTTCTCTACCTTGGATCTCACTAGTGGGTACTGGCAGGTTCCTGTAGCAGAGGCGGACCGGGAGAAGACCGCATTCACCACCCCGATGGGACTTAGCGAGTTTACCTGTATGCCGTTCGGACTCTGCAACGCACCAGGAACCTTCCAACGATTAATGGAGTGCTGTCTGGGCCACAGAAACTTCGAGACGGTCCTGTTGTACCTGGACGATGTCATCGTATATTCTAAGACTTATGAGGACCACCTGAAACACCTGGCGGAAGTGTTCGAAGCTCTGGCAAGCTACGGCCTAAAGGTGAAACCCTCCAAGTGTCACCTCCTGAAACCAAAGGTGCAGTACCTGGGACACGTGGTGAGCGCTGACGGAGTGGCTCCCGACCCTGATAAGATCACCGCAATTAAGGAATGGCCAAGTCCCTGCAGTATAAAGGAAGTGCGGCAGTTCCTCGGGTTGGTAGGCTACTACCGCAGGTTCATCCCCGGTTTCACCAAAAAGGCAGCTCCTATGCAGGACCTCCTGATAGGCCAGTCCCGGAAGGCCAAGAACCAGAAGCCGCCCTTCAGATGGGAGAAGTTGGAAGAAGAGTCCTTCCGCCAGCTGAAGATGGCCCTCACGGGGGATGAAATCCTGGCGTACCCGGATTACAGCCAGCCCTTTATCCTCTACACCGACGCAAGTAACATCGGGCTAGGAGGCGTGCTGTCCCAGATCCAGCAGGGGAAAGAGCGAGTAATCGCTTACGCCAGCCGAAAACTGCGACCCACCGAAAGAAACCCTGAGAATTACAGCTCATTTAAGCTAGAGTTCCTGGCAGTGGTGTGGGCAGTCACCGAACGCTTTAAGCACTACCTCGCTTCTTCCCGGTTCGTCGTGTACACGGATAACAACCCGTTGACACACCTGGACACGGCAAGACTCGGTGCCCTAGAGCAGAGATGGATGGCCCGCCTGTCCAACTACGAGTTCACCATCAAATACCGGGCAGGACGCTCCAATACCAATGCGGACGCCCTGTCCAGGATGCCAAACCTACCGGACGTAGGAGAAGATCCAGAGGGACTGGAAGAAGTCGAACTCCCCACGTTTCACCGTCATGGGACTATCCAGTATTCCCATCGGGTAAGGAGTAAGCAAGGCGCTATGCTTAACCCCTTACCTCACTACAACTGGGCGGAAACGCAAGACAGTGACCCTGCCGTCCGGCTGGTGAAGGAGATGCTGACTCGGCCAGAGGCTCGCCTTGACCCAGACGCTCCGGAGGAAGCCAAGCAACTGTGGGCAGAAAAGAGTAGACTGTTCCTTTACAAGGGGAAGTTGTGCCGCAGGATGGTTAACTCCCGGACGCATGAACTAATCTGGCAAGTAGTGGTGCCACGACGAGACGCAGCCATGGTGATTGAGGCATACCACGATGGAGCTGGGCATTTCGGATGGAAGAAGCTGGAGTTCCTGCTGCGCGGGCGGTTCCATTGGGTAGGCATGAGGGGAACCATCGAGAGGTGGTGCAGAGACTGTGGCCCGTGCAACCTGAGGAGGAAGGACCGTGCCAGCCAGAAGACTCCCCTGCAGTCCATCGTCACCCGGCAGCCGTTGGAACTGGTAGCCTTGGATCATGTAAAACTGACCCCAAGCAGAAGTGGCTACGTCTACGCGTTAACCATCGTGGATCATTACTCCCGGTTCTTGGTTGTCATCCCCGTCAAGGACTTAACGGCTCAAACAGCAGCTAGAGCCTTCCAGCAGCACTTCTGCCGTCCACACGGGTACCCGGACCAAGTGCTGACGGACCAGGGACCTGCCTTTGAAGCGGAGGTCTTCCAGGAATTCTGCAATCTGTATGGCTGCCGGAAGATAAGGACGACACCCTATCATCCGCAAACTAATGGACTTTGTGAGAAAATGAACCAGGTGGTAATGGATCTTCTGAAAACGTTGCCCCTGGAAGAACGCAGTCTGTGGCCTGAGAAGCTGCCCGATCTGGTGGACCTATACAACCACATCCCGGTAGGTTCCACCAACTGTACCCCGGCTTACCTAATGAGGGCGAGACCTGGTAAGTTACCTGTTGACCTGGAAATGGGAGTCCTGACACCTGAGGACACTTCACCAGAAGCAGACTGGGACACAGAGGCAGCAGCAGTACCGGAAAGTACAAGAGAGCGTGGAGCGAAGTCTCTGTCAGGCTAGGGAGAGACAAGAGAAAACTTACAACCAGTATACTCCCGCTGTTCCCCTGGTGCCCGGAGAGCAGGTCTTGAAGAGGAAAAGATGGCTCCACAAGTTGGACGACCAGTGGGAGAAGGACCCGTACACCGTACTGCCCTCAAGCCACGAGAACCCGAAGGTCTGTACCATCAGTAAAGACGGAGGGGAGACCACAGCCATTGTATCCCGGGATCACCTGAAGAAGTGTCCTGAACAGCTACGGAACCCTGAAGAGGAACAAGAAGACCATCGACCCGTAGAGGAAAGGGAAGATATGGTTAGTACTGTGCTCGGAGACTTCCCTCGGTCTTGGACTCAAGTCAATGGTGCAGTTGTGGTACCCGTACTCACCTTCCTCCAACCAGCATCCCAAGCACCTACGGAGCAACAGGTAGAGCTGGAAGAACAGCCGGTCCAGGAGGCAGAAGACCCCACACCAGCAGATCAGGAGGATCAACCCTCTGCTTGCAGTGAGCCTGCCATATCCCTAGTGAGCCAAAGGGCCCGTAGACAGCTGCCCAATTTACCCTTGACAGCTCCTACACCCTGTAGTTCAGGGCCAGACAGTCAGCTCCGTAGGTTCACTAGGGCCACTAGAGGCCAGTTACCCGCACGTTGGAGGATTTGAAGCGTATAAATTGTTTTATTTGTGGTTACCTGTTTTTCTTGTTGCTTGTGTATAATTATGTGTTTCTAGTTGTTTATAGGAGTCTTTGGTGGATTTACCGGGAATCCTGTGTACATAGTTGGAGCGTAACCCAGGACGGACTAAAGACTGTTAAGGACTCGGGGCAGGACAGACCCCTACCTGGTTACGTCTCCCTGTTTTGGTGAAATGGACACCTTGCTTTCTTCAAAGACTGCACCCGGTTACGGACATGCCGTGACCACCTTTATGTGTTTCTTTATTGTATTGTTATTGTTATATCTTGTTATGTTTTTCTAAAATATGTTTAGTCCCGGAGTACTAAATTTCACTAGGGGGGAATGTGACACCCCAGGGTTCTGGTTGCCACAGTGATAGAGATATTACGTCTGAGAGCAGGTGGGAGGTCTCTTGGTCAGGAATCCTATGCATGCCACACCTCCTACCCAGTCCTGGGAGGGGAAGAACTTCCCCTATATAAACCTAGGGCTGAGGCAGGGTTAGTGAGTAGAGAAGAAGCAGAGACAGAGAAAAGAAGCAAATATAGGAACAGAACATCAGGAGCTCTGTGGGAGCAGTGTTACAAGGAGTCAGGGGCTGGCAGCTGCAGAGCTCGCCCTAACTGAGAAGATTTCTTACCGGACCCGGAGTCCGAGGCTGTGGGGACTAACTCCTACCCAGCAGCAGAATCCGTCAGGCAGGGGATTCCAGGTCCTCTGGCCAAGAAACCCGAAGGCCCCGAGTCACCGGCCATATGGGTGAGCACCACACGGTACACTGAGGGACGTGGGCTACTTATACCCGCCTCTAGCAAGGTAGCCAGAAGAGTACAGTTAGTTTGGGAGGCCTACAACTCCGCCTGGCCAGGGGAGATCCCATCTGCTCAAGGAATGACCAGGCCCCAATCACTAGCCAGTACTCCGGGAGGGTATATCGTTGTCACCAGTAAAGACCCTGAACTACACCGTACCGTCTCCGAGTGGTTCCTGCTACCCCCATCATCCACGTCGGCTGCCCTGAGGCCATACCCCTCCCGTTGGGGGTTATACTATCACGCTGCACAATCCTACCACCGGCCTCAGCGGTCTGCCCTGCAGCAGCAGCTCCTTAGCTGTACTCAACGGGTGGCGTAGTCGTCCAACATCTACCGCTGATACATCGCCGCTCAGTTTGACTCCCTGGGCACGGACCGGGTCACCGCCACGAGACTACAACCCTCAACAGATCCGGCTCCGGGTAAGCTCCCGCGTGCGCAACGCAGCGCGACACAGGCCCAGGGGCGCGTCACATCATTAAAAGGAGTGTCTATGATGGCGGGAGGCAGTTCACATCTAAGCAACAGCTCTGGGAGGGTATTCTGTCCTCATGCAAAACAATTGAAGCAGAAACCATCCAAAACCTGACAAATTCAATGGAGGAGAGAGTTCAGAAGCTCCTTTCGAACAAGGGGTCCTATGTGAAAATGTAACATCACCTAGAATAAAGTTTTGAGTTGAAAACTGTTTGATTTCAGTTTCTAACAACCTGCTAATGCTTATAATTTCAAAAATGACCATTTTTTTGGTCTTTATTAAAATGAAAAGGTTGATCGAAAAGTTTGGGGGATCTAAGAGTGTGGCAACCCAGTAGTCATGATTACTTCGAATTCTGACAATATGAGGGTCATGCTGCAGGTAGTGCAGCAAGAAGGCACTTATGTGTCTTGCGCATCTCGGAGCCCCAAAATTATTTTCCGGGCTAGATGCAGCTAAAAATTATTATTAATTTTAAATCTGGTGAAGCTTTAGTATAGATGGGTTAATAGGATCAGTGCTGCACACTGCTACAAAGCCCAAATTATTTTCCAGTCAAGATACAGATAAACATGATTAGTAATTTTAAATCTGGTGGAGCTTATTATAGATGGCCTAATAGAATCAGTGCTGCACACTGCTACAAAGCCCAAATTATTTTCCAGCCAAGATACAGATAAACATGATTAGTAATTTGAAAGCTTAAAACAGTTGGTAGGGTGATTTTAACCAATCATCAAGCTTTTACTCTCCCCAGGATGACACAGGGGTAGAAAAGTCGTTTCGGATCCATGATTTGTTCATCTTTATGAACGTGAGTCTGTCTACATTATCAGTGGAGAGCCGCGTGCGCTTATCTGTCAGCACACCACCAGCAGCGCTGAACACACGTTCAGACAGAGCGCTGGCTGCGGGGCATGACAAGATCTCCAAGGCGTAAGTGGCTAGCTCCGGCCATTTATCCAGATTGGAAGCCCAAAAAGAGCAAGGGTCCAGTGACACAGTCATGGCTTCAATGTTTACTTGGAGATACTCCTGTACCATCGTCTCTAGGCGTTGACTATGTGTCAGACTTCTTGTCTCCTGTGGCCTTGCAAAGGATGGGCTAAAAAAGTGGTGAAATGATTCCCCAAAATTGATGTTACCAGCAGATACTGTGGTTCTGTTACGGTTTGAGTGCTGAATACTTGACGGTCCCACGGTTGGCAAGATGGAACTGTGAGATTCACTACGTGCACCACTGGTATTTTGTGGAAAAGCACATGTAAGATTCTGCAACAGTCTCTGCTGATACTCCTGCATGCGTGCATCCCTTTCTATGGCAGGAATAATTTCTGCAAATTTACTTTTGTACCGGGGATCTAACAGTGTGGCAACCCAGTAGTCAGGATTATTTCTAATTCTCACAATTCGAGGGTCATGTTGCAGGTAGTGCAGCAAGAAGGCACTCATGTGTGTTGCGCATCCAGGAGCACCAAGTCCCTGTTGTGTTGGTGGCGAGGTAACAATCATGCTTCCTTCCTCTGTCCTCTCCCCCCAACCTCGCACAACAGAAATGTGATCAAGGTCTCCCTCATCTGATGAGTCTTCCATCAGTTCGTCCTCCACTTCTTCCTTGGCTCCTGCACCTTCCTCACTAGTTTGGCTGCTACCATGCGCCCTGGTAAAACCATCTCCCCCACTCTCACATGCCTGCCGCCTTGGTGCTGCCGACCGTCTGGACCTTGCAGATGTTAGCCCTTCCGCATACAACTCCTCCTCCTCTACTTCCTCCACCTCCTCTTGTGCCACCACCTGACTCCGAATTCTGTTTAACATGTGCTCCAGCATGTAAATCACCGGAATAGTCATGCTGATAATGGTATCGTCAGCACTAAACATCTTCGTCGCCATTTCAAAACTGTGCAGAAGGGTGCATAGGTCCCTGATCTGAGACCACTCCTCCAGCGTGATTTGCCCCACCTCTGGATCTCGTTGGCCCAGGCTATACGTCAGAACGTATTGCACCAGGGCTTGTCGGTGCTGCCACAGTCACTGCAACATGTGCAGAGCTGAATTCCACCGGGTAGGCACATCGCATTTTAGCCGGTGAAGTGGCAGGCCCAACGACTTCTGTAGAGATGTAAGTCGCTGAGCTGCGGGATGCGAACGGCGGAAGTGAGCACACAGCAACCGTGCCCTCTGCAGAAGGCCATCTAGTCTGGGATAGTGGGCTAAAAATTGCTGGACAACCAGGTTCAACACGTGAGCCATACAAGGCACGTATGTGACATTGCCCCGGCGAAGGGCCGCACCCATGTTTGCAGCATTGTCGCACACGGCCTTCCCTGGTTTCAGGTCCAGTGGAGACAACCATTCATGAAATTGGTTCTCCAGAGCTGACCACAACTCCTCAGCTGTGTGACTCACATTTCCCAGACATTTCAATGTAAAAACCGCCTGATGACGTTGAGCCCTACTGCCAGCATAGTAAGGAGGTGTGCAGGATCCCTTCTGCGCAGTTAGAAAGCTTGTGGCATGACCAGACAGGCTTTGGGTGCAGGTGGAAGACCGAGAGGAGGTTGAGGAGGCAGAAGCAGTGGAGGAACTTTGACATAAAGAGGATTGACGCACAACTCGTGGGGACGGCAAGACTTGGACAGCAGCCCCTTGTCCTGCTGTCACCATAGTTACCCAGTGCCCAGTCAGCGACATGTAACGCCCCTGTCCATGCCTACTCGTCCAAGTGTCTGTGGTGAAATGCACCCTGTCACACACAGAGTTTCTCAAAGAAGCGGTGATGTTGTGTGCGACATGCTGGTGGAGCGCTGGCACACCTTTCTTTGAGAAGTAGTGCCGACTGGGCATCTGGTACTGGGGCACTGCGACGGACATAAGGTCTCGAAAATCCTCTGTGTCCACCAGGCGGAAAGGCAGCATTTCTGTAGCCAAGAGCTTGCAGATGGTGAAATTCAACCTCTTAGCTTTCTCATGGCTAGGAGGAAATGGTCTTTTACTTGTCCACATCTGAGGGACCGAGGGCTGGCTATTGTGCTTAGACGGGGTTGATAAGGGTGTCCCCGGCAAACTGCTGGTCTGTGAGGAAGATGCAGGCGGACATGTTAGGTTGCCATGATCCAAAGGTGGTGCTATCGATGTCGGACAGCGCTCAACACCAGCTGGTGTTACCACCTCCAAAGAAAATGATGACCTGCCAATCACGCTGGCTGTTGCGGGTAAAGAGGTGGCAGGTCTGCGCCCCAAAACAGGTGTGACTGCTGTCCCCCCAGTCACAGAGGATGAAGAGGCCGCGGATGCACAAGATATGGCAGACGGTGGTTGGCCCGGCCGGCTAGGCCGCATTGTAGCACACTGAGCTTCCCACTGCAACTTATGCTTCATGTCCATGTGCCGGTTCATGCATGAAGTACTCAAACTATGTATTTTTTGGCCTCTACTTAGCTTTTGCTGACAAATGTTACATATAACACGAGTTGGGTCATCTTTATCGATCTGAAAAAATGCCCAGGCTATGCAAGGCTTAGCACCCATGCAACCTGAAGAGCCACCACGACTTGTGGCGAGAGGCAGAGTTGTGTTTGAGGATGCAGTTGTTGACGTGCTTCCAGTACTACGTCTCTGTCCAGGAAGGCGCAACCTGACCTCGTCGTCACTAGCATCTTCCTCCACCTCCTCTGCTGACCTCATCTCTTGGCTGACTGTGGGTTGACAGTAAGTGGGATCTTCAACCTCATCATCATCACCCTGTGCGTTATCACACCCGTCGTCCTCAGAGCCAACCTGTTCCTGCCCTGACAAAAAACTAAAGTTGTCGCTCCAATCAGGTATTTGAGTCTTATCATCGTCTTCCTCATTGTCTCCACCAACAGGAGTTACAGTTTGGGAATGAGGGTCTACATTATGGTCAGCACCTTCTGCGTCTGGTCCTGGATCCGACTCAAAGATTCTGGGCATCAGTGCAGATAATTTCCTCGTCTGGATTCACAGAAGCGCTGGAGTCAACCTCTGATTCCCAGGCTATAGTATGAGTAAACAGCTCTGCAGACTCAACCATCTATTCTACCTCATACTCAGACGGGCAGCTGGAGATTTGGGAGCTGTGAGGAAGCAAGTGCGATTGGGGTGACACCTTTGAGGACTGGAGTATTTGTGATGTTGAAGTTGATGTGGAGGAGAGCCCACTTAAAGGAGCACTTGATATCCGTTGAAGCACCTGCTGTTTTTGTGCCTCATCTGGAATTTGTAGCGATTGGCGTGGCCGTAAGAAAGGGATCTTATCACATTGTCCGCTAAAAGAAGTAGACATTTTAGTTTGGCTGGAAGATGGTCTTTCTTCTGCAGATGTTACTGTTGCTTTAACACCTACCCCACGGACACAACCTTTTTTCCCCTTCCCAACACGCCTATTCCCCTTTCCACCAGCAGCAGGCCTTTTTCCACTCATTTTGGTGGTTAACTAATTCACAACTCTGGAGTTGTTTGCACAAAAAAACAATGGATGGGAACCGAGCAGAGCTGAGTGGCCAAACTGTGGTATTAGGCCAAAACTATTGGCTGGGTTAGATGCAGAAAAAAATTATATTCAATTTGCAACCTGATGGAGGTCAGTATAGATGGATTAATAGAACAAGTCCCACACACAGCTACAAGCCCAATATTTTTTCAGAGGTAGATGTAGAAAAAAAATATATTCAGTTTGCAACCTGATGGAGGTCAGTATAGATGGACTAATAGAGAAAGTCCCACACACTGCTAGAAGGCCAAATATTTTTTCAGAGCTAGATGCAGACAAAAAATTATTTTGAATTTGCAACCTGATGGAGGTCAGTATAGGTGGACTAATAGAACAAGTCCCACACACAGCTAGAAGCCCAAATATTTTTTCAGAGCTAGATGCAGATAAAAATTATTTTTAATTTGCAACCTGATGGAGGTCAGTATAGATGGACTAATAGAGAAAGTCCCACACACTGCTAGAAGGCCAAATATTTTTTCAGAGCTAGATGCAGATAAAAATTATATTCAATTTGCAACCTGATGGAGGTCAGTATAGATGGACTAATAGAACAAGTCCCACACACAGCTAGAAGCCCAAATATTTTTTCAGAGGTACTGTAGATGCAGATAAAAATTATTTTTAATTTGCAACCTGATGGAGGTCAGTATAGATGGACTAATACAACAAGTCCCACACACAGCTAGAAGCCCAATATTTTTTCAGAGGTAGATGCAGAAAAAAATATATTCAGTTTGCAACCTGATGGAGGTCAGTATAGATGGAGTAATAGAACAAGTCCCACACACAGCTAGAAGCCCAAATATTTTTTCAGAGGTAGATGCAGATAAAAATTATTTTTAATTTGCAACCTGATGGAGGTCAGTATAGATGGACTAATAGAGAAAGTCCCACACACTGCTAGAAGGCCAAATATTTTTTCAGAGCTAGATGCAGATAAAAAATATATTCAGTTTGCAACCTGATGGAGGTCTGTATAGATGGATTAATAGAACAAGTCCCACACACAGCTAGAAGCCCAATATTTTTTCAGAGGTAGATGCAGAAAAAAATATATTCAGTTTGCAACCTGATGGAGGTCAGTATAGATGGACTAATACAACAAGTCCCACACACAGCTAGAAGCCCAATATTTTTTCAGAGGTAGATGCAGAAAAAAATATATTCAGTTTGCAACCTGATGGAGGTCTGTATAGATGGATTAATAGAACAAGTCCCACACACAGCTAGAAGCCCAAAATATTTTTTCAGAGGTACTGTAGATGCAGATAAAAATTATTTTTAATTTGCAACCTGATGGAGGTCAGTATAGATGGACTAATAGAGAAAGTCCCACACACTGCTAGAAGGCCAAATATTTTTTCAGAGCTAGATGCAGAAAAAAAATATATTCAGTTTGCAACCTGATGGAGGTCAGTATAGATGGACTAATACAAGTCCCACACACAGCTAGAAGCCCAATATTTTTTCAGAGGTAGATGCAGAAAAAAATATATTCAGTTTGCAACCTGATGGAGGTCTGTATAGATGGATTAATAGAACAAGTCCCACACACAGCTAGAAGCCCAATATTTTTTCAGAGGTAGATGCAGAAAAAAATATATTCAGTTTGCAACCTGATGGAGGTCAGTATAGATGGACTAATACAACAAGTCCCACACACAGCTAGAAGCCCAATATTTTTTCAGAGGTAGATGCAGAAAAAAATATATTCAGTTTGCAACCTGATGGAGGTCAGTATAGATGGACTAATACAACAAGTCCCACACACAGCTAGAAGCCCAATATTTTTTCAGAGCTAGATGCAGAAAAAAATTATATTCAATTTGCAACCTGATGGAGGTCAGTATAGATGGACTAATAGAATGATGCTATGCCCAAAAGATTTTACTTCACTAGGTGCAGTAAAAAAATTGGTATTCTATACACAGGTGGTATATCTTGCAACACAGATAGGCTACTCCACTGACTATCACACTCTGCAATAGGCCAAAAAGGATTAGCTTTGCTAGATTCAGCCAAATGCTGTGAAAAAAACTTGCACAGCACTGGCACAGACTTGCCTGGCAAAAACTGATAGGAACTGATGTAACCTAGTCCTGAAAAGGACTCCAATTACAATTAGTCTTTACTCCCACAACCTATCTATTTAAGAGCACAGACCTCCCTGATAAAAGTCGTAGGAAATGCTGTAACCTAGTCCTTAAAAGGACTGCAATCACAACTATTCCCTACTCCCAAGCTATCTGTATATTTTTGCGAAAATTGGCTTGAAATTAACAAGGTATAGCGCACACAGCAACAGCGGTGCCGTCTAACACGCAGCTGCAGCAGTGAGAAAATGGTGGCGAGGGGGAAAATGGCTTGGTCTTATAGGGCAAGGACATGTGACATACACTGCCAATGACACATGCCCTTGCTTGTGTGAAAAAAAGCACTTCGCTCCGTGTGTGCGCTGCTGATAGACTGACAGATTGCACCTCCCCAGTGGAAATGCGGGAAAGAGAAAAAAAAAATGGAGATCTTCATTGTTCCTGCAGAGATCCATCCCCTGCCCCTCCCCCCACCCCGCTGTACACTCAAACTGCGTATTAACATTAATTTTCATCATTACTGAGAAAAAATCCAGTTATGATTTTGGTGCACGAACAGTTATCGAACATAACCTCGAACAGCCGAATTTTTCTCAAATTGTTCGTGTTCGTCGAACGGCTCGAACACCGCCCAAAACAGCTCAAATTTGAGATTGGCGAACAGTTCGAGTAGAACAACGCTCATCTCTAGTGGTGAATCCCTTTAACCCCCAGTGCTTAACATAAGTTTACAGCATTGAGATGTGAAAATAAACAAATCACATTTTTCCCACAAAAATGTTTTTTTAGCCCCAAGTTTTGCATTTTCACAAGGGTAACAGGAGAAATTTCACAACACAATTTGTTATACAATGTCTCCTGAGTATGCTGATACCCCATGTGACGATAAAGAGTAAAATCTTAAAAAGCCAGACGTTTAGATTTGTTAATCCAAAAGAAATACCCTATTATCTTTGTGTAGTTGGGTCTGGTCAATAAGAACAGACCAGTATTTGTATAACCCTGAATGTTGAATTCTATTCTTTTGGAAACAATCATGTTTACTATGCTAATGACAAATTGTACTAAAAGCCAGCTATTTACAACAGCCCCTATGATACCAACTATGTAAATAGATTAGCTCAAACAATAAGAGCCCTGCACCTTTACCTCTTACCTGTGCCTGATGACCTCACACAGATGTAAATATAAACAGGGATGTCTGTAGTGCTGGAGACAGAATGAGACTTGAGACAGAGAATCAAGGAACATCAGAAAGACTTTAGAAGGAGAATGAGGAATCATTCAGGACAACAGATGGATTGCATGGCATCCAAAGAGACACAGATTTGAATTGTATATGATTCTAGCCTAAGGGTACCGGCCCTGACTTGAAAGATTCAGATCTGCTCCATTAACCATCAGAGAGACATGGATACATTTTGGGGTGTCCAGGAGAGGACAAAAAAGTCACCTGGTCCCATGGATATGTTGTTTTGGGGTTGCTGGGAGGGACCCACCGGTCGCCTAGAACCGATGGATACATTTGGACTTGCCAAGAGGGACCCACCGGTTGCCTGCCCCATGGAAACTCTCAGAGAGGCCAGGTTGGGACCCTTTGGTCTCCTGGCCTTGTACCTCGATGGAATGCTAGCTTCCTAAGCTTGCTGCTACCTATCCTCTGGGGAGGCCCACCAGAAGCGGAGGGCCACTGGTTGAGGTAGTCGGCCAGGTTGGGATGCTCGGGTCTCCTGGCCTTGTACCTCGATGGACTGCTAGTTTCCTAAGCTTGCTGCCATCTTCTCTCTGTTTTGGCCCCCTAGAAGCGGGGGGCCACTGGTTGAGGTAGTCGGCCATGGAAGTCTCTAGTCACGGCTGTTCTATCCCAGGTGGGTGGAGAAGGAAGGGTGATACTGTGTAATGTTGTACCATCTTGGGTATTTGCTGGGTCTGTTCTATGTGTTTACGGTCCGCTTTGTGGTTCAAAAAAGTATTGGCGTGCTGTTTTACCCTCACCCTGTGTTGTCTGAGTAGCGTTACGCCCACGGAAGGCCCCAGGTCTTCACATGGACTGATCCCAATAAGGGTGATGGGAAACCTATCACTTCTGGCTAATTAAGAAGGGGGAGGTATGTGACAACCCGGCTTTTCTTCTAAATTATGCCAGGCATACTTTCTGATGGCCAAGAGCAATATACCTTTATTTTTATGTTGACTTTTTAACTTCTGCTCTTATTTGGTTGCTCAACACAAGCTATCTATAATATAACCGGCTAAGCGTGTCTCTGTCCGAAGCCTCCATAGACTGCGCATGCGTGACGCGCAGTCCGGCTCCAGACAGAAGCAGGCATCCAGCCGTTACAGGTAAGAGGAGGTATGGCGCCGGTGATGGCGGTATGCGTAGACACTGAACGCATACCGCCATCTCCGGCGCCATACTTACAAACTTACCTGACCGGTAGGAGCGTTGCCGCGGTGCCTCTCTTCGCTGGAGACCGGGGGCGGAGTGAAGGCGTCGAACCGGCGCGTGCGTACAGCGCTATCCGGCGCCATTTTACTGAAGACACATTTACAGTGTGTCTTCAGCAAAATGGCTCCGGACAGCGCGGTGCTCCGACGCCACACTCCTCCCCGGCCTCCGGCAGAACAGGACGCTGCAGCGCTGGAGCACAGGGAAGAAAGGTGAGTATAACCGTTTAGTTTTTTTTTGGTATGTGTGTACAGTGTGAAAGTGGTGAGGGGACCATGTATATACCAGGATTGTTAGGTGAGGGGTACCACACATACCAGGATTGGGGGGGATGAGGGGAACCACACATACCAGGATTGGGGGGATGAGGGATACCACACATACCAGGATTGGGGGGATGAGGGGTACCACGCATACCAGGATTGGGGGGATGAGGGGAGCCACGCATACCGGGATCGGGGATGAGGGGAGCCACGCATACCAGGATCGGGGATGAGGGGAGCCACGCATACCGGGATCGGGGATGAGGGGAGCCATGCACACCGGGATCGGGGATGAGGGGAGCCGCGCATACCGGGATCAGAGATGAGGGGAGCCGCGCATACCGGGATCAGAGATGAGGGGAGCCGCGCATATCGGGATCGGGGATGAGGGGAGCCGCGCATATCGGGAATGAGGGGAGCCACGCATGCCGGGATCGGGAATGAGGGGAGCCACGCATACCGGGATAGTATAGTGGGGACAGGATGGGGGCAGCACATAACAGCATGGGAGACCATATACCAAGAAAAATGCTCGCCACCCGGGCGTAGAACGGGTTCAGGGAAGAAAGGTGAGTATAACTGTTTAGTTTTTTTTTGTATGTGTGTAGAGTGTGAAAGTGGTGAGGGGACAAGAAATATAACAGGATTGTTAGGTGAGGGGTACCACACATACCAGGATTGGGGGGATGAGGGGTACCACGCATACCAGGATTGGGGGAATGAGGGGTAACATGCATACCAGGATTGGGGGGATGAGGGGAGCCACGCATACCGGGATCGGGGATGAGGTGAGCCACGCATATCGGGATCGGGGATGAGGCGAGCCACGCATACCGAGATCGGGGATGAGGGGAGCCACGCATACCGGGATCGGGGATGAGGGGAGCCACGCATACCGGGATCAGGGATGAGGGGAGCCACGCATATCGGGATCGGGGATGAGGGGAGCCACGATGGATGGTGGGGAAATGATGGGGGCAGCACAAATACCAGGAGGGGGGCAGCACATAACAGCATGGGAGACCATATACCAATAAAAATACTCGCCACCCGGGCGTAGAACGGGTTCAATAGCTAGTTGTTTGTATAAACTTGGATGCTGATCACTTGAGGTGATATTGGTAATTGATGAATGGCTGTTATGTACATCTTATATCAGCTCTTACAATGTGTCATCTGACATACAGGGACTTGTAAAGATGTGCGGTTGTGGATTTTAATAATCACCTAGGCAGGTTATTGATTCAATTAGTTTTATTCCTTCTGACCACGGTGAACAGCAATTCCAGGTAAATGTCCAACAGGCAATTCTCTTAGTCCTTCGAGTTTCCAACCTGGACTCAGTAGTTCCACTACCCCGTACCAGGTGATACCCACTGTCCCCAAACTTTTGGTTGGCCCACAGCTTTTTGTATCTCCCGCTGGTATGTTGGCAGTCACAGCATATGCTCCTTCGGATGATGGATATCACGACCGCAGCCCGTGATACCACCCAGCTCTCAATGCGACTAGCAATGAATCTTCCCTTTCTCCTTCACAGGGTTCAGCCCCCTGAATCGGCAGAAGAGCTCACCCCTCCCTCCCCCAGCTTACTGTGCCTTAGTGGAGATATTTTCTCAGGTGGAGCCCATCCCCTGGGTTTGCATGTGAGACTACCTGTGGTGACGGAGAGAACAATGGCCCAAGGTCTCGGAGATATGGTCAGTGAAGGGAATAAATACCTGAGGTTCAACTGATGAGCAAACAAATCACTAACAAAACACAGCAAGCAAATTTCTAACAAAACACAAAATTAAGATTGACGAAAAGGGGTGCTCAGTGCTGGAAAAGTAGAATCATAGTGTTAGAACCTTGCTGTTAGGTTTTTTTTCCTTTGCTGGTCACATGACCTTGTTGGCCTATTTAATCCTGCTCCGCCCTTCTGGCTTTGCTGGACTTCATTGTATATCTACTTTCTAGCTAGCCTGTGCTCTGTGTCTTGCTCTGTTAGTTTGCTTGGTCTACTGACCTCTATGTTCTATATATTTTGTTTGTTCGTCTGTCTGCTACTATTTCTGTTAGGAGGTGTCCCATATTCCTCCCAGTCCTTAGTACTTGTAGTGATTCCTTCCCCACATCTATAGGTCTCCGTACAGACTAGCTTAGGACTTTAGCAGGTCTGATCGCAGGATCAGGTTCCCTGTTACATCGTAGGGATTAAGCTGAGTTCTATCGTAGGGACAGATCTCCTCTCTTTCCTTAGCTCTGGTAGCAGAACATAACAGTAAGTCCAGCCAGCAAATTCTCTAAGGAAAGATTTTTCTGTTCCATCATGGTGTCGGTTCAGGATTTGGTTCATTGCCTGCAGGGACTCTCTCTGGAGGTGGCCGAGCTCCGTCAGCACGTGAGTAACTGTCCTGGAGCACATTTCTTGGAGCCTAAGGTATGTTTGCCGGATTTATTTTTTGGTGAACACCGAAAATTTTTTTCATTCAAAAATGCTTGCTTATTGTATTTTCGTTTGAGACCTAAGTCCTCTGGGGATGAATCCCAGCGCGTAGGGTTCATAATGTCACTTTTGCGCAAAGAGCCTCAGGAGTGGGCCTTTTCTTTGCAACCTAGTGATACATGCTTCAGATCAGTGGATAGTTTTTTTTCTGCTTTGGGACTATTATATGATGATCCTGACCGTGTCGCATCAGCTGAGACTGAGTTGAGACGTTTAAAACAAGGATCAGGTAATGTGGAAAAATATTGTACTCATTTCCGTCGTTGGTCTACTCAAACAGGGTGGAACGATTCTGCTCTGAAAAGTCTATTTCTTGCTGGGCTCAGTGAAAGGGTTAAAGACCTGCTAATTGCTTATCCTACACCTGAAGATTTGCAACAGGCTATGCAATTAGCTATACAGGTGGATAGAAGACTGCGTGCAAGGGTTAATGAGAGCAAATCCTCTGCTATGTCAGTTTCTGGTTATGAGAATGTGTGTACTAACAGTGGTGAACCGATGGAGATTGGATCGGTGGCACCTCGCTCTCAAGAAAAAGACCGTCGATTTTTTGAAGGCTTGTGTTTCTATTGCGGAAAATCTGGTCATTTGATTAAAGGCTGTGAGCTTCGTATGAAGAAAGAAAAAAAAATGGTCAGTCATGCCCGTATTGCCTGTTTAAATTCCAAGGGTGTATTTTTAGCTGCTTCCACGATTGCTCAGGAAAAATTAATGGAATTTCGGGTGTTTGTCGATTGTGGGTCTACTCTGAATGTTATTGATGGGGGATTCGTGGAAAGACTCAATTTAAAACCTGAACCTTTATCATCCCCCATTGCTGTGGTTTCTGTGGATGGTTCCCCTTTGAAGAATATTACTCTCAAGGTCTGTGAATTTCCTCTCACTATTAATGGTGTTCACCATGAGAAATTGGATTTGGTAGTGTTGAATAACTTGCCTTCTCCAGTAATATTGGGATTGCCCTGGTTAAAATTTCACAATCCTGTACTGGATTGGTCTACCAGTGAAATTAAATCCTGGAGCCATAAATGTTATGACAAGTGTTGTAATGGGCGTATTGCAGCTTTGGATAGGGGAGAATTGCCTGTTCCTATTCAGGATTTTTGGAGAGTTTTTTCTGAGAAGGAATCGCAGGTTTTGCCTCCCCATAGAGACTATGATTGTTCTATTGAATTTGTCCCTGGAGCGACTCTTCCTAAAAGTCGTTTATTTAACCTTACTATTCCTGAGAGGAAGGCTTTGGAGGAATACATACAGACAAGTTTGGCTGCCGGTCACATTAGGCCCTCTAAGTCTCCTGTGGCGGTTGGATTTTTTTTTGTAAAAAAAAAGGACGGCGGTTTACGTCCTTGTCTGGATTTTCGTGAGATTAACAAAATTACTGTACGCAATCTTTACCCACTGCCATTGATTCCTGATCTGTTTAACCAGTTAATGGGGGCCAAGTGGTTCTCTAAAATTGACCTTAAGGGGGCATACAATCTGTTGCGCATGAAGGAGGGTGACGAATGGAAGACTGCTTTTAACACTGCTGTGGGTCATTTTGAGAATCTGGTTATGCCTTTTGGTCCTACTAATGCTCCTGCATTTTTTCAGAATCTGATTAATGACATCCTTAGACCTTTGATCGGTAAAAATGTGGTTGTGTATTTGGATGACATTTTGATTTATTCGCCGGATCTGGAGTCTCATTGGCGGAGCGTGCGTGAGGTATTACAGTTATTAATGGACAATTCGCTTTTTGCTAAGCTGGAGAAATGTGAGTTCGCTGTACAGAGAATTAGTTTTTTGGGCTACATTATCTCTAGCAAAGGTTTTGAGATGGATCCGGTTAAGGTTCAGGCTGTGCAGGAATGGCCTAGGCCTATTGGTTTGAAATCGATACAGAGGTTTTTGGGTTTCGCCAATTACTATAGAAAATTCATAAAAATTTTTTCTAGTATTGTCAAACCTCTGACTGATCTCACCAGGAAAGGTGCTGATGCGGTTCAGTGGTCTTCTGAGGCCATTGAAGCTTTTGTGTATCTCAAGGAGAGGTTCACCTCTGCTCCCATCCTTATGCAGCCTGATGTTACTAGGCCGTTTTTGGTTGAGGTTGATGCTTCCTCTGTGGGGGTTGGCGCAGTATTGTCTCAGGATAACGGGGATGGATTACATCCCTGTGCCTTTTTTTCAAAAAAATTTTCGGAGACTGAACTGAATTACGATATTGGTAATCGGGAATTATTGGCTATTAAACTCGCATTTGAACACTGGCGCCACTTCTTGGAAGGTGCGGAATTTCCCGTTCAGGTTCTTACGGATCATAAAAATCTGATATATCTTGATGCTGCCAAGCGCCTGAATGCCCGTCAGGCTAGGTGGGCACTGTTTTTCTCGCGGTTTAATTTCTCCGTTACTTACATCCCTGGTACTAAGAATGTTAAGGCGGATGCCTTGTCTTGCAGTTTTTCTCCCATAGTCGGTGCTGAGAAAGAGGAGAACATTTTACAAGAAGGTGTTGTGATAGCTGCTTTGGACTCCGTTTTGGAAAATGAGATTCTTAAAGCACAGGAGAATGCCCCTTCTAACACTCCTCATGGGAGGTTGTTTGTGCCTGGGACCTTTAGGAGAGATTTGTTTGTTGAGTGTCACGAATCTCGGTTGGCAGGTCATCCCGGAATCTCTGAGACCAAGAGACTGGTGGGTCGCAGTTTTTGGTGGCCTGGTTGGCAGAAGGAAGTCATTAAGTGGGTGCGTCAATGTACTATATGTGCTAGATCTAAGTCCTCACATACTCCTGCTGCGGGGTTGCTTTGTCCTTTGGAGGTTCCCAGTGCTCCTTGGACACATTTGGCTATGGACTTTATAACTGACCTTCCCCCCTCTGAGGGTTTTACTGTCATCTGGGTGGTCGTGGACCGTTTTAGCAAGATGTGTCACTTGGTTCCTTTCGTCAAACTGCCCTGTGCTAAAACTCTCGCTAAGGCCTTTGTCAAGGAAATTGTCAGACTTCATGGCGTTCCTACTGACATTGTTTCTGATAGGGGTCCTCAGTTCGTGGCTCGTTTTTGGCGTGCCTTTTGTGATAGGTTGGGAGTTCATTTGTCGTTCTCGTCCGGATATCATCCTGAATCTAATGGCCAGACAGAAAGGAAAAACCAGGATGTTGAGCAGTTCTTGCGTTGTTTTGTGGCAGACAATCAAGAGGGGTGGTCTGAGTTTCTGCCACTTGCTGAATTTGCTCTGAACAATCATACATCTTCTTCTGCTGGTTGTTTGCCTTTTTTTTGTTGTTCTGGGAGACATCCGTCGTTTGGGTCGTTCTCCAAGTTGGGATCTGCCGTGCCTGAGGAGGAGAATTTTTCCGGTGATTTGGAGAGAGTTTGGACGGATGTGCGTGGTAATCTTCAGGAGGCCAACAGAAAATCTAAAGACTACTTTGATAGGAAACGACAGGAGGTTTTGTTCACTGTTGGTGACATGGTTTGGTTGTCCTCTAGGAATCTGCGGTTGAGGATTCCTTCAAAGAAATTGGGTCCCAAGTTTGTAGGGCCCTTTAAGGTGCTTCAGGTTGTCAACCAATCTGCTGTTAGGTTGGAGGTTCCTACCTCCTGGAGAATTAATCCGGTATTTCATGTCTCTCTGTTGAAAAAAGCTGTTGTATCGGATTGTGACGCCTCTGCCTCTGTTCCTCCGGTGGTGGAGGACGGGGAATATGAAATTTCTCGCATCCTTAACTCTAGACGGTATAGAGGTAGTTTGCAGTATCTTGTGGCCTGGAAAGGTTTCGGTCCCGAGGATAACTCTTGGGTGAGGTCGGATGATGTTTCCGCGTCCAGACTTATCAGAGCATTTCACAGGAGATTTCCTGATAAGCCTGGTCCTAGGGGATCCGGAGGATCCTCTTAGAAGGGGGGGTACTGTTAGAACCTTGCTCTTAGGTTTTTTTTCCTTTGCTGGTCACATGACCTTGTTGGCCTATTTAATCCTGCTCCGCCCTTCTGGCTTTGCTGGACTTCATTGTATATCTACTTTCTAGCTAGCCTGTGCTCTGTGTCTTGCTCTGTTAGTTTGCTTGGTCTACTGACCTCTATGTTCTATATATTTTGTTTGTTCGTCTGTCTGCTACTATTTCTGTTAGGAGGTGTCCCATATTCCTCCCAGTCCTTAGTACTTGTAGGGATTCCTTCCCCACATCTATAGGTCTCCGTACAGACTAGCTTAGGACTTTAGCAGGTCTGATCGCAGGATCAGGTTCCCTGTTACATCGTAGGGATTAAGCTGAGTTCTATCGTAGGGACAGATCTCCTCTCTTTCCTTAGCTCTGGTAGCAGAACATAACACATAGAATCATAGAATGGTAGAGTTGGAAGGGACCTCCTGGGTCATCTGGTCCAACCCCCTGCTCAAAGCAGGATTCACTAAATCATCTCAGACAGATGTCTGTCCAGCCTCTCTTTGAAGACGTCCATTGAAGGGGAACTCACCACCTCTCGTGGCAGCCTGTTCCACTCATTAATCACCCTAACTGTCAAAAAGTTTTTTCTAATATCTAATCTGTGTCTCCTCCCATTTAGTTTCATCCCATTGCTTCTAGTCTTTCCTTGTGCAAATGAGAATAAAGATGATCCTTCTACAATGTGACAGCCCTTGACATATTTGTAGACAGCTATTAAGTCTCCTCTCAGTCTTCTTTTTTGCAAGCTAAACATTCCCAAATCCTGCAACTGTTCCTCATAGGACATGGTTTGCAGACCGTTCACCATTCTGGTCGCTCTTCTCTGAACTTGCTCCAGTTTGTCTATGTCTTTTTTAAAATGTGGTGCCCAAAACTGTACACAGTATTTCAGATGAGGTCTGACCAAAGAGGAGTAAAGACCGATAATGACTTCACGTGATCTAGACTGTATGCTTCTGTTAATATGTAGCACCCTGAGGATTCGGCTGCTACAGGGGTATTGCACCTCAACCCAGAGGTGTGATATTCCACTCCCGGGTAAGGATGGAGTGTGGAACTGAGCTCGGTAGGCTGCATGCACTACACACATCCCATTTCCGGGGAACAGACCAACGGTACTCCCACTTAGAAATGTGCAGGTACGACCGAGTCTGTTCCTGGCTGGAGTGGGAGGGGGGTGGTACATCCCAAGTAGTGTAGGGGCAGATAGGGGAAGCAGCCTGGGTAAAGATAGGAGCTCATTGGGTGCTGGTCACCTGAGCTCACACATAGAGGGAGTATTTAAGGTGGGCACCATCAAAGATCAGGGTCAGTCAGTCTGAGTCAGTCAGTCAGTCAGTCAGCCTTTGCAGAGGAGTGAAAGAGAGCAGAGGAGCAGAGCGGCCTGAGCCAGAGTGAGAGAGGAGAAGAAAGAGAGACCCAGAGGGGGTAAAAAGAAAGGACTCTGAGAACCCAAATTCGATCCCCGGGTGAAGAGTCGGCAATAGAGTACCGGAGCCCAAACTGGTGGGGGCAAAAGCACACCCTAGCCAGAGACCGGAGGCCGTGGGCAGCGTCTGCCACGGCCACCCACCACATCCACCCCGAAGGCAGACCACGTGGAGGGTCAGGGAACCCAAGGCCAAGGGTCTCCCAACAGAAGGCCCGAGGGAGCTGGACCTAGGTGGATCACTAGTGGGGACGGCCAGAGGAAAGGACAGAAGGAGAGCTCAGGGCCACGCTCCGGACTTGCTTGGGGGTTGGCTGGATCCAGGACCTGGTGGACGCAGCACGGCTCGGGTGGTCACTTGAAGCTGGAGTGACCGGAACATCAGCAGTGAGTAAATACCCCAAACTGCACAACCCGACTCTGTCTTCATTTTACATCTACGCTGCACCACCACAACCCCCATCCTCTGCACCTGACCCCCTGAGGCTATACCCCACCCGTTGGGGGTTATACCATCAAAAGCTGCACCAACACCATCAGCCTCAGCGGACCCTGCTGCAGCGGCGGCCGTAGTGACCGCAATACAACGGGTGGCGTAGTCGACATTAAGAACTTAATAACATCTGTAGGACTGCCACATACAACTGAGCTTGACACCCTGGGCACGGACCGGGTCACAGCCACTCGGAGACTACAACCCCCATCTGATCCGGCTCCGGGTATTCCCCTAAAGAATATGGCCCAGGGGGTGCTTCAAATACATCCCAGAATTGTGTTTGCCTTTTTTGCTGCTGCATCACACTGTTGACTCATGTTCAGTCTATGATCTATTAGTATACCTAAGTCTTTTTCATATGTACTGTTGCTTAGCTCTATTCCTCCCATTCTGTATCAGCTTTTTTCATTTTTATTGCCCAGATGTAGTACTTTGCATTTTTCCCTGTTAAAAACCATTCTGTTGGTTGCTGCCCACTGCTCCAGTTTATTTAGGTCTTTTTGAATCCTCTCTCGCTCTTCTCTAGTATTAGCTATCCCTCCTAGCTTTGTGTCATCAGCAAATTTAATCAGTTTACCCTCAATTCCTTCATCTAAATCATTGATAAAGATGTTGAACAATACAGGTCCCAGGACGGAGCCCTGTGGTACCCCACTTGAGACATTCATCCAGCTGGATGTGAAGCCATTTACAACCACCCTTTGAGTCCGATCACTAAACCAGTTATGAATCCACCTAACAGTTGCCTGGTCCATTGCATACTTGGTCATTTTTTCAATAAGGATGGTGTGAGATACTTTGTCAAATGCTTTGCTGAAGTCAAGATATACTATATCTACAGCATTTCCCTGATCCACCCAGTCAGTGATTCTGTCATAGAAGGAAATTAAGTTAGTCTGACATGACTTGTTAGTTACAAACCCATGCTGACTCTGGTTAATCACTTCATTCTTATCCATGTACTTACATACATGTTGTTTAATAATTTGTTCAAAGATCTTTCCTGGTATAGAAGTCAGACTCACCGGCCTATAGTTCCCTGGGTCCACCTTCTTCCCCTTTTTGAAGATAGGAACAACATTTGCTCTTCTCCAGTCTTCTGGGACTTCTCCTGTTCTCCAAGAATTTTCAAAGATTATGGAGAGTGGTTCTAAAATTTCTTCTACGATCTCCTTCAGTACTCTGGGGTGTAATTCATCTGGACCTGGAGACTTGAACTCATTTATGTTAGCTAAATATTCCCTCACAATCTTTCTGTTTACAGATAACTTGGATTCCTCTATTCCTTTAAAAGGACAGTGAAGATCAGTTGATGTTACATTTTCTTTCTGAGAGAAAACAGATGCAAAATAGGAATTAAAATGTTCGGCCTTCTCAACATCCTCTCTTACCATTTCTCCATTTTCATCCTGTAAAAATCCTATAGCATCTTTGACTTTTCTTTTACTTTTGACATACCCCCAAAATCCTTTTTTATTGCTTTTGACATCTCTTGCAAGCCTTAATTCATTGTCAGCTTTAGCTAACCTGATACGTGCCCTGCAGGATCTGCAGGCTGCATTATAATCTTCTTTAGATATGCCTCCCTCTTTCCATTTAATAAACATTTCTTTCTTTCTTTTTAGCATGTGTTTAAGTTCTGTGTTCATCCATCCTGGTTTCCTTAAATGCTTCCCATTCTTCCTACTTTTCGGGATTGTTAACGATTGTGCTTTGAGAATCTCATTTTTAAAAATTTCCCATCCTTCCTGGACATTCAGCCATTGGATCCCTCCTATTCTCTTTCTGAGTCTCTTAAAATCTGCCTTTCGAAAATCTAACCTTGAAGTTTGAGTCTTCACATGTCTTCCTCCTCTAGTTATCCAAAATTCTATAATAGCATGATCGCTGCCTCCTAGGGTCCCAGCCACCTTTACCTCCTCAACCATTTCCTCCCTGGTTATAAGGATTAGATCCAAAGTAGCAGATCCCCTTGTTTTCTCCCCTACCTTTTGGAAGATAAAGTTGTCAGCAAGAGAGGATAAGAATTTGCTTGACCTGTTAGTTTTACTTGAGAGAGATTCCCAACAAATGTCTGGATAGTTGAAATCTCCCATGACCACTACGTCATATTTTTTGGAGAACTTGGTCATTTGATACATAAAGAGTTCATCCATATCTTCAGCTTGCCCAGGTGGCCTGTATTTAGAAAGTGGCCAGGTCCTCACACAGGGAGTCTGAATAATGAAGGTTTGTTAGATATGTTAAATACCTGTTTGCCAGTCAGTCTTGTGGGGGATTAGCTGTGGATACTGGAGCCCTGTGGAATAATATCATTCCTAATCCTTGACCTGTGAATGTTTGTTTCAAAAAACAATTGTGAACTATTTAAGGGACAAGGCCTCTGTAGCAGACAGACTTGAAAAAGACACAGCCAAGTTAGACTATTGAGGACAGAAGCGAGAACACATGGCTTCATCAAGAGGAAATAAAGATCTGCTCCATTTAAAATCACTGAACTCTGGAAGACACTATGAAGAAATCCAAGTTGGGTCAATCAGGTCACCTGGCCACATATCTGACTTTCTATTCCTGGCGGGCCAGTGGAAGGGTGAGACTGTGTAATGTTGTACCATCTTGGGTATTTGCTGGGACTGTTCTGTGTGTTTATTGTCCGCTTTGTGGTTCAATAAAGTAATGCCACGCTGTTTTACCCTCACCCTGTGTTGTCTGAGTGGTATTATGCCCACGGAAGACCCCATCTTCATAGCGAGGTTGGGCTTAATGCGTTAGTTCTGGAGCTCGAGAGGATAATACGCTTAATGCGCGAGATTGCGATTAATGTGCTTAATGCGTGAGGTTGCGCTTAATGCGCGAGTTCTGCACCTAATGCGCTTAATGTGCTAGTTTTGAGCTTAATACGCAAGTTCTGCACCTAATGCGCTTAATGTGCTAGTTTTGCACTTAATGCGCTTAATGTGCTAGTTCTGCGCTTAATGAGCTTAATGCGTGAGTTCTGCGCTTAATGTGTGAGTTCTGGGGCTCAAGAGGTTAACCGTGAGGTTTGGCTTAATGCGGGAGATCTGACGCTTGAGGGGTTAATGCACTTAATGCGGGAGTTTGCGCTTAATGCACGAGTTCTGGCACTCGAGGGGTTAACCGCGAGGTTGGGTTTAATGCATTAGTTCTGACGCTCGAGGGGTTAACGACGAGGTTGTGCTTAATTCCCAAATTCTGGAGCTTGAGCGTTTAACCGCGAGGTTGCGTTTAATGCACAAATTCCTTGCTTAATGTGCGTGGTTGCACTTATTGTGTGAGTCCTTCACTTAATGTGCTTAATGTGCCAGTTCTGGCGCTCGAGGGGTTAACCGCGAGGCTGAGCTTAATGCTAAAGTTCTGGTGCTCGACGGGTTAATGTGCAAAGTTGGTCTTAATGCATGAGTTCTAACGCGCAAGGGGTTAATGCGCTGCATGTGCGAGGTTGTGATTAATGCACTTAATTCACGAGTTCTGGTGCTTAATGCGCTTAATGCTCGAGCTATGTGCTTAATGAGCTTAATGCGTGAGTTCTGTGCTTAATGTGCGAGTTCTGGCGCTTGAGGGATAACCGTGAGACTGGGCTTAATGCGTGAGTTCTGGCGCTTGAGGGTTAGGGTACGTTAGGGTTTTAGGGTTAGAGTTAGGGCTAGGGTTAGGTGTTAGAGGGTTAAGGGTTAGAGGGTTAAGGTGTTAGGGTTAGAAGCGGGTTAGGGTGGTTAGGGTACGGGTACGTTAGGGTTAGGGTACCTACAGCGGTGCTCAGTAAGGATCACCCCAGAGGCTGACTCACCCACAAGGGTGTCATTTCCACGGGTGCATGTCACCTGCAGCGGCGGTGTTCAGTAAGGATCACCCCAGCCTCTGTAAGCCCTTCGTAAGGATTTTAGAGAAAAAAAAACTATGCTTGAAAGTGACACCTGTTCTGTGTTTTTGGAGAAACTCCTGATCTAGGCATAGATATGCTGCTGTGTGAATTAAGCCTAATGTATATCTCTGTTGCCCCCAAATTGTCATGTCACTCCGCTCTTTTTACTCCACAGGCACCAATAGACCTCTCTAAAGTGCCCGGTATGTCACCTTGTGACCAAATATCTGTCCACGAACTTGAGGAGGGTGTGCATGAGGTTTGAGGGCAGCCCTACGATCAAGGTGTCTCCTTCAGCAGATAGCTGGTAAAGGCACCACCATTCAGTACAGCGATCTACAGAACATACAATCCGTGGAGCAGATCATCACCTTTATGGAAGGACATGGATATTTTGTCAGGGACAAGCCTGGGTGTGATCAGCAAAACAGGACATCTACCTCTGAAACTCAAGGACAGGTAACGTCTGCCCAGTTGGGGCGCTGCCCGATCTCCACTTCCCCGGTTGAGCTGGATTCACAGGTGAATGCAGTGCACAGTGCAGACGAGGAGGCCACTGATGGCAGCACGTTATGGATTAAGAAAACCTGATGGAAGTCATCAGCCTGTGCGGCTACAAGGGCTGCAGGCTTGTACAAGCGTCATTCACTGAATCATCCCTTGCTGAAGAAATTCTCCTCATATCTGAAGGATGTCATGGAGGTGCCCGAGTTTCAGAGGGTGGCTTTGAGCGCTGCAAGGTTTCTTTACTACTTGAACCCTAGATGTGCCAGTCTCGAGTACCTAACAAGACCGAGCAAGGTCAGAGCGTTTTTCAGAAAGCTGGCCAGCCTACCTCTGTGTAAACGGACCAGCCTCAACGTATTGAAACATGTTCGGAGATTCACCCTATTCCAGATGAGAGGCACACAATTGAGTATAGAGAGACCTCGACTGTATAAGGCCTGTGAGGCCTTCATAAATTATACGACGGATCTGCAAAAAAATCAGTCAGCTGTGAGATATTCGGCAAGAGGTACATGGTGCAAGAGGTAGACCAATTTTGACCAGCCTTGGATGCTGGGTCATGTAAAATGCATGGCTAATAGTGTTGAGAAAGCACTAAAATGCTCGGTTGCTCGAAGCTCGGGCCGAGCTCACCGTGATACTCGGGTGCTCGACCCGAGCAACGAGCCCAATGTTAGTCTATGGGAGACCCGAGCATTTTTGCGGCGGCACCTCCAGCAGTCTGTAGAAAGCCTTAAAAGTGCCCAAAACAATAGTGACAGTGCTCAAATGACATGGGGACAGCATGGGGATCGCCCCAGGAAGCATTTCTGACTCCCAGGTCACTGCTGTCAACAACGTGGTCAGAGGTGTTAAGCCACTTTTACGGGCTCACAATAAAACGATCAAAAACGAAACTGAAACTGCTTTCCTGTGAAATATGTTAAGGAACATCCTGTCCAGGGTAAAGACTTGTGTATAAGGTAAAAGAAATAACCAAAAACAAGTGTCATGCCTGCGTTGGCTGCCTGGTATCCACACTCGGTCCCCAGCTGCCCCGCGGCCGGGTGCCCACACACAGTCCCCAGTCGCCTGGGGGCGGCCAGGTGTCCATAAACGGTCCCCAGCCGCCCCTATTTGTCCCGGTGCAGCTTATACACAAGCGCGCATACCAAAACATTACCTGTGCCCTCCCCAGTGCATTTAGTGGGAAGGACAGCCTAACCACAAACACGTGGACAAGTGAATGTTGCCAGGGATGGTCCATCTCACTGACGCCTTCACACTGGGTTAATATTGTGGAAGCCGGGACACAGTTGGACACTGGGATGCAGACATAGAGGATTACGGGTCCTGGGTCAATCAGGCTTCACACAAAGTTCAGAAGGTAGACAGCAGCAGTGGTCGGCCTCCTGCACAACAAGTAAATTATTCATGATCATGTGGCCATCCATCTCCTTAGCTTTCTGTTCCTTAGAATGCAAGCGCATGTATGTAGTAGTGGCTAGGCCTGAGGTGGTCAGCGTTTTGGCGCATATCCTACCTCCTCCGAGGATTGCTGGATGTTTTTCTGCTACTATCCCAGTTCTATGACTCCCGTTAAAACAAAGCTTCAGGTGATGAATGATGGATGAGGTGGTGGCAAAGGAGAAAGAGCAGGAGGAACAGGTACCATTCACATCAATATCAGGCCAGTCAACCACACATGTCTTGTAGGATATGTTTCTGTACCAAAAAGAGCGGTTCAGCTACACAGTTATAGGGCATACAGTGAGTGCAATGCCTACCAAAACTTTTGAAGCACTCCAATGCCCCTTGGAAGTGACATGGAGGTTAGAGGGCCTTAACTAAACCATTTTTTCCATTTATAGCAACTGGGTCTCCTGTACACTGTTGGCCTAAGCAGTGAATGGAAGGCTTTCCAAAAATTATGAGGAACTGCAATGCCCCTTGAAACAGACGTGGATTACAGCATACTAAAAACCTTCTAGCCATTATTGGGGAGTGGGTCTCCCTTAGTGCTCGCCTATGCATTGAAAAAAAAAAAAAGATGAATAAAATTAGGAGGAAATGCAATGCCCGTTGGAAGAGTCGTGGAGGTTAGAGGTAATTAAAAACAACATTTCAATGCCCCTTAGAAGATCTGTGGAGTTCAGAGTCATTTAACAAGACGGTTTTAATGTCCCTTGGAAGAGACGTGGAGGTCACAGTAGCTTAACAAGACCGTTTTAATGCCCCTTGGAAGAGTGGTGGAGGTCGCAGTGGAATAAAAAGACAATATCAATGCCCCGTGGAAGAGACTTGGAGGTCAAAGTAGCTTAACAAGATGGTTTTAATGCCCCTTGGAAGAGTGGTGGAGGTCGCAGTGGAATAAAAAGACAATATCAATGCCCCTTGGATGAGTGGTGGAGGTCACAGTGGAATAAAAAGACAATATCAATGCCCCGTGGAAGAGACGTGGAGGTCACAGTAGCTTAACAAGACAGTTTTAATGCCCCTTGGAAGAGTGGTGGAGGTCGCAATGGAATAAAAAGACCATATCAATGCCCCTTGGAAGAGTGGTGGAGGTCACAGTGGAATAAAAAGACAATACCAATGCCCCTTGGAAGAGTGGTGGAGGTTGCAGTGGAATAAAAAGACAATATCAATGCCCCGTGGAAGAGACGTGGAGGTCACAGTAGCTTAACAAGACGGTTTTAATGCCCCTTGGAAGAGTGGTGGAGGTCGCAGTGGAATAAAAAGACAATATCAATGCCCCTTGGAAGAGTGGTGGAGGTCGCAGCGGAATAAAAAGACAATATCAATGCGATGTGGAGGTCACAGTAGCTTAACAAGACGATTTTAATGCCCCTTACAAGAGCCATGCAGTACAGCATATTAAAACCATTATTCCCATTCTGGGAGAGTGGGTCTCCCATAGTCTTTGCCTATACCTTCCAAGCAAAAGCTTCCAAAAATTAGGACGGAGGAACTTGCAATGCTGGCAACACGGACCACGGGCACCCTGGTGGTATAGTGGTGGTGGAGGCGGAGGATAAGGAGAAGAGCAAAAAACAGCCGAAATGAGGAAGAGTATACCCATGTGTGGGTGTGAAGCGGTGCATGGGAATACACCTCCCGAAACAACACAGTGGAATCACGGAGGACACTGGTACGGTCGGCAAGGTACTCCCTCACCATCTTTTGAAACTTTCCACTCCTTGTGAGAGTACCCCGCGCCTCAGGGCCTGTAAGCTGGGCGGGTCTCAGAAAACTGTCCCAGAACGAAGATAGTGTTCCCCTGTCACTGCTGGATTGGAGTTGCGTCTCTCTTGCCTCTACACCTTGGTTGGTCAACTAACTGTGACCTCTGCCGCTAGCGTGTTCAGATGGGAATTTTTTTAACAGTTCTGCAGCAAGGGCCTTCTGGTACTGCCCCATTTTTGTAGACCTCTCCACCTCAGGAATAAGAGAGTGAAAGTTCTCCTTGTAGCGGGGGTCTAAAAATGTCACCAACCAGTAATGACTGTCACCCAACATTTTGACAACAAGAGGGTTACGGTTAAGGCAGTGTAACTGACTCACCCCCTGGGCCGTGGGGCACGCGGAACCGGGCGATAGGGAGATGTTGGGGGTAGTAGTGGTGGCGGCCCGGTCCCGCGGCTCAGGGTGGTCAGGCCAATGGTAGTCTGCTACGTACTTTAGATAATTGTCCGACTACGCCACCCGTGGATTGCGGTTATTAGGAACCGCCGCTGCAAGGCAGTCCGCTGGGGCTGATGATGGGTGCAGCTGAGGTGATGTGACTCCCCACGGGAAGAGTGCAGCCCCAGGGCAGTGTAGTGGATGCTGGGAGGGATGGTAGTGAGAGTCCCAGTACCTGTAGTGCCGGAGGAGCGAAAAAGCACACAGATAACGTACTGCAGTCCAGCGTCTTTACTCACGGTTAATATCCAAGTCACTTCAGCTGGCAATGACTGCCCGAGCCGTGCTGCGTCCACCAGGTGTGGAGCTCGGTCAACTCCCAGGCAGTTCAGGAGCATGGCACAGGACCCCCTTTTATCCTTTCTCTGGCCTGCCTCACCAGTGACCCACTTTTGTCCAGCTGCCGCGGACCTGTGCGGTTAAACGTGGGCCCCGTCCTCCGCTGTCCTATATGGTGCCTTCCTAGCAGGTTTGATGAGGTGTCGCACCAATATATGATCACGACGACCGGTCTTTGGCTGAGGGTTGTTTCTCCTCCACCAACTTGGGATCCGGTACCCTTAATCTGCCTGACCCTGCACCCTGGATTCTCGTGGGTTCTTAGGGTCCCTTCCACCTTCTTGTTCCTGAGCCCTTCTGTTTCTCTGTCTCTTCTTCTCTTTCTTTCCTGTTCTGTTCCTTTCTCTTGGAGCTGAGATGAGCTAGAATCTCAGCTCCCCTTCACCTCCTCCTCGGCCTCTTCTCTAGGCCCACTTCTCCTTCTCCTCTCAGGCCCCGGCCTCTTCCCTAGGCCTGCCTCTGGAGCAGCACTCAGCCTGAGCTGCTGCTCCCTGTCAGCTCTCCTCTCCTCACAGACTGAACACTGTTCTAAGATGGTGCCCACCTTTTATACCTCCCTCTAGCCATGAGCCCAGGTGACCAGCAACCAATGGGCTCCTTCCTACGCTCAGGAACCGCCCCCTATCTGCCCCTACAGCACTGGGTGTTCCACCCCTCCCTCCCCACTCCATTAGGGACATGGTCAGTCGTGCCTGCACTTCTGTCTAGTGGGAGCACCGTTGAGCTGTCCCTGGGAAATGGGGTGTGTGTGCTGCATGCAGCTAACTGAGCCCTGGTCCATTCTCCATCCTTACCCGGGAGTGGAATATCACACCTCTGGTCTGAGGTGCAATACCCCTGTAGCGGCCGAGCCCTCGGGGCGCTACATAACAGTCAGCCATGCGTGCCAGACTGGTAACGGGCAAGACTTACATGTCCTCACCAAGATGACGACTGACTATGCTCTCTTCCTCCCCCCCCTGTCCTAAGGCCACCCACGCTGAACAGACGGTATGACAGTTGTACAGGTACTACCGTCTACAGCGCATGATACCAGCTCCTGTTCTTCCTCCTCCTCCTTTCCCTTATTGTCCCCCAATGCACGTTGGGATGAGAGGAGGCTGGGCTGTGTGTAATCGCCCGCTACGGCTTCTTGATCCATCTCATCATACTCTGGCTGCAATGCTTCCTCTTTAATTCTCTGCAGAGAGCGTTGCAAAAGACAGACAAGTTGGATGCTGACGCTAATGATAGCGTCATCGCCACTCACTATCTTGGTGGACTCCTCAAAGTTTGTCAGGATGGTAGATATGTCAGACATCCAGGTCCACTCCTGAGGTCTTATGTGTGGAGTCTGACCTGAATATCGACTGCCTTGTTGCAGCTGGTACTCCATAACTGCTCTCTTCTGCTCACAAATCCTTTGCTACATGTGGAGGGTTGAGTTCCAACGTGTGGGGACATCACACACCAGTCGGTGTGCCGGAAGCTGCAAACGCTGCTGCAACACAGCAAGGGCGGTGGAAGCTGTAGCCGACTTGCGAAAATGAGCTGACAGATGGCGTACTTTGACGAGCAGATCTGGCAACTCGGGGTACGATTTAAGAAACCGCTGAACCACGAGGTTAAGCACATGAGCCAGGCATGGTACGTGTGTGATCTTGCCTCGCCTCAGAGCCGCCACCAGGTTATAGCCATTGTCATACATTACCATACCTGGATGTAGGTTCATCGGTCTCAGCCACAGATCTGCCTGCTCTTTCACAGCTGTCCACAACTCACAAGCAGTGTGAGATTTATCACCAAAGCTTATGAGTTTCAGCACAGCCTGTTGCCGCTTGGCCGAGGCAGTTCTGCAGTGCTTCCAGCTTGTAACTGATGTGGTGATATCTGAGATGGAGGCTGAACATGAGGAGAAGGAGGAGGATGATGCGCAGGAGCTGTACACTGTAGGGGCAACTCTGACTGACATAGGGCCCGCAATCCTCGGTGTGGGGAGGATGTGTTCCGTCCCAAGGTCCGACTGGGTCCTGGCTTCCACTACGTTTACCCAGTGTGCCATCAGGGAGATGTACCGTCCCTGGCCACGAGCACTTGTCCACGTGTCCGTTGTCAGGTGGACTCTCCCAGTAACTGCGTTGTTGAGGGCACGGCAGATGTTTTGGGACACGTGCTTGTGTAGTGCGGGGATGGCACAACGGGCAAAATAGTGTCGGCTGGGGACCGAGTACCGAGGGACGGCCACCGCCATAAGGTTGCGGAAGGATTCCGTCTCCACTAGCCTAAAAGGCAGCATTTCCAACACAAGCAGTCGTGAAATGTGTGAATTTAGGACTGTGGCCTGTGGGGCATTGGCTGCGAATTTGCGCTTTCGTTCAAAGGTCTGGGATATGGACAATTGAACGCTGTGGTGGGACATGGACGTTGATGTTGTTTCTTGAGAAACTGCCATAACAAGTGAAGAATGAGCGGAGGGGGCATCTTTGCATGCAGTATGGACAGGGGATTGCCTTGCACGCACAACAGGGGGTTCTCTTACACGCACAACAACGAAAGAAGCAGTGGTGACACCCGCTGACACTGGTCGTGGACCCTGGGGTTCACCCCACAAAGTCGGGTGCTTTGCTGCCATGTGCCTGATCATGCTGGTGGTGGTCAGGCTGGTAGTTTTGTCACCCCTGCTGATGCTGGCCTGGCAGGTGGTACAAATGGCCTTTTTGGAGAGCAAAGTCTTTAAAAAAATTCCAGACTCTGGAAGACCTACCGGTTGTACTGACAACGTCCCTCGTGTTGGTGTTACGGGAACCGGTTGTCCCCCTTCTGTCTGAGGCCACCACACTGCTTCTTCCTGCCTGTTCGGGTACTCTGCCTCCCTCCCCCTATGTGCTTCTGGCCTCACTCTGCATGTCCTCCTGCCACATTGGGTCAGTTACTAGATCATCCACCACCTCCTCCTCTTCCACTTCCGCACCACGGTCCTCCTCCTCCTCACTTCGTGGCAATTGTGTCTCGTCATCGTTCACCTCTTGTGACAAATTGCCAGCGTCGCCTTCCTGTGGCCGTGGCTGTTCAAATATTTAGCCATCGCTACATGGGATCTCCTCTTCCACCACTTCAAGCGGAGCAGACGAGGGACACAAATATGAAAATGGACCAGTGAACAGCTCTTCAGAGTGTCCAAGTGTGGGATCAGTTGCTGTCTGACGACACTCGGCATTGTGGGAGGAAGGAGCATCAGGGTGAGGAGGAGTATGCGGTCGATACTCACGGCTACTAACACTTGACCGTGTGGAAGACAGACCGGAGGTGGTGGTGCCCAGGTGACTGGAAGTATTATCTGCTATCCAATTAATAACCTGTTCACACTGATCAGTTCGCAATAGTGGTCTTGTTGTGTGCTTCCCTAGTAATTCGGTCAAGAACATGTGGCTGTTGGTTGTGGCACATTTTCACCTTGGCCACGGCCCCGTCCTCTGCACGTACCATCACCAGAACATCCAGTTCCACGTCCCTTGCCACGCACCATGCTCATTGTAAATGAAGTAAAATAGCTTACACTCGCACTATCAATGGCAAAAGGGTAATAAAAAGGAGATTTGAACTGTGGAAGAGGAAAACCACAGTTATAATTTCCTGGTGTATACCAGACTTGTTAAAATAGATATATTTGTGTCTGAACAGTCAGCGACACACTCAAACTGTTTTTTTTAGGGAAAAAAGGCAAGCAGGTTGATAACACCCAGATTTGAACCGTGGAAGAGGAAGAACACAGTTCTAGTTATCTGGCCTACACTAGACTCTTTTAAACAGATATATTTGTGTCTGAACACTCACAGACACACTCAATTTTTTTTTTTTTGGGGGGGGGGGGCTAAATACCAAAAGGTTAATAAGATGTGTATTTGTACAGTCTGACTGAGGAAAAGAAACAAAACAGGATTTAGATGAAAAAAAAAAAGGATTTTTCCTGGCCCCTGAGACCTGGGGATAAGTCTAGCAATTTGACCAGCAGGAGCACACAGGACTGTAATGCAGTGTTTGTTGGTATAACCACTGCGTCTCCTATACAGTTTGCCTGCCTGATATCTGGGATGGATATTAGTCCTGAGAAGGACTGTTTGTTTGATTTGGCAGGCTTTAGAGACCCTACACTACCTATTTCGCAGTATAAATCTCTCCCTAGCTCAGCAGCACTCTCCCTACACTGTCTGATCCGGAGCAACTGTGTCCAAGATGGCGGCGCCCGGTTTTAAATACTCGAGGTGAAGCTGTGCAGCCAGCCAATCACTCTAATGCCCACAAACAACATGGCGGCGGCATTACAGTGACTGGCTGGCAATCCCTGCATGTTCATTGGCTCTTTAAAGAGCGTCAAACATGCAGGGCGGAGACCCGAGCTCCCGCCCGAGTAACCTGGAAATGCTCGGTGCTCGCCGAACATCCCGAGTAGTGAGATGCCCAGGTGAGTACCGAGCAGTGTCGAGCATGCTCGCTCAACACTAATGGCTAACATTTGTTGACTTTTGCTCCACAGGTACGATTCATTGATGCGCCCCTCAAAGACACCCTCAAAGTGCAGAAGACTACAGGAGGTGGAAAGACCAAAATTTTTGCAGTGCATACAGGCTGAACAAAACGGAAGAACAACTGCAGACCGCTTAGAAGTCACCTCCTATCTACTACCTCTCATCAATTTCCAACACCTCCAAAGGCCCGATGCAGTGGCCCACATGACTAAGTAGTGATGTCCCACTCTGTCGGTCATCTGCCATTGCTGTACAATTATACTGATTTCCCATATATTACCCCACAGGTCTCAGAGTGGAATGAGAGAACACATTATGAGCTTGGCGACCGTCGCAGGGCTATTATTGATGTGAAGACTCACAAGTGCTCATCCACTCAAATGGCCTTCTTCGTTCTCTCAGAGGAAGAAGAAGCAGTGAGTTCACCTGGATGCCACCCACCGGTTGTCCCTATGCAAAAGCTGAGTGGTTCCCTCAGGCTCAATTGGGTTGACAGGATTTTTCTTTTATAGTGGTTTGGTGTCTATGCAGAATGGGTCAGGACCACTCATACCTCTGGTAACGACCCCATCGAAAAATTCTTTGTAACCTGTACTGGCAAGGCCTTTGTTAAACCATCTGATACCCTCAGGCGTTAACACATGAGGTAAGCTTCTCATTCAGCTCCCTTTATCCTGACCTCTCATGCAACAGGTCCTGACTAGTGTTGAGCGAGCATGCCCGACACTGCTCGGTACTCGCCCGAGCATCTCACTACTCGGGATGTTCAGCAAGCACCGAGCATTTCCGGGTTACTCGGGAGGGAGCTCGGGTCTCCGCCCTGCATGTTTGGTGCTCTTTACAGAGCTAATGAACATGCAGGGATTGCCAGCCAGTCACTGTAATGCCGCAGCCATGTTGGTTGTGGGCATTACTGTGATTGGCTGGCCGCACAGCGTCACCTCGAGTATTTAAAACCATCTTGGACACAGTCGCCCAGGATCAGACAGTGTAGGGTCAGTGCTGCTGAGTTAGGGAGAGATATATAGTGCAAAATAGGTAGTGTAGGGTCTGTAAAGCCTGCCAAATCAAACAAACAGTCCTTCTCAGGACTAATATCCACACGTCCACACGGGTATCCGGAGCAAGTGCTGATGGACCAAGGACCAGCCTTCGAAGCGGAGGTCTTCCAGGAGTTCTGCAACCTGTATGGCTGCAGGAAGATAAGAACAATGCCCTATCACCCTCAGACCAACGGACTATGTGAGAAAATGAACCAGGTGGTGATAGACTTGCTAAAAACGTTGCCCCTGGAAGAAAGCAGTCTGTGGCCTGAAAAACTGCCTGATCTGGTGGACTTGTATAATCACATCCCCGTAGGTTCCACCAACTGTACCCCGGCTTACCTAATGAGAGCAAGACCTAGTAAGCTGCTTATTGACCTGGATATGGGAGTCCTGACACCTGAGGACACCTCGCCAGAGGCAGACTGGGATACAGAACGGCAGCAGCAGTACCGGAAAGTACAGGAGAGCGTCGAGCGAAGTCTGTCTCAAGCAAGAGAAAGGCAAGAGAAGGCTTATAACCAGCATGCTCCCGCTGTTTCCCTGGTACCTGGAGAGCAGGTCTTGAAGAGAAAGAGGCGGCTCCACAAGTTGGACGACCAATGGGAGAAGGACCCGTACACAGTACTGCCTTCAAGTCATGATAATCCAAAAGTCTGCGTAATCAGTAAGGATGGAGGAGAGACCACAGCCATTGTCTCCAGAGACCACCTGAAAAAGGGTCCCGAGCAGCTGCAAAGCCCTGACGAAGATCGAGAGAACCCTCAACCCGCAGAGGAAAGGGAAAAAATGATCAGTACCGTACTCGGAGACTTTCCCCGGTCCTGGACTCAAATCAACAACGCAGTCGTGGTACCCGTCCTCACCTTTCTCCAGCCAGCCCCTCAAGGGCCTACAGTAGAACAGGGAGTGTCAGAAGAGCAGCCGGCCCAGGAGGCAGAAGAATCCATACCAGCAGCCCAGGAGAATCAACCCTCTGCTAGTAGTGAGCCTGCCGTGCCCCTAGTAAGCCAAAGAGTATGCAGAAAGCTGCCAGGCCTACCCGCAACACCTTCTACACCCTAGCAAAAAAGAAGCAAGACAAAAATATATCTCATACCCTACCATCATTATATATAAATGTAAAGCAAAGTTGCATAATAAATATAGGGTACTTAGTGAACTATTTTTGATCAAAAAAAGTATACAAGCCGTCCCACCAGCGGCAAGGTGACCCTAAATTGGGACGGCACCTATACTGCCTATATTAAAAACCTTACTGTATATCAAAGTTGAAGTAATGCATATAAAAGGGTAGACAAATAGGACCGGGTCCCAACTCCAGACCACCTAGGCCCGTGGTAAGCTACATATATACCAATCAGCTCAACAAAGGGCATGCCACACCCTTAAATTGCACAGAATGCAAACAAGTCAAAAAACCAGACAATGTGAACTGAGGTCTAAGATGGCAGACATACAAGAAACAGAGGCATGTTCACACTAGCAAAAAAGAAGCAAGACAAAAATATATCTCATACCCTACCATAATTATATATAAATGTAAAGCAAAGTTGCATAATAAATATAGGGTACTTAGTGAACTATTTTTGATCAAAAAAAGTATACAAGCCGTCCCACCAGCGGCAAGGTGACCCTAAATTGGGACGGCACCTATACTGCCTATATTAAAAACCTTACTGTATATCAAAGTTGAAGTAATGCATATAAAAGGGTAGACAAATAGGACCGGGTCCCAACTCCAGACCACCCAGGCCCGTGGTAAGCTACATATATACCAATCAGCTCAACAAACCCTGTAGTGCAGAACCAGATAGTGGGTTACGTAGGTCCACAAGGAGCACTAGAGGACAGATGCCCGCTTGCTGGAGAGTCAAAAATGTAATGTGAATTTACCTGTAAATTGCAAATGCTGAAAATGGTTTATGTTTTTGTTGCCTGTTCAATGATTATGTTTCTCTAGTTACCCTTCAGGTTTATTTGGACTGACAGGTTATGGACGCTGAATAACCGGAACTACAATGTAGATAATTGCACTTGGTGCCTCTTACGAAGATGGCCGCGGAAGAGAAAAACCTGTCTGGCGTGGCCTCCTTGTGGCCCAAAGTAGCTAGCCTCAGCCTTGCAGCCATGCCCAGGGCCAACGTTTGGGGTTTGCTTTGGACAGGTCCCCTACTTTGTTCCAAGACTTCACCTTGTTGGGTGACATGGACACCCGGTCACGGACACGCCGTGACCTCTAAAGACTAAAACTTCTTGTACATATGTTGTTGTATTATTGTTTATACCCTTGTATTCGTGTAGGTTTTAAAAATGTGTTTAGTCCCGGAGTACTAAATTTCACTAGGGGGGGAATGTGGCACCCCAGGGGTCTGGTTACCACAGTGATAGAAATATCACGTCTGAGAGCAAGTGGGAGGTTTCCTGGTCAGGAGCCCTTAAACATGCAAAACCTCCTGTCCCAGGCCAGATAGGGGAGGAACCTGCCCTATATAAACTGGATCTGGGGTGGGGTTAGGAGAGAAAGACACAGGGAAAGCAACAGCTAGGAGCTCTGTAGGAGCAGGAGCTGTGTGCCAGTGGCTGGAGCTAAGCAGAGCCTGGCCTGACATAAGAATTTAAGAACCGGACACCGGAGTCCGAGGCTGTAAGGATCTCTAAGTCCAACAGCAGAAACCAGCCGGCAGGGGATTCCAGGTCCTCTGGCCATAGAAGCCCGGAGGCTCAGTCACAAGGAAGGGACCAGCACCGCCATCGAGGAGCGGAGGCTATCAGAAGGCCCCAAGTCACCAGCCATACGGGTGAGCACCACACGGTACACTCAGGGACGTGGGCTACTTCCACTCGCTTACAGCAAGGTAGCCAGGAAGAGTGCAGACAGACGGGGAGGCCTACAACTCCACCTGGCCAGGGGAGCTCCTGCTTGCTCACAGACTGACCAGGCCTCTTATGCTAGCCAGTACTCCCGGGAGAGTCTGCCTTATTATCACCAGTAAAGACCCTTAACTGCACTGCAAAGAGTCGTTCCTGCTGCGCTTGTGCACCATCACTCCCATCATCCACATTCACTGCCCTGAGGCTATACTCTTCCCGTAGGGAGTTATTCCATCCTTTGCTGCGCATACCACACCAGCCTCAGTGGACTGCCTCGCAGGGGCGGTACACCCTGACCGCAATCCACGGGTGGCGTAGTCGGACAATTAACCTAAAACTCATACACGACCGCCACTGGTTTGACCACGGGACCGGGTCGCCGCCACGGAGACTACAATCCCCAGAAACCCGGCTCCGGGTAACCCACACACGTGTACACTCGGCCCAGGGGGCGCGTCACATGTCACCTGCAGCGGTGCTCAGTGAGGATCACCCCAAAGGCTGACTCAATCACAGGGGTGTCATCCCCATGGGTGCATGTCACCTGTAGCAGACCTAAGTAAAGATCACCCCAGAGGCTGACTCACTCACAGTGGTGTCATCCCCATGGGTGCATGTCACCAGTAGCGGCAGTGCTCAGTAAGGATCACCTCAGAGGCTGGCTCACCCACAGTAGTGTCATCCTCACGGGTGCATGTCACCTGCAGCGATGTTCGGTAAGGATCATCCCAGAGGCAGACTCACCCACAGAGGTGTCATCCCCATGGGTGCATGTCACCTGCAGCGGCAGTGCTCAGTATGTATCACCCCAGAGGCTGACTCACTCACAGGGGTGTCATCCCCATGGGTGCATGTAACCTTCAGCGGTGCTCAGTAAGGATCACCACAGAGGCTGTCTCACCCACAGGGGTGTCATTCCCATGGGTTCATGTCACCTTCAGCGGTGCTCAGTAAGGATGACCCTAGAGGCTGTCTCACTCATAGGGGTGTCATCCCCACAAGTGCATGTCATCTGCAGCAGTGCTCAGTAAGGATCACCCCAGAGGCTGTCTCACTCACAGGAGTATCATCCCCATGGGCACATGTCACCTGCAGCAGTGCTCAGTAAGGATCACCACAGAGGCCGTCTCACCCACAGGGGTGTCATTCCCATGGGTGCATGTCACCTGCAGCGGTACTCCGTAAGGATCACATCAGAGGCTGGCTCACTCACAGGGGTGTCATCCCCATGGGCACATGTCACCTGTAGCGGTGCTCAGTAAGGAACACCCCAGATTCTGTCTCACCCACAGAGGTGTCATCCCCACGGGTGCATGTCACCTGCAGCAGTGCTCTGTAAGGATCACCCTAGAGGCTGTCTCACTCACAGGGGTGTCATCCCCATTGTTGCATGTCACCTGCAGCGGTGCTCAGTAAGGATCACCCTAGAGGCTGTCTCACTCACAGGGGTGTCATCCCCATTGTTGCATGTCACCTGCAGCGGTGCTCAGTAAGGATCACCCCAGAGGCTGTCGCACGCACAGGGGTGTCATTCCCATGGGAGCATGTCACCTGTAGCGGTGCTCAGTAAGGAACACCCCAGATTCTGTCTCACCCACAGAGGTGTCATCCCCACGGGTGCATGTCACCTGCAGCAGTGCTCTGTAAGGATCACCCTAGAGGCTGTCTCACTCACAGGGGTGTCATCCCCATTGTTGCATGTCACCTGCAGCGGTGCTCAGTAAGGATCACCCCAGAGGCTGACTCACTCACAGGGGTGTCATTCCCACGGGTGCATGTTACCTGCAGCGGTTGTCAGTAAGGATCACCCCAGAGGCTGACTCACTCACAGGGGTGTCATTCCCACGGGTGCATGTTACCTGCAGCGGTGCTCAGTAAGGATCACCCCAGAGGGTGACTCACTCACAGGGGTGTCATCCCCATGGGTGCATGTCACCTGCAGCGGTGCTCAGTAAGGATCACCCAGAGGCTGACTCACTCACAGAGGTGTCATCCCCATGGGTGCATGTCACCTGCAGCGGCAGTGCTCAGTAAGGATCACCCCAGAGGCTGACTCACTCACAGGGGTGTCATTCCCACGGGTGCATGTCACCTGCAGCTGTGCTCATTAAGGATCACCCCAGAGGCGGTCTCACTCACAGGGGTGTCATCCCCATTGTTGCAAGTCACCTGCAGCGGTGCTCAGTAAGGATCACCCCAGCAGCTGTTTCACGCACAGGGGTGTCATTCCCATGGGAGCATGTAACCTGCAGCGGTGCTCAGTAAGGATCACATCAGAGGCTGACTCACTCACAGGGGTGTCATCCCCATGGGCACATGTCACCTGCTGCGGTGCTCAGTAAGGATCACCCCAGAGGCTGACTCACTCACAGGGGTGTCATTACCACGGGTGCATGTCACCTGCAGCAGTGCTCAGTGAGGATCACCCCAGAGGCTGACTCACCCACAAGGGTGTCATCCCCATGGGTGCATGTCACCTGCAGCAGTGCTCAGTAAGGATCACCCCAGAGGCTAACTCACTCACAGAGGTGTCATCCCCACGGGTGCATGTCACCTGCAGCTGTGCTCAGTAAGGATCACCCCAGAGGCTGACTCACTCACAGAGGTGTCATCCCCATGGCTGCATGTCACCTGCAGCGGTGCTCAGTAAGGATCACATCAGAGGCTGACTCACTCACAGGGGTGTCATCCCCATGGGCACATGTCACCTGCTGCGGTGCTCAGTAAGGATCACCCCAGAGGCTGACTCACTCACAGGGGTGTCATTCCCATGGGTGTTGTCACCTTCAGCGGTGCTCAGTAAGGATCACATCAGAGGCTGTCTTACCTACAGGGGTATCATCCCCAAGGGTGCATGTCACCTGCAGCGGTGTTCAGTAAGGATCACCCCAGAGGCTGACTCACCCACAGGGGTGTCACCCCCATGGGTGCATGTCACCTGCAGTGACAGTGCTCAGTAAGGGTCACCCCAGAGGCTGACTCACCCACAGGGATGTCATCCCCATGGGTGCATGTCACCTGCAGCGGTGCTCAGTAAGGATCACCCCAGAGGCTGTCTCACCCACAGGGGTGTCATCCCCATGGGTGCATTTCACCTGAAGCGGTGCTCAGTAAAGATCACCCCAGAGGTTGACTCACCCACAGGGTTGTCATCCCCATGCGTGCATGTCACCTGCATCGGCCGTGCTCAGTAAGGATCACCCCAGAGGCTGACTCACCCACAGAGGTGTCATTCCCATGGGTGCATGTCACCTGCAGCGGTGCTCAGAAAGGATCACCCCAGAGGTTGACTCACTTACAGGGGTGTCATCCCCATGGGTGCATTTCACCTGAAGCGGTGCTCAATAAAGATCACCCCAGAGGTTGACTCACTTACAGGGGTGTCATCCCCATGGGTTCATGTCACCTGCAGCGGTGCTCAGTGAGAATCACCCCAAAGGCTGACTTACTCACAGGGTGTCATCCCCATGGGTGCATGTCACCTGTAGCAGCGCTCAGTAAGGATCACCCCAGAGGCTGACTCACCCACAGAGGTGTCATCCCCATGGGCACATGTCACCTGCTGCGGTGCTCAGAAAGGATCACCCTAGAGGCTGTCTTACCCACAGGGGTGTCATCCCCACGAGTGCATGTCATCTGCAGCAGTGCTCAGTAAGGATCACCCCAGAGGCTGACTCACTCACAGGGGTGTCATCCTCATGGGAGCATGTCACCTGCAGCGGTGCTCAGTAAGGATCACCCCAGAGGCTGACTCACCCACAGGGGTGTCATCCCAATGGGTGCATGTCACCTGCAGCGGTGCTCAGTAAGGATCACCCCAGAGGCTGTCTCACCCACAGGGGTGTCATCCCCATGGGTGCATGTCTCCTGCAGCGGTGCTCAGTAAGTATCACCCCAGAGGCTGACTCACCCACAGAGGTGTCATCCCCACTGTTGCATGTCACCTGCAGCGGTGCTCAGTAAGGATCACCCCAGAGGCTGTCTCACCCACAGGGTTGTCATCCCCATGCGTGCATGTCACCTGCATCGGCCGTGCTCAGTAAGGATCACCCCAGAGGCTGACTCACCCACAGAGGTGTCATTCCCATGGGTGCATGTCACCTGCAGCGGTGCTCAGAAAGGATCACCCCAGAGGTTGACTCACTTACAGGGGTGTCATCCCCATTGGTGCATTTCACCTGCAGCGGTGCTCAGTAAGGATCACCCCAAAGGCTGACTCACTCACAGGGGTGTCATCCCCACGGGTGCATGTCACCTGCAGCGGTGCTCAGTGAGTATCACTCCAAAGGCTGTCTCACCCACAGGGGTGTCATTCCCCATGGGTGCATGTTACCTGCAGCGGTGATCAGTAAGGATCACACCAGAGGCTTCCTCACTCACAGGGGTGTTATCCCCATGGGTGCATGTCACCTGCAGTACTGCTCAGTAAGGATCACCCCAGAGGCTGACTCACCCACAGGGGTGTCATCCCCATGGGTGCATCTAACCTGCAGCGGTGCTCAGTAAGGATCACCCCAGAGGCTGACTCACTCACAGTGGTGTCATCTCCACGGGTGCATGTGTGGCTCCCCTGAGGGTTCGACCGCCAAAGGGATGCTGCACTTCTTTAATGGAGTGTGGTGTTCCTCCTCTGAGGTAAGAACCGTGTGATAGTCGTGACCCAACCTTTGCATCCAACACCACATTTCTCTACCAGAGGGGGCTAGTATGCACTAGGTGCTGCTCCCCTGGTTACAGGGAGACTGAGGAACACAAAGTGGTAGGAACCAGTTAGTGGGTGAGGGTGGAGGACTCACAATTTAGTTACACTTCAAATTTAGTATTTAATGTTTAGCCATCTTTGGTCTTGGTCTGTCGCTGGTCCTTGATGAGAGAGTTGGTGTTCTTCGGCTGTTCTCTGTGCTGTCATATACTGTGTGTTTATGTGACCTCCCTCCGGGAGCGCAGATCCTGTGTGGGCCTGCACCGGCAAGGGACATAGCCCTCGTACCCTGGCCTTGGGACGAGAGGTAGGTTGTAGACAAGGAATGTCTCAACCCGGCCAAGGACCAGGACCAAGAAGGCCCGGAAGTTGAGAGTGTGGCTCCATAGCAAATGGATCCCAGGGAGGATGCAGACGGAGCGGAGTACGCCACCTGTCCTCTCTATGCTCATCTAGTCAGAGGGATTCCGGCTGCAAAGAGGGGTACCGGCCCCCGACACCTGATCTTGCTACTCTACGTCCTTGTCAGGGAAGCCCGGGTAGGCCCTGAGGATCCCGTCGGGTATCAGAAGGAATGGCGCAGCCACCTGTGCCCTTTATCTGAGAGGAGCTCAGAGGGAGATCTGGCCTATTTCGCACACACACACGGACAGGAATGGATTCGGTCTGTAGTTCAGGAACACTCTGGTGTAGGGTCCCAACTGAACGCTGGACTTACTCGGAGGTTGTCGGACCCCCGTCCCTGGTGACCGCAGGACTCCGCAGGGAGCAGGGAGTCGCCTTCCATCTGCCATCTCTAAAGTGAGTAAAGCCTTGGAAGTTCACCCCTATAGCCTCCGGACTGTTTATTCTGCACCACACCGTGAGACGTGGAGCCTGTCTCCCTCTACTACTACCCCCCTCCATCCTGTCCCTCAGCCCTGAGGCCTTGCTCCGCCTGTGGGGAGTAGTAATAACTTTGGCCGCCATATCACCATGCCTCAGCGGACTGCAGCGGCGCTGGTGACCCTTCACCAGGCACCACAGGTGGCGTAGTCGTTAATCAGCCACTCAACCCAGACAAGCCCATACCATCTCTTTCTAATGTCATGGCCCTGAGCACGGGTTGGGCCCGGGCCACGGCTGCATCCCACCTCTCCTGCACACCGAGTCCCCCAACACCCAGGGTAAAACACGGGCTTTACGAGTAGAGGCGTCACAAGGCGTCACACATGTCACCTGCAGCAGTGCTCAGTAAGGATCACACCAGAGGCCGTCTCACTCACAGGGGTGTCATCCCCATGGGTGCATGTCACCTGCAGCGGTGCTCAGTAAGGATCACCCCAGAGGCTGACTCACCCACAGGGGTGGCATTCCCATGGGTGAATGTCACCTGCAGCGGTGCTCAGTAAGGATCACCCTAAAGGCTGACTCACTCACAGGGGTGTCATCCCCATGGGTGCATGTCACCTGCAGCGGTGCTCAGTAAGGATCACCCCAGAGGCTGACTCACTCACAGGGGTGTCATCCTCATGGGTGCATGTCACCTGCAGCGGTGCTCAGTAAGGATCACCCTAAAGGCTGACTCACTCACAGGGGTGTCATCTAGTGTTGAGCCACCCCCGTAGTGTTAGAGTTCGGTTCGCCGAACTGTTCGTCGAACACCGTTAAAACCAATGGCAGGCAAACTAAAACACATAGAAAACACCTTCAAAGGTGTCCAAAAGCTGACAAACTGCTCAGAAGACACAACTAACACATGGAAAAGTGACAAGTACATATAGTCATGCGAAAAGAAAAGAGGTGGAGGAGTAAAAGGAGGGGGAGACACAGATAAAGGCATGTCATGCCCTTCTAAAACCAAAAAAGTGCGAAGCCGACACGGCCAGTCCGTTCCTGCCCGTGCGACCTCCGTGTCGCTGGGTTTGTGCCAGAGCCGCGGTGGACCCTGACGGCCAGCCCCCCCCTCTCCCAATATTGGTGCCTGCCCACTGGTGGGTCGAGCGAGCCCCACTGCGGAGGAGGCAGGTCTAATATTTTTAATTTAAATTGTCTTTCTAATTTGAATGAGTACACTTTAAATCCTTTTACAAGGATCTATTGGAGGGCAAGTCTCATGCCAGCGGCCGCGGTAATTCCAGCTCCAGTAGCGTCCACTAAAGCTGCTGCAGTTAAAAAGCTTTTATAAGGATCGAGCTTGGCGGTCCACCACAAGGCGTCCTACCGCCAGTCCCAGCCCCTGTGCCTTGGGTTGCTCTTCACCGAGTGTCCCGGGGGTCCAAAGCATTTCCTTTGAAAAAATTAAGTGTCCAAACTACAGGTGGTGTAGCTTGCTTAACAGCTGGGATAATCTGCTGACTAGCAGACACTGCTACTAGGCACAAAGTATATCCTGGGCTAGATGCAGTTAAACATTTGTAATTAGATACTCTCGTTGGATGCTGAGAAAGCATTCCATAGAGTCTCCTGGCACGCCATATATTATTCTCTTAAAAAGCTTGGGGTAGGGGTCTAGGGGACCCTTTTATAGGCAAAATCACGGCCCGGTATCGCAATACGTCACCTAGGCTGAAGATAAATGGAACATTTTCATCACCTTTCATAATCACCAATGGGACAAGGCAGGGATGTCCTCTGTCCCCTCTCTTATACATCCTAATGACGGAGCGCCTGCTCTCATCAATTCGCCATAACCCCAATATTAGGTGGATTGAGGTGGGAGGCACCGAGTACAAGTGCTCTGCATTTGCTGATGATGTCCTAGTATATATCTCTCAATCACATATATCCATCCCTGCTGTTATGGCAGAACTAGATCACTTTGTTACATGGTCAAATTTTAAAATCAATGCAGCGAAGTCTGAGGCCCTCGATGTCTCCCTCCCCAAATCCATACAGGATTCCATCCAGTCCAACTTTCCCTTTGCCTGGCCCTCACAGGGTATCAAATACTTAGGAATTCCTATTCATAGAGACCTCTCCCGTCTATGTTATCTTAATTTTGGGCCCTTTATTGAACAACTCCATACAGACCACGGTTGGCAAGTTAGAACTGTAAGATTCACTACGTGAACCACTGGTGTTTTGTGGAAAAGCACATGTACACTGTGTTCCAAATTATTATGCAAAAAGTGTTTAGGAGTGATAAGGGAAGAATTTGTTTATTTGTCAGTTAAACTCATTGATGGTGATGTGTGTCAGGGCTCTTTATATCACTGTAAGCAATTGCAGACACCTGTGCTAATTAGTTTGGCAGGTGTGTCCAATGAAAGACAAGACTACTTAAGAAGGCTGTCCCACATTATTAAGCAGCCTTCATTTTCTGCCAAAAATGGGAAAGAAAAAGGATGTGTCGGCTGCTGAGAAGCAACAAATTGTGGAGTGTTTAGGTCAAGGCATGACTACAATCAACATTGCCAAGACACTTCATCCTGATCATCGCACAATCAAGAAGTATGTAGCTGATTCACAGTACACACGTGGAAAATTGAGGACTCTTTCCTACAGGCAATTACGTCAGGTTAAAAGAGCAGCAGCAAAAAAGCCTTGTCAAAGCAGCAGACAAGTTTTTGAAGCTGCTGGTGCCTCCAACGTCCCCCGAACAACAAGATGCAGGGTCCTTCAGAGGTTTGCAGCTGTGCGTAAGCCATCCTGTCGACCTCCTCTATCCACTGTACACAAGCAGAAACGGCTCCAGTGGGCCAAACAATACATGAAGACTGACTTCAAAACTGTTTTGTTCACCGATGAGTGCCATGCAACGCTCAATGGTCCAGATGGATGGAGTGGAGGATGGCTGGTTGATGGACACACCATGCAAACACGGCTACGGCTCCAACAAGGAGGAGGTGGAGTAATGTTTTGGGCTGGAATCATGGGGAGAGAGATTGTCGGCCCCTTTAGGATCCCTGAAGGGGTAAAGATGAACTCCATAATGTATGTGGAGTTTCTCAAACAGCACTTCCTGCCATGGTTCAAGAAGAAGAACCGTGTATTCCGCAGCAAGATCATTTTCATGCATGATAATGCACCGTCTCATGCTGCACATAACACATCTGCATCTCTGGCTGATATGGGCATAAAAGGGGACAAACTTATGGTGTGACCCCCATGCTCCCCTGACCTCAACCCCATTGAGAACCTCTGGAGCATCATCAAAAGGAGTGTCTATGATGGCGGGAGGCAGTTCACATCTAAGCAACAGCTCTGGGAGGGTATTCTGTCCTCATGCAAAACAATTGAAGCAGAAACCATCCAAAAACTGACAAATTCAATGGACGAGAGAGTTCAGAAGCTCCTTTCGAACAAGGGGTCCTATGTGCAAATGTAACATCACCTAAAATAAAGTTTTGGAGTTGAAAACTGTTTGATTTCAGTTTCTAATAACCTGCTAATGCTTATAATTTCAAAAATGACCATTTTTTTGTTCTTTATTAAAATTAAAAGGTTGATCGAAGAGTGTGGGGGATCTAAGAGTGTGGCAACCCAGTGGTCAGGATTATTTCGAATTCTGACAATCTGAGGGTCATGTTGTAGGTAGTGCAGCAAGAAGGCACTCATATGTCTTGCGCATCTAGGAGCCCCAAAATTATTTTCCGGGCTAGATGCAGCTAAAAATTATTATTAATTTGAAAGCTGGTGGAGCTTAGTATAGATGGCCTAATAGAATCAGTACTGCAAACTGCTACAAGGCCCAAATTATTTTCCAGCCAAGATACAGATAAACATTAGTAATTTTAAATCTGGTGGAGCTTAGTATAGATGGCCTAATAGAATCAGTACTGCACACTGCTACAAGGCCCAAATTATTTTCCAGCCAAGATACAGATAAACATGATTAGTAATTTGAAAGCTTAAAATGGTTGGTGAGGTGATTTTAACAAATCATCAAGCTTTTACTCTCCCCAGGATGACACAGGGGTAGAAAAGTTGTTTCGGATCCATGATTTGTTCATCTTTATGAACGCGAGTCTGTCTACATTCTCAGTGGAGAACCATGTGCGCATATCTGTCAGCACACCACCAGCAGCTCTGAACACATGTTCAGACAGAACGTTGGCTGCGGGGCATGACAAGATCTCCAAGGCGTAAGTGGCGAGCTCCGGACATTTATTCAGATTGGAAGCCCAAAAAGAGCAAGGGTCCAGTGACACAGTCACGGCTTCAATGTTTACTTGGAGATACTCCTGTACCATTGTCTCTAGGCATTGACTATGTGCCAGACTTCTTGTCTCCTGTGGCCTTGCAAAGGATGGGCTAAAAAGGTGGTGAAATGATTCCGCAAAATTGATGTTACCAGCAGATACTGTGTTTCTGTTACGTTTTGAGTGCTGAACACTCGACGGTCCCACGGTTGGCAAGTTGGAACTGTGAGATTCACTACGTGCACCACTAGTGTTTTGGGGAAAAGCACATGTAAGATTCTGCAACAGTCTCTGCTGATACTCCTGCATGCGTGCATCTCTTTCTATGGCAGGAATAATTTCTGCAAATTTACTTTTGTACCGGGGATCTAACAGTGTGGCAACCCAGTAGTCAGGATTATTTCTAATTCTCACAATTCGAGGGTCATGTTGCAGGTAGTGCAGCAAGAAGGCACTCATGTGTCTTGCGCATCCAGGAGCACCAAGTCCCTGTTGTGTTGATGGCGAGGTAACAATCATGCTTCCTTCCTCTGTCCTCTCCCCCCAACCTCGCACAACAGAAATGTGATCAAGGTCTCCCTCATCTGATGAGTCTTCCATCAGTTCGTCCTCCACTTCTTCCTGGGCTCCTGCACCTTCCTCACTAGTTTGGCTGCTACCATGCGCCCTGGTAAAACCATCTCCCCCACCCTCACATGCCTGCCGCCTTGGTGCTGCCGACCGTCTGGACCTTGCAGATGTTAGCCCTTCCGCATACAACTCCTCTTCCTCTACTTCCTCCACCTCCTCTTGTGCCACCACCTGACTCCGAATTCTGTTTAACATGTGCTCCAGCATGTAAATCACCAGAATAGTCATGCTGATAATGGCATCGTCAGCACTAAACATCTTCGTCGCCATTTCAAAACTGTGCAGAAGGGTGCATAGGTCCCTGATCTGAGACCACGCCTCCAGCGTGATTTGCCCCACCTCTGGATCTCGTTGGCCCAGGCTATACGTCAGAACGTATTGCACCAGGGCTTGTCGGTGCTGCCACAGTCGCTGCAACATGTGCAGAGTTGAATTCCACCAGGTAGGTGTAGCACCCCGAGGGCTCGGCTGCTACAGGGGTATTGCACCTCAAACCAGAGGTGTGATATTCCACTCCCGGGTAAGGATGGAGTGTGGACCAGGACTCAGTAAGCTGCATGCACCACACACACCCCATTTCCGAGGGACAGCTCAACAGTGCTCCCACTAGACAGAAGTGCAGGCACGACCGACTATGTCCCTGGCTGGAGTGGGGAGGGGAAAGTACACCCAGTGGTGTAGGAGCAGATAGGGGTGGGTGTCTGGGCATAGGTAGGAGCCCATTGGTTGCTAGTCACCTGGGCTCATGGTCAGAGGGAGGTATAAAAGGTGGGCACCATCTTAGAACAGTGTTCAGTCTGGGCTCAGTTCTGTGAAGAGGAGAAGGCAGGGAGCAGAGCTGCTGCATGGGCTCTGCTCCCTGGTCAGGCCTAGCACAGAGGCCGGAGCCAGAGAGAGAGAGAGAGAGAGAGAGAGAGAGAGAGAGAGAGAGAGAGAGAGAGAGAGAGAGAGAGAGAGAGAGAGAGAGAGAGAGAGAGAGAGAGGAGAGGAACAGAAACAGCAAGGAACTGAAACAGAAAGGAAACAAGGAACAGCACATTAAGAAAGGCCCAGAGACACGAGGACAGAGGGAACCCTAAGGACCCAGGAGACTGCGGGTGACGGGTTGGCAGAGCAGGGTACCAGAACCCAAATTGGTGGAGGCAACAGATTCCTCAGCCAAAGACCGGAGGTTGTGACCACATCTTGGTGCGACCCCTCACTACATCCACCAGGAAAGCATACCGCATAGCGCCAGGGAAACCGGAGATAGGTTTCGCCAACAGAAGGCCCGAGGAAGCTGGGTCACTGGTGGGGACGGCCAGAGAAAGGAAAGGAAGGGAGCCCTGTGCCACACTCTGGAATTGCCTGGGAGTTGGTCGAGCCCCTTGCCTGGTGGACGCAGCACGGCTTGGGCAGTAACCGCCGGTACCGAGGTGACTAGGACCAGTAAAGGACTGTGAGTAAAGCATTGGAAACTGCAACCACACGTCTCTGTGTTTCATCGCCGCACCAGCACCATTAGTACTGGGATGCTCACACCATCACTCCCATCTTCCACACTAACTGCCCTGGGGCTGCACTCTTCCCGTGGGGAGTTACACTACCTAAGCTGCATATACCATCAGCCCCAGCGGTCGGCCTTGCAGCGGCGGTCCGCACTGACCGCAATCCACGGGTGGCGTAGTCGGACAATTACAATACCAATAGACTGCCACTGGTTTGACCACCCTGAGCCACGGACCGGGTCACCGCCACACGGAGACTACAACCCCCAGCATCCTACAACATGCCCGGTTCTGGGTTCCCCAGCACAGGCCCAGGGGGCGAGTTAACTTTGGCGTAGTCGGCAGGATCGAGACCAACCCGCCACAAACGGGTATTGCGTTCCTGAAGAAAATTGTACATGTACGTGGAAAAGAAGTCTCCCGCCATTTCCAGAAGTTTCCCACCGTCCGGAGTCATTTCCCGCCATCCGGAGCCGATTCCCGCCATCAGACGCCATCTTGGACCGTTTCCCGCCATCGGACGCCATCTTGGGTCATTTCCCGTCGTCTTCCCGCCATCCGCAGTCGTTTTCCCGCCATTGGGCGCCATCTTCGGGACGCTGCGCGGGAAGAAGAGGGGCGTTGGCGCCGAAAGCGCGCGAGATCTGAAGCTCCGCCCCACGCACCGAAGCTGCGTAAGGTCCTGGAAGGGAGAGGGAGCGACGCTGACGTCACAGGAGCACGACGCAAGGTCCTCAACCCCGACGATCGACTGCGGAGCCGCGGCCTACGGAGGAAGATCAACGCAAGGTAGGCCACGGTCCACCAGGGGGGAGGAGGACACCAGGAACGGAGAGCAAGATGGCAGACCGGCAGCAGACCAAGCTGCCCAGCATCGGCAGTGCCCCAGCCGTCGCGGGCCCCGACCAGCGCCAGGAGAAGACGCGTGATGCAGGAGCGGTCGCGGGAGCAGGTAAGAGGAGTCTCCCTGTCCCAGACGCTGCCAGCGTCAGCCTGCTCCAGGGCCCCCTGGTGGAGCCGCCGATCCCGGGCGCTGCAAACACCGACCTGCTCCAGACCCCGCAACAAGCCCTGGTGCCGAGCCCTCCAGCCCGCGCCCAGGCCCAAAGTCGCACCCTCTGACCCCGGGCGTCATCAACAGCGACCTTCTCCAGGCCCGGTCGCAAGGCCTGCTACACAAGGGCGCAAAGGGACTGTATGCCCTCCATGTCCACCGTCTAACAGAGGAGGAACTGCGGTACCGCCCAGACATGGACTACCCTGAGGGCCCGGACGGGTCTGAAGATTACAAGGAAGGAGCATCAGGAGGACACCGTTACCAATGAACGGTAAAGTGGAACTGTAAAAAGTTACCCGTCAGGGGTATGAGAACTGTTGCTGAAACTGTTGCTGAGTGGAGTGTGGTCCCCGTTGGGACTAATGTGGAACTGTTAAAGGACTGTTATCTGTGTGCCCCTAATCCCTAACCAGGCTGAGGACAGTGAGCAGCCATTCCCCTATCCCCACTGGTCGAGGACTGAGAGCGGCCATCCCTTGTAAATAGTTGCGCTTCTTAAAGCGCCCCCTACTGGTTCTATAAAAGAACTGCAACGTCTACCTCAAGACGGATTAAATGGACTGTTGCACTTAAAAGAAGAACGAACACCTGGTCACAAGTTGCACCGCGGCCAGAACTCAAGAATGTGTTTTTTGAAAAAAAAAAAAATGTTTTACTTAAGAATGTCTTATACTGAAAAAGTTTTATATGCTGCTAAAAGAGTTTATGGTATTTTATGTGTGTGTGAAGAAAGTCTTATAATGTTTATACCAGTCACGTTGGAAAGAAAAGAGTACCTCCCATAAAGGGATGAGTTTTTGGTTAAATGTCTTATATGCGAAAGCATTCTAAAAATTTTGTATGTTGAAAATTGTTTTATTCTTTTCCAGCCCGAGAACGTGCTGTGATTTACCAGGGGGGAATGTAGCACCCCGAGGGCTCGGCTGCTACAGGGGTATTGCACCTCAAACCAGAGGTGTGATATTCCACTCCCGGGTAAGGATGGAGTGTGGACCAGGACTCGTAAGCTGCATGCACCACACACACCCCATTTCCGAGGGACAGCTCAACAGTGCTCCCACTAGACAGAAGTGCAGGCACGACCGACTATGTCCCTGGCTGGAGTGGGGAGGGGAAAGTACACCCAGTGGTGTAGGAGCAGATAGGGGTGGGTCTCTGGGCATAGGTAGGAGCCCATTGGTTGCTAGTCACCTGGGCTCATGGTCAGAGGGAGGTATAAAAGGTGGGCACCATCTTAGAACAGTGTTCAGTCTGGGCTCAGTTCTGTGAAGAGGAGAAGGCAGGGAGCAGAGCTGCTGCATGGGCTCTGCTCCCTGGGCAGGCCTAGCACAGAGGCCGGAGCCAGAGAGAGAGAGAGAGAGGAGAGGAACAGAAACAGCAAGGAACTAAAACAGAAAGGAAACAAGGAACAGCACATTAAGAAAGGCCCAGAGACACGAGGACAGAGGGAACCCTAAGGACCCAGGAGACTGCGGGTGACGGGTTGGCAGAGCAGGGTACCAGAACCCAAATTGGTGGAGGCAAAAGATTCCTCAGCCAAAGACCGGAGGTTGTGACCACATCTTGGTGCGACCCCTCACTACATCCACCAGGAAAGCATACCGCATAGGGCCAGGGAAACCGGAGATAGGTTTCGCCAACAGAAGGCCCGAGGAAGCTGGACAAAGGTGGGTCACTGGTGGGGACGGCCAGAGAAAGGAAAGGAAGGGAGCCCTGTGCCACTCTCTGGAATTGCCTGGGAGTTGGTCGAGCCCCTTGCCTGGTGGACGCAGCACGGCTTGGGCAGTAACCGCCGGTACCGAGGTGACTAGGACCAGTAAAGAACTGTGAGTAAAGCATTGGAAACTGCAACCACACGTCTCTGTGTTTCATCGCCGCACCAGCACCATTAGTACTGGGATGCTCACACCATCACTCCCATCTTCCACACTAACTGCCCTGGGGCTGCACTCTTCCCGTGGGGAGTTACACTACCTAAGCTGCATATACCATCAGCCCCAGCGGTCGGCCTTGCAGCGGCGGTCCGCACTGACCGCAATCCACGGGTGGCGTAGTCGGACAATTACAATACCAATAGACTGCCACTGGTTTGACCACCCTGAGCCACGGACCGGGTCACCGCCACATGGAGACTACAACCGCCAGCATCCTACAACAGGCCCGGTTCCGGGTTCCCCAGCACAGGCCCAGGGGGGCGAGTCATAGGCACATCGCATTTTAGCCGGTGAAGTGGCAGGCCCAACGACTTCTGTAGAGATGTAAGTCACTGAGTTGCGGGATGCGAACGGCGGAAGTGAGCACACAGCGACCGTGCCCTCTGCAGAAGGCTATCTAGTCCGGGATAGAGGGCTAAAATTTGCTGGACAACCAGGTTCAACACGTGAGCCATACAAGGCACGTGTGTGACATTGCCCCGGCGAAGGGCCACACCCAGGTTTGCAGCATTGTTGTACACGGCCTTCCCTGGTTTCAGGTCCAGTGGAGACAGCCATTCATGAAACTCCTCAGCTGTGTGACTCACATTTCCCAGACATTTCAAAGTAAAAACTGCCTGATGACGTTGAGCCCTGCTGCCAGCATAGTAAGGAGGTGTGCAGGATCCCTTCTGCGCAGTTAGAAAGCTTGTGGCATGACCAGACAGGCTTTGGGTGCAGGTGCAGGACCGAGAGGAGGTTGAGGAGGCAGAAGCAGTGGAGGAACTTCGAGATAAAGAGGATTGACGCACAACTTGTGGGGACGGTAAGACTTGGACAGCAGCCCCTTGTCCTGCTGTCACCATAGTTACCCAGTGCCCAGTCAGCGACATGTAACGCCCCTGTCCATGCCTACTTGTCCAAGTGTCTGTGGTGAAATGCACCCTGTCACACACAGAGTTTCTCAAAGAAGCGGTGATGTTGTGTGCGACATGCTGGTGGAGCGCAGGCACACCTTTCTTTGAGAAGTAGTGCCGACTGGGCATCTGGTACTGGGGCACTGCGACGGACATAAGGTCTCGAAAATCCTCTGTGTCCACCAGGCGGAAAGGCAGCATTTTTGTAGCCAAGAGCTTGCAGATGGTGAAATTCAACCTCTTAGCTTTGTCATGGCTAGGAGGAAATGGTCTTTTACTTGTCCACATCTGAGGGACCGAGGGCTGGCTGTTGTGCTTAGACGGGGTTGAGAAGGGTGTCCTCTGCAAACTGCCGGTCTGTGATGAAGATGCAGGTGGACATGTTAGGTTGCCTTGATCCAAAGGTGGTGCTATCGATGTCGGACAGCGCTGAACACCAGCTGGTGTTTCCACCTCCAAAGAAAATGATGACCTGCCAATCACGCTGGCTGTTGCGGGTAAAGAGGTGGCAGGTCTGCGTCCCAAAACAGGTGTGACTGCTGTCCCCCCACAGAGGATGAAGAGGCCGCGGATGCACAAGATGTGGCAGACGGTGGTTGGCCTGGCCGGCTAGGCCGCATTGTAGCACAGTGAGCTTCCCACTGCAACTTATGCTTCATATCCATGTGCCGGTTCATGCATGAAGTACTCAAACTATGTATTTTTTGGCCTCTACTTAGCTTTTGCTGACAAATGATACAGATAACACGAGTTGGGTCATCCTTATCGATCTGAAAAAATGCCCAGGCTATGCAAGGCTTAGCACCCATGCGACCTGAAGAGCCACCACGACTTGTGGTCAGAGGCAGAGTTGTGGTTGAGGATGCAGTTGTTGACGTGCTTCCAGTACTACGCCTCTATCCAGGAAGGCGCAACCTGACCTCGTCGTCACTAGCATCCTCCTCCACCTCCTCTGCTGACCTCATCGACTGGCTGACTGTGAGTTGACAGTAAGTGGGATCTCCAACCTCGTCATCATCACCCTGTGTGTTCTCACACCCATCGTCCTCAGAGCCAACCTCTTCCTGCCCTGACCGAAAAGTCAAGTTGTTGCTCCAATCAGTTATTTGAGTCTCATCATCGTCTTCATCATTGTCTCCACCAACAGGAGTTACAGTTTGGGAATGAGGGTCTACATTATGCTCAGAACCTTCTTCATCTGGTCCTGGATCCGACTCAAAGATTCTGGGCATCAGTGCAGATCATTTCCTCGTCTGGATTCACAGAAGCTCTGGAGCAGACCTCTGATTCCCAGGCTATAGTATGAGTAAACAGCTCTGCAGACTCAACCATCTGTTCTACCCCATACTCAGACGGGCAGCTGGAGACTTGGGAGCTGTGAGGAAGCAAGTGCAATTGGGGTGACACCTCTGAGGACTGGAGTATTTGTGATGTTGTGAGGTGGAGGAGAGCCCACTTAAAGGAGCACTTGATATCCGTTGAAGCACCTGCTGTTTTTGTGCCTCATCTGGAATTTGTAGCGATTGGCGTGGCCGTAAGAAAGGGATCTTATCACATTGTCCGCTAAAAGAAGTAGACATCTTAGTTTGGGTGGAAGATGGTCTTTCTTCTGCAGATGTTACTGTTGCTTTAGCACCTACCACACGGACACAACCTTTTTTTCACTTCCCAACACGCCTATTCCCCTTTCCACCAGCAGCAGGCCTTTTTCCACTCATTTTGGTGGTTAACTAATTCACAACTCTGGAGTTGTTTGCACAAAAAACAATGGATGGGAATCGAGCAGAGCTGAGTGGCCAAAATGTGGTATTAGGCCAAAAGTATCGGCTGGGTTAGATGCAGATAAAAATTATTTTGAATTTGCAACCTGGTGGAGGTTAGTATAGATGAACTAATAGAATGATGCTATGCCCAAAAGGTTTTACTTCACTAGGTGCAGTAAAAAAAAATTGTATTCTATACACAGGAGGTGTAGCTTGAAACACAAATAGGCTACTCCACTGACTAACACACACTGCAAGAGGCCAAAAAGGATTTGCTTTGCTAGATTTAGCCAAATTCAGTGAAAAAAACTTGCACAGCACTGGCACAGACCTGCCTGGCAAGAACTGATGTAACCTAGCCCTCAAAAGGACTGCAATTACAATTAGTCTTTACTCCCAACCTATCTATTTAAGAGCACAGACCTGCCTGATAAAAGTGATAAGAACTGATGTAACCTAGCCCTGAAAAGGACTGCAATTACAATTAGTCTTTACTCCCAACCTATCTATTTAAGAGCACAGACCTGCCTGATAAAAGTATTAGGAAATGATGTAACCTAGTCCTTAAAAGGACTGCAATCACAACTATTCCCTACTCCCAAGCTATCTGTAGATTTGTGCAAAAATTGGCGCACACAGCAACAGCGGTGCCATCTAACACGCAGCTGCAGCTGTGAGAAAATGGTGACGACGGGGAAAATGGCTGGGTCTTATAGGGCAAGGACATGTGACATACATTGCCAATGACACATGCCCTTGCTTGTGTGAAAAAAAGTACTTCGCTCCGTGTGTGCGCTGCTGATAGGCTGACAGACTGCACCTCCCCACTGTAAATGCAGGAAAGAGAAAAAAAATGGAGATCTTCATTATTCCCGCAGAGACCATCCCCTGCCCCTCCCCCCGCTGTACACTGCGTATTAACATTAATTTTCAGCATTACTGAGAAAAAATCCAGTTATGATTTTGGTGCACGAACAGTTATCGAACATAACCTCAAACAGCCAAATTTTTTTCAAATTGTTCGTGTTCGCCGCACGTCTCGAACACCGCCCAAAACAGCTCGAATTTGAGATTGGCGAACAGTTCTAGTCGAACACCGCTCATCTCTAGTGTCATCCCCATGGGTGCATGTCACCTGCAGCGGTGCTCAGTAAGGATCACCCCAGAGGCTGTCTCATTCACAGAGGTGTCATCCCCATGGGTGCATGTAACCTGCAGCGGTGCTTAGTAAGGATCACCCCAGAGGCTGACTCACTCACAGGGGTGTCATGTCCATGGGTGCATGTCTCCTGCAGCGGAGCTCAGTAAGGATCACATCTGCAGCACCTGTGGACCACAAAGATTCTGGCTATGTGGTGAATTCCTCCCCTAGTTCTGGGGAGAGGATCATCATTTCTCAGCCAGTTCCCCGGCCTTACTGCACGTGGACACTGGGTTTAGAAATGGTGTCCGATTCAGCACTTTGGAGTATGCCTGCAGTTTGTCATTACAAAATGAGCCATCACTCAAATCCTCCCATTGTTTACTTTCCTTACATTCATCCACAAAATTACCATGGGATTTCCACGATCTACCCTTATATCTGGAGAGGGAACATGTGGCTTGGTACCTTTATAAAGCAATTTAAATTGTTCCCGACAATTTACCGCTGGCAGCACAGTTCCCTTTCTGATCCCAGTATAGGGGGTCCAAGAACAGCCGAGAGCAGGGTTCTCGGAAAAACCTATTCTCGTATTTTAAATCAGGACCCTTAAAATACTTGTAATACATGATGCAATGTAGTTCTTCAGGTTTGTGAAAATCTGCACCCGGATCCCCTATATCTCTTCTTCTAAGGACTCAGTAACTGAAGATGGTCCTGCAGTTATTAGACTAAGGCTGTAAGATCTACAAAAGACAAAAATATATCTCATACCCTACCATCATTATATATAAATGTAAAGCAAAGTTGCATAATAAATATAGGGTACTTAGTGAACTATTTTTGATCAAAAAAAGTATACAAGCCGTCCCACCAGCGGCAAGGTGACCCTAAATTGGGACGGTACGTATACTGCCTATATTAAAAACCTTACTGTATATCAAAGTTGAAGTAATGCATATAAAAGGGTAGACAAATAGGACCGGGTCCCAACTCTAGACCACCTAGGCCCGTGGTAAGCTACATATATACTAATCAGCTCAACAAAGGGGATGCCACACCCTTAAATTGCACAGAATGCAAACAAGACAAAAAACCAAGAAGTGTGAACATGCTCCTATTTCTTGCATGTCTACCATCTTAGACCTCAGTTCACATTTCTTGGTTTTAAGGCTGTAAGATGTAGCGTTTTTACGGCTGCGAAAACTCTAGTAAAACAGTCTGCCATGCATAGCAATGTGAATTCGGATGTGCTGTGCACATTATGCGCTAATTAGCGCACCGAATTCGCATTGCGTTGCAAAACGCAGCATGACCATTTCTACAGCAATTACGCTGCAAATTCGCGGCCATTGAGGAACACTGAAACGCAGCAAACCCGCAGGTATGTGTGGATTTGCTGCGTTTCAATTAAATTCAATGGCCGCGAATTTGCAGCATAATCGCGATGTGTGTGGTACCCGGGATGAAGAGGAGACTACAACTCCTCTCATCCCGGCTACCACGCGGTGAAAAAAAGAAATAAAAAAGTAAAAAATAAACAAAACCTGTATATTCACCTCTCCGGCGGCCCCCGATCTGCTCTCCGGTCTCCTAAGGTCTGCTCCCGCCCACGTCCTCTCTCCTTGGCGTCCCACGGTGTACTGTCAGGACCTGCTGTGACGTCATTTAGTCACCTGATGGTCACGTGACCGCTGACGTCGGCGGTCAGGTGATGGTCGCGTGACCATCAACTGACTAAATGACGTCACCGCAGGTCCTGACAGTACACTGTGGGACACTGAAGAGCGAAGACGCGGCAGGGAGCAGACCGGAGAGGTGAGTATACAGGTTTTTTTTTTATTTTTAATATTTTAATTCTCTTTTTTTTACTATAGATGCTGCATTTAAAGAATCAGTTGTTCACACATTATAAATCCATGTCGGTTGCATGGATTTATATTGTGTGACCAACTTGTTAACCACTTTTCCAAGTGATGCTCAAAATCGCTTGAAAAACTGCTTGAAAAAACGCATCTAAAAACGCTGAAAAAACGCTTCTCTCTGGCAGAAAAAACGCATGTAAATCTGCACGCATTTTTTTCTGCCAGAGAGAGGCAAAAACGCTCTGCATCAAATATGCTACGTGGGTAGTGTTGAGCCACCCCCGTAGTGTTCGGGTTCGGTTCGGTTCGTCGAACACCGGGATGTTCGAGGAACTGTTCGTCGAACTGTTCGTCGAACACCTTAGAACACCGTCGAACACCGTTAAAACCAATGGCAGGCAAACAAAAACACATAGAAACACATAGAAAACACCTTCAAAGGTGTCCAAAAGCTGACAAACTGCTCAGAAGACGCTTTCTTTAAAAAAGCCGGCCGGCAATTCAGCAGCGGCATACACCGGTACCCGACAATTTAGACAAGAAGGAATAGAGCCTCACACATATATTAGATAGATAGAAACATGTCAGTCACATATATATGAAGTACAGTGACAGTGTTGCTTACTGTACTTGTCATTTAGTGTAAAGGATTTATTAAAAAATATAATAGTGTTTTCATGCACTGTCTCTTTAAAAAAGCCGGCCGGCAATTCAGCATCTGTACCCGACAATTTATAACAGACAGAATAGAGCTTCACACATAGATTAGATAGATAGAAACATGTTAGTCACATATATATGAAGTACAGTGACAATGTTGCTTACTGTACTTGTCATTTAGTGTAAAGGATTTATTAAAAAAAATAATAGTGTTTTCATGCACCGTCTCTTTAAGAAAGCCGGCCGGCAATTCAGCATCTGTACCCGACAATTTATAACAGACAGAATAGAGCTTCACACATAGATTAGATAGATAGAAACATGTCAGTCACATATATATGAAGTACAGTGACAATGTTGCTTACTGTACTTGTCATTTAGTGTAAAGGATTTATTAAAAAAAATAATAGTGTTTTCATGCACCGTCTCTTTAAGAAAGCCGGCCGGCAATTCAGCATCTGTACCCGACAATTTATAACAGACAGAATAGAGCTTCACACATAGATTAGATAGATAGAAACATGTCAGTCACATATATATGAAGTACAGTGATAGTGTTGGTTACTGTACTTGTCATTTAGTATTAAAATAAAGAATTTATTATTAAAAAAAATTGGCGTGGGGTTCCCCTTAATTTTAGTCTCTAGCGGAGGTTAAGCAGACAGCTGGGGCAGATGTTTGAAGCCTGGGAAGAGGGTAATACCCACAGAGCTTCCCAGGCTACTAATATCAGCCCCCAGCTGAATACATAGCCTTTACTAGCTATTAAAATGGGGGACCCCCCCAAAAAAATGACGTGGGGTCCCCCCTAATTTAATAGCTAGCAAAGGCTAGGCAGACAGCTGGGGGCTGATATTAATAGCCCAGGAAGGGAGCCATGAATATTGGCCCCCTCCCAGGCTAGAAACACCAGCCGTCAGCCGCCCCAGAAATAGCGCATTCATAGGATGCGCCAATTCTGGCACTTAGCCTCGCTCTTCCACGCTGCCCTGTAGCGGTGGCAGGGGGTAATAGGGCTGGGGTTGATGTCAGCTTATAATGCCAGCTGACATCAAGCCCAGGTTAGTAATGGAGAGGCGTCTATAAGACACCCCCATTACTAACCCCATAGTCAAAGTTAAAAGAAAACACAAACACCCAGAATAAAGTCCTTTAATTGAAATAAAGACACAATCCTTTATTGTTCTAAATTAAACCATACTTACCATCACGCCCATTCTAGCTGAAGCCAACGATCTCCTGCAATAAAAGAAAAATAATAAAGCAACATCATCCTTACCTTTCCATGGTTCCCACGACAGCTTCAGCTCTGCTACATCGAGATGACAGGCTGGACCGCAGCAGAACGCCGCCATCCAGCCTGTCATCCCGCAGACACTGAGAAGCGCAGGCATGCTTGCGCTCTGCAGTGTCTGGCTGTGACGGCATAAAGATGAGACGAGTTCATGTCCAATGAACTCGGCGCACCTCATGCACGTCACTGACAGCGTGGGAAAATTCTCACGCTGAAGCGCTGAGTGCAGGAGAATTCTCCCACGCCGTCAGTGACGTGCATAAGGTGAGCTCATGTCCAATGAACTCAGCTCACCTCCTGTACGTCACTGACAGCGTGGGAGAATTCTCCTGCACTCAGCGCTTCAGCGTGAGAATTCTCCCACGCTGAAGCGCTGAGTGCAGGAGAATTTTCCCACGCTGTCAGTGACGTGCATAAGGTGAGCTCATGTCCAATGAACTCAGCTCACCTCCTGCACGTCACTGACAGCGTGGGAGAATTCTCCTGCACTCAGCGCTTCAGTGTGAGAATTCTCCCACGCTGAAGCGCTGAGTGCAGGAGAATTTTCCCACGCTGTCAGTGACGTGCATGAGGTGAGCCGAGTTCATTGGACATTAACTCGGCTCATCTGGATGCCCTCACAGAGAGACACTGTGGAGCACAAGCAAGCCTGCGCTTCTCAGTGTCTGCGGGATGACAGGCTGGATGGCAGCGTTCTGCTGCGGTCCAGCCTGTCATCTCGATGTAGCAGAGCTCAAGCTGTCATGGGAACCATGGAGAGGTAAGGATGATGTTGCTTTATTATTTTTCTTTTATTTCAGGAGATCGTTGGCTTCAGCTGGAATGGGCGTGACGGTAAGTATAGTTTAATTTAGAACAATAAAGAATTGTGTGTTTATTTCAATTAAAGGACTTTTTTCTGGGTGTTGTGTTTTTTTTAAATACTTTACTAGAAATTCATGGTGGTCATGTCTAATATTGGCGTGACCCCATGAATTTTGGGCTTAGGGCCAGCTGATAATGCCAAGCTGGCCCTAACCCCTTTATTACCCAGTGAGCCACCGCATCAGGGCCCTGGATGAGTTGGGTACAGCGCCAGAAGATGGCGCTTCTATGAACGCGCCATTTTCCGGGGTGGCTGCGGACTGCAATTTGCAGCGGGGGTGGCCCAGAAAGCTTGGGCCTCCCTGCGCTGCGGATTCCAGCCCCCAGCTGCCTAGTTGTACCTGGCTGGACACAAAAACAGGGCGAAGCCCCACGTCAATTTTCTTTAAATTATTTCATGAAATTAAGAAAAAAAGGGCTTCCCTATATTGTTGTGTCCGGCCAGGTACAAATAGGCAGCTGGTGGTTGGGGGCAGCCCGTTCCTGCCTGCTGCACCTGACTGGACACAAATATAGTGCGAAGCCCCACGTCAATTTTTTTTAATTATTTCATGAATTTCCTGAAATAATTTAAAAAAATTGAAGTGGGGCTTCGCACTATATTTGTGTCCAGCCAGGTACAGCAGGCAGGAATGGGCTGCCCCCAACCACCAGCTGCCTATTTGTACCTGGCCGGACACAACAATATAGGGAAGGCCTTTTTTTCATAATTATTTCATGAATTTCATGAAATAATTAAAAAAAAAATACGTGGGGCTTCGCCCTATTTTTGTGTCCAGCCAGGTACAACTAGGCAGCTGGGGGCTGGAATCTGCAGCGCAGGGAGGCCCAAGCTTTCTGGGCCCCCCCCGCTGCAAATTGCAGTCCGCAGCCACCCCGGAAAATGGCGCGTTCATAGAAGCGCCATCTTCTGGCGCTGTACCCAACTCATCCAGGGCCCTGGTGCGGTGGCTCACTGGGTAATAAAGGGGTTAGGGCCAGCTTGGTATTATCAGCTGGCCCCAAGCCCAAAATTCATGGGGTCACGCCAGTATTAGACAAGACCGCCATGAATTTCTAGTAAAGTATTTAAAAAAAACACAACACCCAGAATAAAGTCCTTTAATTGAAATAAACACACAATTCTTTATTGTTCTAAATTAAACTATACTTACCATCACGCCCATTCCAGCTGAAGCCAACGATCTCCTGCAATAAAAGAAAAATAATAAACCAACCTCATCCTTACCTTTCCATGGTTCCCACGACAGCTTCAGCTCTGCTACATCGAGATGACAGGCTGGACCGCAGCAGAACGCTGCCATCCAGCCTGTCATGCCGCAGACACTGAGAAGAGCAGGCATGCTTGCGCTCCTCAGTGTCTCGCTGTGACGGCATCCAGATGAGCCGAGGTCATGTCCAATGAACTCGGCTCACCTCATGCACGTCACTGACAGCGTGGGAAAATTCTCACGCTGAAGTGCTGAGTGCAGGAGAATTCTCCCACGCTGTCAGTGACGTGCATGAGGTGAGCTCATGTCCAATGAACTCAGCTCACCTCATGCACCTCACGGACAGCGTGGGAAAATTCTCCTGCACTCAGCGCTTCAGCGTGAGAATTCTCCCACGCTGTCAGTGACGTGCATGAGGTGAGGTCATGTCCAATGAACTCAGCTCACCTCATGCACCTCACTGACAGCGTGGGAAAATTCTCCTGCACTCAGCGCTTCAGCGTGAGAATTCTCCCACGCTGTCAGTGACGTGCATGAGGTGAGCCGAGTTCATTGGACATGACCTCGGCTCATCTTTATGCCGTCACAGAGAGACAATGTGGAGCGCAAGTGTGGCACCCCAGGGGTCTGGTTTTCCACAGTAATGTAATGTTATGTCTGAGAGCAGGTGGGAGGTCCTTTGGTCAGGGATCCTGTGCATGCCACACCTCCTGCCCAGTCTTGGGAGGGGAAGAACTTCCCCTGTATAAACCCGGGGCTGAGGCAGGGTGAGTCAGACAAGGAGAGTGGAGACAAGAAGCAGCATAGGAAACAGCAGAGTTACAAGGAGTCAGGGGCTGGCAGCTGTAGAGTTCGCCCTGACTAAGAAGATTCTTTACCGGACCCGGAGTCCGAGGCTGTGGGGACTAACTCCTACCCAGCAGCAGAATCCGACAGGCAGGGGATTTCAGGTCCTCTGGCCCAGAAGCCCGAAGGCACGGTCACACGCGTGGGACCAGCACCGCCATCGTGGAGCGGAAGCCATTAGAAGGCCCCGAGTCACCGGCCATACGGGTGAGCACCACACGGTACACTCAGGGACGTGGGCTATTTACATCAGCTTCTAGCAAGGTAGCCAGAAGAGTACAGTCAGTTTGGGAGGCCTACAACTACGCCTGGCCAGGGGAGATCCCATCTGCTCAAAGACTGACCAGGCCCCGTTTGCTAGCAAGTACTCCGGGAGGGTCTATCGTTGTTACCAGTAAAGACCCTGAACTACACCGTACCGTCTCTGAGTGGTTCCTGCTACCCCCATCATCCACGTCGGCTGCCCTGAGGCCATACCCCTCCCGTTGGGGGTTATACTATCACGCTGCACAATCCTACCACCGGCCTCAGCGGACTGTCCTGCAGCGGCAGCTCCATAAGCTGCATTCAACGGGTGGCGTAGTCGTACTACATCTACTGCCGTCCAGTTTGACTCCCTGGGCACGGACCGGGTCACCGCCACGAGACTACAACCCTCAAGAGATCCGGCTCCGGGTAAGCTCCCGCGTGCGCAACGCAGCGCGACACAGGCCCAGGGGCGCGTCAACTTTGGTGTAGCCGGCAGGATTTCGTGCCCGCAACCACCGGGTACTGCGTGCCTGAAAAGCAAAGACTGTTCAAACTTACCAGTGGTGAAGATTCCCGCTATCCGTGGAGGTTTCCCGCCATCCGGCGCCATCTTCTACCTTCTTCCCGCCATCCGCGAAGTTTTCCCGCCATCTTCGACCTTCTTCCCGCCATCCGTGGAGTTTTCCCGCCATTGGACGCCATCTTGAGGACGCCGCGCGGGAAGAAGAGGGGCGTGGACTCCGAAAGCGCGCGAGAACTGAAGCCCCGCCTCACGTCCGGACGTTGCGTAAGGTCCTGGAAGGAGCCCAGCAGACGCCGACGTCACAGGAGCGCGACGGAAGGTCCTCAACCCTGACGATCCACTGCGGAGCCGCGGCCTACGGAAGAGGATCATCGCAAGGTAGGCCACGGTCCACTAGGGGGGAGGAAGATGTCGGATACGGAAGAGAGCTTCGCTGCCTCAGCCCCCGCCAGCGCCACCGCTGCTGCAGTTATGCCCTTCACCATGCCCTATATCCCGGGAGCAGCTTGGCTACCCCAGTACTCAGGGGAGTCACATACCCTGCATGACTTTAGAGAAAAGCTGGATAGCCTCTTCCAGGTGTACCCCCTCACAGAAGAGCAAAAAGTGAGCATCCTGGTGGCCCAACTAACTGGGGCAGCCAAAAGGGAAGTAAAATCCTGGCCACCTGGGAGGAAGACTGTCGCAGGGATACTAACCCGGCTGAAGGACACCTTTGATACCCGCACCTCAGCCGAGATTAAGCTTAGATTCTACGGGTGCAAGCAGCGAGCGCATGAGAGTATAAGGGACTATGCACTAAACCTACAAGAGGCCCTGAGGGCCATTAAGCAGACCGACCCTGATGGGGTGGGAAACGAGGACAGGCTGTTGACTGAACAATTTATAGAGGGTTTATATTGCAATGCCCACCGAACCCAGTTGCGGGCAATGGCCTTACAGGATCCCCATCTGGACTTTGCACAGTTCAAGGACAGAGCCATCCGGGTGCTCCGAGAACCGGCACCAGGTGGCGTTGTGACCCACAGACGCCCCACTACCACTTACTACCGGGAGGCGGCGCCCTTGTCAGCAGGGCCTGTGGGAGCTGATGCGCAGGCTCTGGACAATGACCCGGCTCCAGACCTACACCATCAGGTCCAAGAGCTAGCTAAGAGCGTTGCTGCGCTAACCCGAACTGTGCAGTCTTTACAGGTTTCCACCCCAGGGAAGATCCAGCTGGCATCCGGACCGGAGGACATCCCGTGGCGTCGACCAAGGAGGACCCCACCGGCCAGAGGAAGACCCAGTGACCGATACAGTGAGGACGGACGACCCATCTGCCGCCGCTGCAATCAACCCGGACATATGGCAAGGTACTGTTCTTTAAACGGGCACAACCTGGGGTAGAGGGCCAACCCCCAGGAAAAAGATCACCAGGCCCATCGAACTGGCGCGACAGATATGTGGGAGGACGTCCAGTCTTGCCTGTGGTACTGGATGGCATTCCCATGAGTGCCCTACTGGACACCGGGTCACAGGTCACCACCATCCCGTACGTGCTCTTCAAGCAGTACTGGAATGACTCGGATATTACCCGCTACCCCGACGACGACTTGAGTATCATCGCCAGCAATGGTCAGCCCGTGCCACAGATCGGATTTAAAGAGGTGACCATCAAAATTGGTAGAGTCGAACTGGCCGCACAGGGACTGATCATTGTAGATATTGATAAACATGAGAGTCACCCAAAAATAACTCTAGGAACTAATGTAATTGAAAATTGTCTTGCAGAGGTGATTTTCCTTTTACAGCAGGTTGCCAAGAATGCCAGCTCCGGCGAGCAGCGGGTGCTCCAGAAAGAGATCCGGGCACTGATGCAACGGCAACAAGTGGAACTCTCCGGCGGTGAGATTGGTAGCGTAAGAATGTGTGACCCTTTTCCTATTGCCATGCCCCCAAAAAGTGAAATGATGATTTGGTGCCGGGCAGCTATTGGTCTGAGAGGTAGAGATTACCAGGCAATGGTAGAACCAGTTTACTCAGACAGTAGGCCCACCATTTTGACAGCACGGGGGGTCGTCAATGTACGCCATGGGAGGGTGCCCGTTCGCATAATAAATATCGGGGAGAGGGAAGTGTACCTGCCCCGGTATGCCACGCTAGCCAAATTATATAATCACTAATCAAAATTCTATACAATCTGTGGAACCCTTGCCTCCATCTCACCCGGAGGAAGGTAACGGCTCTAAGAAAGACATGGAGGACTGGTGTCAGCAACTACATCTGGGTACTGACTCCACTCCCTCACATCAGAAACAAGGAGTCTATCGGGTGGTTCAAGAGTATGAGAGAGTGTTTAGTAAACACCCGTTAGACTTCGGGCGAGTCAAGGGGGTAGAACATCGCATCCCCACGGGAGATCATCCTCCCATAAAAGAGAGGTATCGACCCGTACCCCCTGCACATTACCAACACGCCAAGGGGATGCTTAGAGACATGAAGGAGGCTGGGGTAATCCGGGATAGCTGTAGCCCCTGGGCAGCCCCGCTAGTTTTAGTCAAAAAGAAAGACAACACCATGAGGATGTGTGTAGATTACCGGAAAATCAACCGTATCACACACAAGGATGCGTACCCCTTACCAAGGATAGAGGAGTCATTGGCTGCTTTAAGATCTGCTAACTTCTTCTCTACCTTGGATCTCACTAGCGGGTACTGGCAGGTTCCTGTAGCAGAGGCGGACCGGGAGAAGACCGCATTCACCACCCCGATGGGACTTAGTGAGTTCACCTGCATGCCGTTCGGACTCTGCAACGCCCCAGGAACCTTCCAACGATTAATGGAGTGCTGTCTGGGCCACAGAAACTTCGAGACGGTCCTGTTGTACCTGGACGATGTCATCGTATACTCCAAAACTTATGAGGACCACCTGAAACACCTGGCGGAGGTGTTCGAAGCTCTGGCGAGTTACGGCCTAAAGGTGAAACCCTCCAAGTGTCACCTCCTGAAACCAAAGGTGCAGTACCTGGGACACGTGGTGAGCGCTGACGGAGTGGCTCCCGACCCCGATAAGATCACCGCAATTAAGGGATGGCCAAGCCCCTCCAGCATAAAAGAAGTGCGGCAGTTCCTCGGGTTGGTAGGCTACTACCGAAGGTTTATTCCCGGTTTCACCAAAAAGGCAGCGCCTATGCAGGACCTCCTGATAGGCCAGTCCCGGAAGGCCAAGAACCAGAAGCCGCCCTTCAAATGGGAAGAGCTGGAAGAAGAGTCCTTCCGCCAGCTGAAGATGGCCCTCACGGGGGACGAAATCCTGGCGTACCCGGATTATAGCCAGCCCTTTATACTCTACACCGACGCCAGTAACATCGGGCTAGGAGCCGTACTGTCCCAGATCCAGCAGGGGAAGGAACGAGTAATCGCCTACGCCAGCCGAAAACTGCGACCCACCGAAAGGAACCCCGAGAATTACAGCTCATTTAAGTTAGAGTTCCTGGCCGTAGTATGGGCAATCACTGAGCGCTTTAAGCATTACCTCGCTTCTTCCCGGTTCACCGTGTACACGGATAACAACCCGCTGACACACCTGGACACGGCAAGACTCGGTGCCCTGGAGCAGAGGTGGATGGCCCGTCTGTCCAACTACGAGTTCACAATTAAATACCGGGCAGGACGCTCCAATACCAACGCGGACGCCCTGTCCAGGATGCCCAACCTGCCAGACGGAGGAGAAGATCCGGAGGGACTGGAAGAAGTTGAACTCCCTGCGTTCCACCGTCATGGGACTATTCAGTATTCCCACCGGGTAAGGAGTAAGCAGGCTGCTACATTGAACCCCTTACCCCACTACAACTGGGCGGAAACGCAAGACAGCGACCCTGCCGTCCGACTGGTGAAGGAGATGCTGACTCGGCCGGAGGCTCGCCTTGAACCAGACGCTCCGGAGGAAGCCAAACAACTATGGGCAGAGAAGAGTCGACTGTTCCTTTACAAAGGGAAGTTGTGCCGCAGAATGGTTAACTCCCGGACGCATGAATTACTCTGGCAAGTAGTGGTGCCACGAAGAGACGCAGCCATGGTGATGGAGGCATACCACGACGGAGCTGGACACTTTGGGTGGAAAAAGCTGGAGTTCCTGCTGCGCGAGCGGTTCCACTGGGTAGGCATGAGGGGAACCATCGAGAAGTGGTGCAGAGATTGTGGCCCATGCAACCTGAGAAGGAAGGACCGAGCCAGCCAGAAGACTCCCCTGCAGTCCATCGTCACCCGGCAACCGTTGGAACTGGTAGCCTTGGATCATGTAAAACTGACCCCAAGCAGAAGTGGCTACGTCTACGCGTTAACCATCGTGGATCATTACTCCCGGTTCTTGGTTGTCGTCCCCGTCAAGGACTTAACGGCTCAAACAGCAGCTAGAGCCTTCCAGCAGCACTTCTGCCGTCCACACGGGTACCCGGACCAAGTGCTGACGGACCAGGGACCTGCCTTTGAAGCGGAGGTCTTTCAGGAATTCTGCAATCTGTATGGCTGCCGGAAGATAAGGACGACACCCTACCATCCGCAGACTAATGGACTTTGTGAAAAAATGAACCAGGTGGTAATGGATCTTCTAAAAACGTTGCCCCTGGAAGAACGCAGTCTGTGGCCTGAAAAGTTGCCCGATCTGGTGGACCTATACAACCACATCCCGGTAGGTTCCACCAACTGTACCCCGGCTTACCTAATGAGGGCAAGACCTGGTAAGTTACCTGTTGACCTGGAAATGGGAGTCCTGACCCCCGAGGACACTTCACCAGAAACAGACTGGGACACAGAGAGGCAGCAGCAGTACCGGAGAGTACAGGAGAGCGTGGAGCGAAGTCTCTGTCAGGCTAGGGAAAGACAAGAGAAAGCTTACAACCAGTATGCTCCCGCTGTTCCCCTGGTACCCGGAGAGCAGGTCTTGAAGAGGAAGAGACGGCTCCACAAGTTGGACGACCAGTGGGAGAAGGACCCGTACACCGTACTGCCCTCAAGCCACGAGAACCCGAAGGTCTGTACCATCAGTAAAGACGGAGGGGAAACCACAGCCATTGTATCCCGGGACCACCTGAAGAAGTGTCCCGAACAACTGAGGAACCCTGAAGAGGAACAAGAAGACCATCGACCCATGAAAGAAAGGGAAGATATGGTTAGTACCGTGCTCGGGGACTTCCCTCAGTCTTGGACTCAAGTCAATGGTGCAGTTGTGGTACCCGTACTCACCTTCCTCCAACCATCATCCCAAGAACCTACGGAGCAACGGGTAGAGCTGGAAGAACAGCCGGTCCAGGAGGCAGAAGACTCCACACAAGCAGAACAGGAGAATCAACCCTCTGCTTATAGTGAGCCTGCCGTACCCCTAGTGAGACAAAGAGCCGGTAGACAGCTGCCCAGTTTACCCTTGACAGTTCCTACACCCTGTAGTTCAGGGCCAGACAGTCAGCTCCGTAGGTCCACTCGGGCCACTAGAGGCCAGTTACCCGCACGCTGGAGAATTTGAAGTGTATAAATTGTTTTATTTATGTTTTTCTGTGTCTTGTTGCTTGTGTATAATTTTGTGTTTCTAGTTATTTTTAGGGATCCTTGGTGGATTTACCGGGAATCCTTGTACATAGTTGGAGCGTAACCCAGGATGGACTAGAGACTGTTAAGGACTCGGGGTAGGACAGACCCCTACCTGGTTACGTCTCCCTGTGTTGGTGAAATGGACACCTTGCTTCCTTCAGAGACTGCACCCGGTTGCGGACACGCCGTAACCATCTTTATATGTTTTCTTATTGTATTATTAATGTTTTTGCCTTGTTATGTTTTTCTAAATGTGTTTAGTCCCGGAGTACTAAATTTCACTAGGGGGGAATGTGGCACCCCAGGGGTCTGGTTTTCCACAGTAATGTAATGTTATGTCTGAGAGCAGGTGGGAGGTCCTTTGGTCAGGGATCCTGTGCATGCCACACCTCCTGCCCAGTCTTGGGAGGGGAAGAACTTCCCCTGTATAAACCCGGGGCTGAGGCAGGGTGAGTCAGACAAGGAGAGTGGAGACAAGAAGCAGCATAGGAAACAGCAGAGTTACAAGGAGTCAGGGGCTGGCAGCTGTAGAGTTCGCCCTGACTAAGAAGATTCTTTACCGGACCCGGAGTCCGAGGCTGTGGGGACTAACTCCTACCCAGCAGCAGAATCCGACAGGCAGGGGATTTCAGGTCCTCTGGCCCAGAAGCCCGAAGGCACGGTCACACGCGTGGGACCAGCACCGCCATCGTGGAGCGGAAGCCATTAGAAGGCCCCGAGTCACCGGCCATACGGGTGAGCACCACACGGTACACTCAGGGACGTGGGCTACTTACATCAGCTTCTAGCAAGGTAGCCAGAAGAGTACAGTCAGTTTGGGAGGCCTACAACTACGCCTGGCCAGGGGAGATCCCATCTGCTCAAAGACTGACCAGGCCCCGTTTGCTAGCAAGTACTCCGGGAGGGTCTATCGTTGTTACCAGTAAAGACCCTGAACTACACCGTACCGTCTCTGAGTGGTTCCTGCTACCCCCATCATCCACGTCGGCTGCCCTGAGGCCATACCCCTCCCGTTGGGGGTTATACTATCACGCTGCACAATCCTACCACCGGCCTCAGCGGACTGTCCTGCAGCGGCAGCTCCATAAGCTGCATTCAACGGGTGGCGTAGTCGTACTACATCTACTGCCGTCCAGTTTGACTCCCTGGGCACGGACCGGGTCACCGCCACGAGACTACAACCCTCAAGAGATCCGGCTCCGGGTAAGCTCCCGCGTGCGCAACGCAGCGCGACACAGGCCCAGGGGCGCGTCACAAGCATGCCTGCTCTTCTCAGTGTCTGCGGGATGACAGGCTGGATGGCAGCGTTCTGCTGCGGTCCAGCCTGTCATCTCGATGTAGCAGAGCTGAAGCTGTCGTGGGAACCATGGAAAGGTAAGGATGAGGTTGCTTTATTATTTTTCTTTTATTGCAGGAGATCGTTGGCTTCAGCTGGAATGGGCGTGACGGTAAGTATGGTTTAATTTAGAACAATAAAGAATTGTGTCTTTATTTCAATTAAAGGACTTTATTCTGGGTGTTTGTGTTTTTTTTAACTTTGACTATGGGGTTAGTAATGAGGGTGTCTTATAGACGCCTCTCCATTACTAACCTGGGCTGGCATTATAAGCGGACATTAACCCCAGCCCTATTACCCCCTGCCACCGCTACAGGGCAGCGTGGAAGAGCGAGGCTAAGTGCCAGAATTGGCGCATCCTATGAATGCGCCATTTCTGGGGCGGCTGACGGCTGGTGTTTCTAGCCTGGGAGGGGGCCAATATTCATGGCTACCTTCCTGGGCTATTAATATCAGCCCCCAGCTGTCTGCCTAGCCTTTGCTAGCTATTAAATTAGGGGGGACCCCACGTAATTTTTTTGGGGGGGTCCCCCATTTTAATAGCTAGTAAAGGCTATGTATTCAGCTGGGGGCTCATATTAGTAGCCTGGGAAGCTCCGTGGGTATTACCCCCTTCCCAGGCTTCAAACATCTGCCCCAGCTGTCTGCTTAACCTCCGCTAGAGCCTAAAATTAAGGGGAACCCCACGCCAATTTTTTTAATAATAAATCCTTTATTTTAATACTAAATGACAAGTACAGTAACCAACACTATCACTGTACTTCATATATATGTGACTGACATGTTTCTATCTATCTAATCTATGTGTGAAGCTCTATTCCTTCTATTCTAAATTGTCGGGTACCGCTGCTGAAAACACTATTATTTTTTTTGATAAATCCTTTACGCTAAATGACAAGTACAGTAAGCAGCACTTTCACTGTACTTCGTATATATGTGGCTGACATGTTTATATCTATCTAATCTGTGTGTGAAGCTCTATTCTTTCGGTTCTAAATTGTTGGGTACCGGTGTATGCCGCTGCTGAATTGCCGGCTTTTCATGTTTCACTGTTGGCACTGTTCCCATCGATTTGGGCAATCACTGTAATGCCACAAGCACCATGGCTGTGGCATTACAGTGAGTGGCAGACAATCCCTGCATGATTGGTGCTCTAAATAGCACCAGACATGCAGGACACGCTTTTGGTGCACGAACAGTTATCGAACATAACCTCGAACAGCCGAATTTTTTGCAAATCGTTCGGGTTCGTCGAACAACTCGAACACCGCCCAAAACAGCTCGAATTTGAGATTGGCGAACAGTTCTAGTCGAACACCGCTCATCTCTATACGTGGGCACATAGCCTAATGGTATCTGGGTTCCCCATACCCTTGGAGCACCATTGTCTCCGCCATGGATTTTGCCTGAAGTCCTGCAGCAGGTGGGATTATTCCCGGTCTCAGGGCTTGCATCTTATCCCACCCACACAGTTGATAATATAATTTGTGCACTTTTGCCTGTTCCGGGGTCCCGTACCTCCAGTGGTGTAGATGATGGTTCTCTTACTATTTGCTCCTGTTACCACTATGCAGGCAGCAGACAGTCCAATAGTGGGTATCTCTTCTGGATGCACTAAGGTTCTAATGGCTCCTGACTCAACAAGAAAAGTGACCTCACGGCCCCCCACGAGGAGGGTCACTTCTGGAGGTAAAGTGTTCTGTAAATACATTTCTATTTCAGCTAAATGTAATATTTCCTCAGGAACCTAATATATTTATTTATTTTCCTTCTGACCAAAAGGTCCTTATCACACAAGGGCATCATCTCAGTCCTTTTCTCCTGTTTTTTCTTTTGTCTACGTTTTTCTCTCGTCCTTGCCTCTCTCAACCATTTATTTGCACTGTCATGACCATACTTTCTTTTCTCTTTCTCATTACCTTGTTCTATTTCTTGTACCAAATTTTCACATTCTGTCAAAGTAAGTTTACCATCAAATCCAAACTTTCTCTGCCATTAATCAAGGTACTTCCCACATTCAGGGTCTATTTTATGCATATACTTACTATCCCCATCTAGTGGTTCCTTCTTATCATAACACCAAAGACAACCACGTTCCACACGTTTGCCTGGAACATTCCCCATGTTTACAGCTTATATCCCAAATTCAAGACTGTTTGTTCGGCTTCAGTAGTCCCCTCTGGGTACAATTGTATCCAGCCGTCAGATGTAATGCACAATAACAATCCCGCCTTATAATGTGGACAAGACATTAAAATATAGCTGTGGGTCTACGTCCCGTAAGGATGTTATGTGACATTCTTATACACAAGAAGAAGGCAAAAAAGAAGATAAGAACTACACACAATGCAAATCCTTGAGCACAATGGATGTCTACCCACTTGTAAGAAGTCTGACAAATATCAGCGGAATTCATATGTCATCAAGAAGATAAGAAACCAGTAACAAAAATTCAATTACTGTTACTAATACCCAGGATCTAAATAATCCTCACTGATTACACTATGTCCTATATATTTACCAGCTTGAAACTCTATATCTTGCCACCTTCGTCCAATAAAGATTTGTGGGGGACAGATATGACAACACAGTGTAATAAACAAGACAGGTCCCCAAGGGACGGGCTGCAGATGGCAAATGTGGTCGCTGATAAGGAATAGATATATATGTTCACAAGGACTTTTGACTAGAGTAACAGTACAAACACAATGTACAACAACATACACAGTCAGGGACTGGACATACACAGACACAGACATATATTGTCAACAATGTATAATAGACAAGAAAAGCATATAAGACAAGAGATAAAAGTTCCCTCGTACTCCTAGACCTGAAGTGCTGAGATAAAGTCTATTGACATCGCCTCTTTATTTCCAGAAAAGTTCCCGTTCTTAAAATCAGGTATTCAGAGCACCTCCGGCGCGGACTCTACTAACTCCTCATGATCGTGATAAGGCCTCATTCGACCGCCGCAAATCTGACTTTGCGTCCACTTTTTAAACTAGGAGGATTCAGTCACTCAATGTTATTAAAAGAAAAACACATATAACAATACAACAGCAAATATTCTCTATTTAGGGATCAGATGGCATGTACCTAGGTGTTTTAAACGTTACAATAATCTATGAGTTGTCTCCAGTCCAGAAGTGACTGTTGACCACACCTAATTGGACTCCCTTATACACACAGAATTTTATATTTCAATCCTTATACATTCACTCAAGAGATCATTCAGGGAGTCTCATATGTAACATAAAACATATATTTATATATATATATATTTATGGCTTTTTAATTCTTCAAAAACAAACAAATGAAAACAGCACATTTAACAGGAATCAACAGACAAGAAACTACAGAAGACAAAAACAAAATATCGGTAAAAATTAATCTTATATTGAGCTCTTATATTGGGTTAATCCAGCGGATTCCTTAATTCCCGAGGGTCCTCGACCCTCACCATCTAGATAAGTTTAATGTGCACACAGAGTTTTTGATTCCACAGTAGCCTTCTCACATCGGCTATGTACCCATTCTACGAAATTTCTTTCCGGAACTAACAAACTTCAATCAGATTTATGAAGTTTTGCAACTTAAAGGAGTTTTACAACTCCAATTGCATATGTTCACAATCATAGCCCCCAAATCAATTTCTAGAATAACTTTAATACTGGATTAAGAAAATTACCGAATATAATAAAGATTATAATTAAATGGTCTTACCTGTATTCAGATATAGACGATTCCCAGAGATCCTTGGACTATACGAAATCCGTCACTCTCCCTCAGTCCGGGATAACTGACAATGCTTGTTTTGACGCCTAATCTTAAGGCGGAGGACTTACTTAAAGAGTTACAGAATTCCCCCGTGCACGGTTTGCTGTGCTCACCGGTGAGGGAAAGATGTTGGATTCCCGGCCAATGCAGCAAAATGTCAGTGGAATTTTCTTTCTTACCAATTATAAATCGTCCACACTTGAATTAGTAGGATAATCTATTGTGACTCATTGTGAAAGGACTTTATAGCACTGCAGTTTCTTTTTGCTCTGATTAGCTCTCCTACTGGAATAGCTTGTGTGCTGTGTGGAGGATGAAAGCTCTAGGCATGAAGAATTGTATCCCCTGCTGCTGTTTTTCTGTACTACTTTCGATTAAAGAACCATGTATGCCTGAGACTTATAGATCTAAATATGTGATTGACTATTGATTAAAAAAAAAATGAATGAACCGAAGATTATAGTTGTTATCATTCAGATAATCCAAAAAGAGCAGAACATTGGATGATTTGTCATCCCAAATGATGAGCAGGTCATCTATATACCTCGTGTAATAATATAATAATAATAATTTTTATTTACATAGAGCCAACATATTCCGCAGCACTTTACAATTAAGCGGGGACATGTACAGACAATAAATTCAATACAAAGTAAGACAGTTTAAACAGTTACATCAGGAGTGAGGTCCCTGCTCGCAAGCTACAATCTATAAGAAAATGGGGGACACAATAAGTGAGAAGTGCTTGTTATTTCAGGTCTAGCAATTATAATACATAGGGATTTTCATATAAGGCTGCATGATACGGTCATCAGTCAGTATGTTTAAGTGCATTAATCAAGTATCGAGTGCAGTTATCGTGTGCTTGAAGGGTGTGGAGACAGATGAATAGTAGGGAGCAGATTCTGAATTATATTTAGAAGGAGGGAACAGAGAAAAGTTAGTTTACTGAGTTGAAGTGGTAGGCTTGTTTAAAGAGATGGGTTTTTAAAGCGCGCGTAAAGACGTGGGGGCTAGGCATCAGTCGGATAGTCTGGGGTTGAGCATTCCAGAGAACTGGCGCAGCACGAGAGAAGTCTTGGAAACGGAGGTGTGAGGTTAGGGTTGTTAGTCTTAGGTCATTTGTAGAACGGAGGGCACGTGTAGGGAGATAGACAGAGATGAGAGAGGAAATATAAGGCGGTGCAGAACTGTGGAGAGTTTGTGGGTGAGATCAATGAGTTTGTATTGTACCCTGTAGCGAATGGGTAACCAGTGTAATGACTAGCACAAGATGGAGGCATCGGTGAAGCGGCTAGGCAGAAATATGACCCTGGCTGCCGCATTCAGGACGGATTGAAGTGAAGAAAGTTTGGTAAGATGGAGACCGATCTGAAGAGAGTTGCAGTAGTCCAGACGAGAGTGAAGAGCGACAGTAAGAGTTTTAGCAGCTTCAAAGGTGAGAAAAGGTCGGATTCTGGAGATGTTTTTAAGATGCAGGTGACAAGAGCGAGTGAGTGATCGGATATAGGGAATAAAGGAAAGTTTAGTGTCGAATATGACCAAGCGAGCATGCTGCTTGGGAGTTATAGTTGTGTGGCGCCCTGCTGCGCATTGGTGCCACAGAACCCAGAAGGGTGCATGGATGGACTTCTCCACAAGAGGCCCTCACACATTCACACACCTCCACCCTACCACCTCAGACCACCAGAGGAAGCCCGTTAGGGACATATAAAGGGAGGGTGGAGCCAGGCAGCTCAGTTCAGTCAGTGAGAAGTTAGTTGTCAGCTCAGACAGAAGTGAGTCTGTGAGCAGAGAGAGCGTGCCGACGCTCAGAGAGCGGTGAAGACACAGCACGCCAGCTGCCGAGTAGTGAGGGTCCCGAGTGTGGTCGACGGCGAGGAGAAAAAGAGAGTGAAGCTAAGGGGGCAGAGGAGCCTAGTAAGCTCACCCCATTATACAAACCGGACACCGGGTCCGAGCCTACAGGGACCCTTTACACCCAGTAGGGATAACCGGAATCCCAGGAGGACTACAAGTCCCTGGCAAACCTGAAGCTAGACACCTACAGGACCAGGAACCACGAAGGCCCCGATGTCCAGGGAAAGTGGTTACCAACCAGAGGTCCTACTTCTGAGCAACAGGTGAAGTAAAAGCAGGACACATAGTCTAGGCTCAGTTGCAGGCTGGCCAGGAACATACACAGAGACTGACACAGATCAGGAGGCCCTATACCCGCTCACTGGGGAGAGTCCAAAAGTGTGCCCTTCATCTGGAGTACCCTGGACCGTACCTAACAACGGCACCAGTAAAGGTAATGAAGCAAATCCCATGTCTCTGTCCGTTACTTCTGCTGCGCCATCGCTCCCCCTGCGCCACAACGCCCAGCGCAACCTGCATCGTTTTCACTGCCCTGAGGCCTGCTCCACCTATGGGGAGCAGTTCCATCTCAAGCTGCCCTAACACCTGCCTCAGAGGACTGTTGCAGCGCTGGTGATCCTCACCAGACACCACAGGTGGCGTCTCGACAAATCCCCTATAAATATTCCCTTTTTGCACTGTCCGCTCTGGGTCACGGACCGGGCCAGCCACCGTGATCTCCCCCAAAAGCAGCCATAAGGCCCGGCTGCCGAGCACCCCACGGCCCTGGGGGCGAGTCAGTTGAACCCTTCAATGTAATTTCGATGTTAGGTAGAGTTAGGTTAGTAGAGGGGAGAAACACAAGAAGTTCAGTTTTGGAGAAATTCAGTTTAAGATAGAGGGAGGACATGTTGTTAGAGACAGCAGACAAACAATCCTTGGTATTTTGTATTAGGGTAGGGGTGATGTCAGGGGAAGAAGTGTATAATTGGGTGTCGTCAGCATGGAGAGGATACTGGAACCCAAATCTGCTGATTGTTTGTCCAATAGGGGCAGTGTATAGAGAGAAGAGGAGGAGGGTTTAGGACTGAGCCCTGTGGAACCCCAATAGTAAGGGGACGAGGAGAGGAAGAGGAGTCGGCAAAAGATACAGTGAAGGAGCGGTCAGAGAGGTAGGAGGAGAACCAGGAGAGAACGGTTTCCTTGAGGCCTATAGAGCGAAGCATAGTGAGGAGGAGTTTGGAAAAAAATTAAAAAATTCTCCTTTTTCTCCTTTCTCTCTTTCCTTTCAGGGCTTAATATTATGCTTTTAATAATGTAACAATTTCTCGTCTGAGATTAAGCCCTGATGGAGCATGTGTGTTCAGAGAAAATATCCAGAAAGCTTTTTTGTTGCGGACCGCATCAGTATGACTGCCGCCTCTAACATGTTTCGGTATTTGTTCTATCGCGTATACACGCAGACCAATTACTGCGATTATGACATTCCACAAGATGGTGTGAGATATTACAGATGTTTCTCTCTGTGGCTCGTCAATGTCATACAGGTGCTCCCTGATTACGGATAGTGGAACCAACATATTTGAGGTCACAGATTGTGCAGCATAAACCACCTGATCACTGTTGCAGATAAGAAGCTTTTTATACTGAATTTTTAACTCTGATCGTAACTGTAAAGATGATTGGTTTTGAACGACACTGGGCAGGTTTTGCACTGAGTTTGTCCGCGCTTAAAATAACCCTTTAATGACAACCATGTTTGAGATGTGGGTTTTTTGTGATGGTGAACATGCAAACTAGGTGATAATACATTTCCTAGCGTTTTTGCTTTCCTTGGCACTATTCTTGTAATGACAGGATTATCTTGCAAAATGTGTAGATTGCGTCGCACTATCTGGGAAATGGACCTAAAATAAGGACTATGATTAAGAACCAAAACTGGCAAGCAGTTTTTTTTATTTCATTTCATCCTAGTTTTATTAATTAACCCCTTACCGACCCAGGGCGTATTAGTACACCCCAGGCCATCACCCCCGGTTCAGTGAGGGCTCCGGCGCCGAGCCCGCACTGAACCGGGCACATGTCAGCTGCTTATTACAGCTGACATGTGCCCGCAACAGCCGCGTGTGGAATCGCGATCCACCCGCGGCTGTTAACATGTTAAATGCCGCTGTCAATCTCTGACAGCGGCATTTAACATCGCCGCGCCGGAAGCGCGGCCTTAGCCCCGCCCATCGGTGACCCTGTCACGTGATCGCGGGTCACCGATGGGTGGTCATGACAACCCTGGGTCTGCAGCAGACCCCAGTGGTTGTCATGTAAAGATTACTATGAGCGCAACCTAGTGGTCGGCGCTCATAGTACAGGAGCATTTCTGCTGCATACAGGGGAACTACTGGTCCCCTGTATATAGCAGAGGCGATTGGACAGTTGCTGCTTCTAGTCTCCTATGGAAACTATAGAAGCAAGCAAAAAGTAAAAAAAAAGGTTTTCAAAAATATAAAAAAAAATTTAAAAAATATAAAAGTTTAAATCACCCCCATTCAAAATAAAATAATAAAAAAGAACCTATACATGTTTGGTGTCTACGATCTTGTAATGACATGGAGAATAAGAATGGCAGGTCAGTTTTAGCATTCAGTGAATGTGGTAAAAAATATAAAAACATCTGTGGTATTGCACTTTTTTTGCAATTTCACCGCACTTGGAATTTTTTTCCCGTTTTCCAGTACATGATACGGTAAAACTAGTAATGGCATTGGAAAGTAAAATTTGTCCCGCAAAAAATAAGCCCTCACACGGCCATATTGACCAAAAAAAAAAACGCTATGGCTCTGGGAACAAGGGGAGCAAATAACGAAAATGCAAAAAGGGAAAATCCCATGGTCGCGAAGGGGTTAAGTCCGTCCTATTCCTAGTATTTGCAATCTGTTGTGCTCTGTTTAGGCTCCAATTGGGATAGTGTCGATCAGAAAGGCGCTGTCTGAAGGTATGTGCACACGATGCAGAAATGAAGCAGAAAATTTCTGCATCATTTCTGCATCTCCCTGGCAGAAAAAACGCATGCAGATTGTGCATGCGTTTTTCCTGCGGAATACATGCAGATTCACATGCGTTTCCGCATGTGGATTGACAAGCGCTTTCCAGGCGATTTTAGCATCACCTGGAAAGTGCTTGACAACTAGGTCACACTATATAAATCCATGCAACCGGCATGGATTTATATAGTGTGACCCGAGAGAGTGGTAAAAATTAAAAATAAATGTGTACTTTACCCTCCGATGGCCCGCGCTGTCCTGCTCACTCCGTTCTCCCTCGCCGGCAACTTTGAATTGAAAGACCTGCCGACGTCAGCGTCAAGTGACCCGTCGCATGACTCTGACGTCAGCTCAGGTCCTTCAACTCACTGCAAAGTGCCGGGAACCAAGCAGGAGCTGTGCGCAGGCCGACAGAAGGTAAGTATACATTTATTTTTTATTTTATTCTTTTTTTTTTTACAGATTTTTTAATGGTACCTGGGTGTGGATGAGACTCTCCTCTCCTCCACACCCAGGTACCATCCGCACATTAGAACGCGCCAATTACGCAAGTACAGATGCAGTCTTGCGGAATTGGCGCGTTCTAATGCAAGTCAATGGCGGCGAAAACGCAGCGTTTCTGCAAAATTAATGGACATGCTGCGGATTTTTGAGTGCAGCGTTTACGCTGCGGAAAAATCCGCATCATGGGCACAGCACATGCGGATTTCAATTGGGGGAACATTGCTGCCCTTCTACCATGCGTTTTTAATGCGTTTCCGCTGCGTTTACGCAGCTGCAAAAACGCCGCGGAAACGCATCGTGTGAACTCAGCCTGATAGTCCTGGATTCTAGGTCAGAGCACTGCAGCTGCAATTCCGCTCAGCTCTAATAAATTCACCCACAGGAACAGTTTTTTTAAAATGAAAAGGGTGGAATGAACGAGCATCCAAAATTGTATTACATGCTGAAGGTTTTCTGTAGGTTTTAGTTACAATTGTACAATTATTGACACCAATAAGTTCCAAATCCAGGAATACCATTTTTTTCACCATGATGACTATGTGTGAAATGCAAGTTAAACTGGTTGTCATTAAGGTAAGAGATGAAATTTGGAATCTCTGATACCGCCCCCTCCCAAACAATGATCATATCACCTATATACCTAGCATATAATTTTATTGAAGATGAAAACGGATTATGGATAGTATACATAAAACACTCTTTCCACCATGCCATAGTCAAATTGGCTACGGATGGTGAGAATTTGGCTCCCATCGCCACTCCGCTAATTTGCAAAAATAACTTTCCATTAAACATAAAATAATTATGGCGGAGTAGAAATGAGAGCACATTTTCTATATTTCTATATACTCTTTAAGTTCAGGTGTGTAAGAACTGTACCTGTCCAGGTGGTATTGGACAGCCATAATAGCTATGTGTTGGGGAATGCTGGTGTAAAGAGAAGAAACATCACAAGAAACCCAGGTGTATCTGTGGGACCATACGCAAAACATCACGAGAATCCTGTAAAAAACCCGGTATTCTTTGTACCAATGATTGTGAGGCACTATCTAGCTATGCGCCCAAATGCTCGTTTAACGAGCCTATTCCTGACACTATTGGTCTTATAGAAATAGGTGATAACGGTTTAGGTGTTTTAGGCAGCGCATGGATGATAGGAATAATGGGTGATGTTACTTCAAGGAATTCCGTTTCTTTTTTTTTGTCAGTATACCCAAAGAAAAACCTTCATCAATTACTTTTTTAGTTTTTTTTCTGCAAAAAATAAAGTAGGGTCACTAGCAAGTGGTAAATAAGTTTTACTGTCCTGCAAGTGCGACTCTATAGCAGCCAGTTTCAGTTATAATGGCGCTATTGGTGCAAAATAGTTTAGCAGCCCGCACCTGCCTGGAATTGGTAGTACTATTATCCATGATGAAAATCCGGATAAAAAAAAACAACAATATACAACAACACACCCCAAAACAATAGAAAAGTGTGCAGACAACTTGGTCTGTCAAAAAGTCTGGTGCTAAGTCAAAAAGGGGAGCACGAAAAATCAAGTGCAGTAATATGAATAAAGAGAAAGTTTCAGCTCACCCCTGAGATGTAATCCCAGTCTGGCATGGAGCACGGAGTCCTCGCTGCTGCACAGTGCCTGGGGCAATGAGGAAGTGAAGATGGATCCAGCTCAACACACCAGGCAGTTGATTAAAATTCAACAATCTTTATTGGCAAATCCTTTTAAAAATTTGTAGAAAAGGCAAAAAATGGACATCTCAGACAACAAAGCATATATTATGGGGTGGTGTGTAAAAAAAAATGCCATACGCGTTTTTATTTATTTATTTATTTTTTTTCACATTTTTTTTTTTTTTTTTAATCCATACGCTCCATTAGGGCTTAATCTCAGATGACAAATTATGTTATATTATCAAAAACTCAAAAACGTAATATTGAGTCCAAAAGGAAAGAGAGAAAGAAGAAAAGGATATATATATTTTTTTTCGTTTATTCATTTTTCTCTTAACATATATGCTCCACCAGGGCTTAATCTCAGATGAGAAATTATGTTATATTATCAAAAACGTAATACTGAGTCAAAAAGGAAGAAGACAGAGAGAGGATAAAAAAAAAATGGAAAAAAAAAAAAAAGTATATATATATATTTTTTGAGTTTTCTGCAGTTAATCTTTATTGAAAATTTATTCATGCACATATTTATCGTCTGCAGGTTGTGTGGCCCCCTTTTTTCTTTTCTCCTCCCTTTTTCTTTTGGGATATTTTCTACTCTTACTTGTACAGGTTTTCTCAGAATATTCTTTTTCATAGCCAGTGCTCAAGAGTTTTTTTTACTCGAAACACGTATGGCATTTTTTTACACACCACCCCATAATATACGCTTTGTCGTCTGAGATGTCCATTTTTTGTTTTTTTCTACAAATTTTTAAAAGGATTTGCCAATAAAGATTGTTGAATTTTAATCAATTTCCTGGTGTGTTTGTCTCGCCCAGTAGGATATAAGGGACTCGTTACCCGGGCCTTTTACTTTGTTTAGGATGTCACGGCAGTCGGCTCCCGGGCCCGTACTCTGGGGTCTCTCTTGAAAAAGGGGTTTTAGTGTACAGTTTGTCTCGTGACGCCACCTGTGGAGGGAGATGATTATCCCAATACCAGCATTATAGGCTCCTTAAACAACAGTGAAGCTGACTCGCCCCCTGGGCCGTGGGGCACTCGGAACCGGACAATAGGGGGACGATGGGGGTAGTAGTGGCGACCCGGTCCCGTGGCTCAGGGTGGTCAGACCAGTGGCAGTCTTTTAGATGTTTTAGATAATGTCCGACTACGCCACCCGTGGATTACGGTTATTAGGAACCGCCGCTGCAAGGCAGTCCGCTGGGGCTGATGATGTATGCAGCTGGAATGGTGTGACTCCCCACGGGAAGAGTGCGGCCCCAGGGCAGTGTAGTGGTTGGTGGGAGTGATGGTGATGAGAGTCCCAGTACCGGTAGTGCTGGAGGAGCGAAAGAGCACACAGACAACGTACTGCAGTCCAATGTCTTTTACTCACAGTTCAGGTACTCCAGGTCACTTCTGTACAGGTAGTGACCGCCCGAGCCGTGCTGCGTCCACCAGGTGTGGGGCTCGGTCAACTCCCAGGCAGTTCAGGAGTATGGCTCAGGACCCCCTTTTGTCCTTTCTCTGGCCTGCCTCACCAGTGAGCCACTTTTGTCCAGCTGCCGCGGACTTGTGCGGTTAAACGTGGGCCCCGTCCTCCGCTGTCCTATATGGTGACTTCCTAGTGACGCGCCCCTGGGCCTACTTGGTGTAGCGTTGCGCACGCGGGGACTACCCGGAGCCGGGCCTGTTGGGGGTAGTAGTCTCGTGGCGGTGACCCGGTCCGTGCCCAGGGAGTGAAACTGTGTGGCTGAGTATTAGCAGTAGATGTTGGAGGACTACGCCACCCGTTGAACGCAGCTATGGAGCTGCCGCTGCAGGGCAGACCGCTGAAGCCGGTGGAAGGATTGTGCAGCGTGGATGGTATAACCCCCAACGGGAGGGGTATGGCCTCAGGGCAGCCGACGTGGATGAAGGGGGTAGCAGGAACCACTCAGAGACGGTGCGGTGTAGTTTTGGGTCTTTACTGGTGACAAGGTAGACCCTCCCGGAGTACTGGCTAGCGATCGGGGCCTGGTCAGTCCGTGAGCTGATGGGATCTCCCCTGGCCAGGCGGAGTTGTAGGCCTCCCCAACTAATCGTACTCTTCTGGCTACCTTGCTAGAGGCTGATAAAAGTAGCCCACGTCCCTAAGTGTACCGTGTGGTGCTCACCCGTATGGCCGGTGACTCGGGGCCTTCTGGTAGCTTCCGCTCCACGTTGCGGTGCTGGTCCCTTGCGTGTGACCGTGCCTTCGGGTTTTTTGGCCAGAGGACCTGAAATCCCCTGCCGGGCGGTTTCTGCTGCTGGGTAAGGATTAATCCCCACAGCCTCGGACTCCGGGTCCGGTAAGAATTCTTCAATCAGGGCGAGCTCTACAGCTTCCAGCCCCTGATCTCTTTTAGCACAGCTCCCACAGAGCTCCTGATCTTTCTTTCCCTAAAGCTGCTCCACTACAGACCAGACTGTGTCTCTGTCTGTGTTCTCTGCTCTTTCTCTCTCTAACCCTGCCTCAGCCCTAGTTTTATATAGGGGAAGTTCTTCCCCTCCCAGGACTGGGCAGGAGGTGTGGCATGCATAGGATTCCTGACCAGGAGACCTCCCACCTGCTCACAGACGTAATATTGCTATTACTGTGGAAACCAGACCCCTGGGGTGCCACACTAGCAGGTTTGCTGAGGTGTCGCACCAATAAATGATCACGACGACCGGTCTTTGGCTGAGGGTAGTTTCTCCTCCACCAACTTGGGATCCGGTACCCTTAATCTGCCTGACCCTTCACCCTGGATTCTCGTGGGTTCTTAGGGTCCCTTCCACCTTCTTGTTCCTGAGCCCTTCTGTTTCTCTGTCTCTTCTTCTCCTTTTCTGTTCCTTCCTGTTCCTCTCTCTTGGAGCTGGGATGAGCCACAATCTCAGCTCCCCTTCACCTCCTCCTCGGCCTCTCACTAGGCCCTCCTGGAGTAGAGCTCCCACGGAGCCTCTACTCCCTGTCTTCTCCTCTCTGGACAGAACCTAGATCTAAGATGGTGCCCACCTTTTATACCTCCCTCTGACCATGAGCCCAGGTGACCAGCAACCAATGGGCTCCTACCTACGCTCAGGAACCAACCCCTATCTGTCCCTACAGCACTGGGTGTTCCACCCCCCTCCCCACTCCAGACAGGGACATAGTCGGTCGTGCCTGCACTTCTGTCTAGTGGGAGCACCGTTGAGCTGTCCCTCGGAAATGGGGTGTGTGTGCTGTATGCAGCTAACTGAGCCCTGGTCCACACTCCATCCTTACCCGGGAGTGGAATATCACACCTCTGGTCTGAGGTGCAATACCTCTGTAGCGGCCGAACCCTCGGGGCGCTACATTCCCCCCTGGTAAAGCACAGCACGTCCTCGGGCTGGAAAAGAGCAAAAACAGTTGATTACAGGACATGCAAAAACTTTTTAAAACTTTTCACATTTAGAAGCAGACAACACAGCTTTATGGGACACACTTTTCTTTTCACTAGACATTATGAAAACACTTTCAATACTTCCGGAACTCTTTTGTATAAAACATCTCGTAAAACATTTGCATTATCACCTAGCAGCATATAAAACTTTCTCATGTAAAACATTTTTAGGCAAGACACATTCTTGTATTCTTGGATCTTGGCCGTGGTGCAACTTGCGACCAGGTGTCCTTCCCTCTTAAAGGTGCAACAAAACTTGTCTTGAGGTAGACGTTGCAGGCTTTTTATAAAACCAGTAGGGGGCGCTTTAGGAAGCGCAACTATATACAAGGGATTGGCCGTTCCCAGTCCTCGGCCGGTTTTGGGGAGGGGAATGGCTGCTCACAGTCCTCAGCCTGGTAAAGGGAAGAGGGATGGCTGCTCTCAGTCCTCAGCCAGGTTACTTAGGGAATAGGGCAACAGTCAAACAGTCCTATATCAGTCCCAACGGGGACCACACTCATTTTGAAACAGTCCCAAACCGTTCCTTTGTACCCTGACGGGTAACTATATACACTGGTATGCTACTTTCACTGGTAGCGATACCCTCCAGCTGCTCCTTGCTCCTCATAATCTTCAGGCCCGTCCGGGCCCTCCTGGTACTCAGAGTCCGAGTAGTGCTGTTCCTCCTCCTCCTCTACTACTCTGTGGACGTGGAGGGCGTACCATCCCTTCACGCCTTGGTGTCGGGTGTAAGACACCACATCCCCTGGAAATAGATCCCGCCCTCGATGACCCTCCGGCAGGTGGCTCTCCACATCCCTCCTCGTCACGAACACGTCGCTGATGGTCTCGGGGTCTCGGATGAAACCCCAGCCGCGCTCCATCTGGAACTTCACAACAGTCCCGGTGACTCGGGGACTGCGGGCAGTTCGGGGATCTCGCCGGGCCTTCATTTTCTGCTCCACGCTCTGGACCTGCAGCTTCTCTTGTTTCACGCGCCATTCTCGCTGCTCCCTCTCAAACATTTCCAGCTGTTGGCGGCAGGCCTCCCGCCGTTCGGCTGCGTCCGCCCGTGTTTCCTTCGTGAACCCCATTAGGTCCTCCCCTGTGGGGTCCCATTCAAACTGGGCATCCTCCAACGGCAGCTGGGGGTTTTCCTGAGGCGCCGGAGCAGGTATGAGGGGCTCAGATGGTACTTCAACCTCCGCGGGCGGGCTCTTCCGAAAGCGGGGGTTGACAAACTCGGGGGGCCAGATGAAAGGCAGCCCATCCGGACTGGTATGTTGGGCGAAAAGATCTGCGCCCAGTGGTGGTACTGCAGAGGCAGGGGGCGCGAGAGGGTTGGCGGCGCCCGGGGGTACGTGGCCTTGCGACCAGGCCCGCGCTGGGCGTTTCCTAGTTGCACCCTGGGGTGGTACAGCAGGTGCAGGGGGTTCCGTCGGGGCAGCGGCGCCCGGGGGCGCTAGTCCTTGCGGCCGTGCCTGCGACAGTGGTTTGCTAAGCACGCCCGGGGTCAGAGGGCACGGCGTGGGGCAGGGCTCTCCAGCAGCGTCGACGGTCTGGGGGCCGGTTGATGGCGGTGGAGGCATGGTGTCGACGGCGGGTCCAGGTACGTTAGGTTCCGCAACAGGGTGCAGGGGCAGGTCGGCGGCCCCAGGGTTCGGGGTAGGGGCGTCTCCGTTACCTGCTTCTGCTGTCGCGGCGTCATCTTCAGCCTCCGCTCCGCCTTCACTGCCCCCGGTGGCTGGTGTGCTGCCGGATGTCGACGGCGCCTCCTGCTGCAGGGTCACAGCCCGCCAGGCCACTTCTTCTTTCCACCCGGAGATCACGTCCTGCTGCGCCCGGACCATCCTCCGGTCCAGCTCCTCCAGCGCCGCCCGCGCATACTCGGGGTCCTCCTTGGGGAGGTGGGCTAGCAGCTCTGTGAGGCTGCATGATGGTGTGGCTTGCAGCAGGCCCCTTGCCAAAGTGCTGGAGCTGGTTCCTTTCTCCATCTCCGGGTGCGGCCTGGCCAGACTGATCCAGACCACCCCCTGCCCCGCAGTTTTCTTCTCTTTCCGCCCCCATGAGGGGTGGGTCCTGGGGCATTCTGCTGACAATCACTCTCAGGGGCAGCCCCCCCACGTTGACGGACATTTCTACAGCCGGGCTCATCGTTGTTGGGGGCGGGCTTCCTCTTTGGCGCCATTCTGGGACCCGGCCCAAGACGGGAGGCGGCCTCCTGTGGTCTTTTGGCGCGCACATTATGGCGCTCGTTCTTCTAGGGCGGGCGCCATCTTTAGTACAACGAAACAGTCTCTTTTCAGGCGCGCAATACCCGTTGCTAGCGGGCACGAAATCCTGCCGACTACGCCAAAGCTGACTCGCCCCCTGGGCCGTGGGGCTCTCAGAACCGGGCAATAGGGGGACGATGGGGGTAGTAGTGGCGACCCGGTCCCATGGGTCAGGGTGGTCAGACCAGTGGCAGTCTTTTAGATGTTTTAGATAATGTCCGACTAGGCCACCCGTGGATTGCGGTTATTAGGAACCGCCGCTGCAAGGCAGTCCGCTGGGGCTGATGATGTATGCAGCTGGAATGGTGTGACTCCCCACGGGAAGAGTGCGGCCCCAGGGCAGTGTAGTGGTTGGTGGGAGTGATGGTGATGAGAGTCCCAGTACCGGTAGTGCTGGAGGAGCGAAAGAGCACACAGACAACGTACTGCAGTCCAATGTCTTTTACTCACAGTTCAGGTACTCCAGGTCACTTCTGTACAGGTAGTGACCGCCCGAGCCGTGCTGCGTCCACCAGGTGTGGGGCTCGGTCAACTCCCAGGCAGTTCAGGGGTATGGCTCAGGACCCCCTTTTGTCCTTTCTCTGGCCTGCCTCACCAGTTACCCACTTTTGTCCAGCTGCCGCGGACTTGTGCGGTTAAACGTGGGCCCCGTCCTCCGCTGTCCTATATGGTGACTTCCTAGCAGGTTTGCTGAGGTGTCGCACCAATAAATGATCACGACGACCAGTCTTTGGCTGAGGGTAGTTTCTCCTCCACCAACTTGGGATCTGGTACCCTTAATCTGCCTGACCCTTCACCCTGGATTCTCATGGGTTCTTAGGGTCCCTTCCACCTTCTTGTTCCTGAGCCCTTCTGTTTCTCTGTCTCTTCTTCTCCTTTTCTGTTCCTTCCTGTTCCTCTCTTTTGGAGCTGGGATGAGCCACAATCTCAGCTCCCCTTCACCTCCTCCTCGGCCTCTCACTAGGCCCTCCTGGAGTAGAGCTCCAACGGAGCCTCTACTCCCTGTCTTCTCCTCTCTGGACAGAACCTAGATCTAAGATGGTGCCCACCTTTTATACCTCCCTCTGACCATGAGCCCAGGTGACCAGCAACCAATAGGCTCCTACCTACGCTCAGGAACCAACCCCTATCTGCCCCTACAGCACTGGGTGTTCCACACCCCTCCCCACTCCAGACAGGGACATAGTCGGTCGTGCCTGCACTTCTGTCTGGTGGTAGCACCGTTGAGCTGTCCCTCGGAAATGGGGTGTGTGTGCTGTATGCAGCTAACTGAGCCCTGGTCCACACTCCATCCTTACCCGGGAGTGGAATATCACACCTCTGGTCTGAGGTGCAATACCCCTGTAGCGGCCAAACCCTCGGGGCGCTACATACCCATGTACACCTGAGAGGCCAAGAAGACCACAACCCCACGCGTATGTTTCCCCTAGTGGACAGACCTCCCGCATTCCCAGGGACGGCCTTAGGCAGAGCCTGTAAGAGAACCAGTATACAATAACGGCCATAGGGATAAATAACACACAACAAGGAAAGAAGGTATGTATGAAAAGACAGGGAGCACCAAATATATACCAACATGATTTTATTATTCATCAAGACCGGACGGACATGCAAAAATTAAAAGCATTTAAAAAGCACAAAGCTTAAATCCAACAGTATACCACATTGAAATATAATAGTGGTCAAGACCTCAAGAAAATATAGTCACATTACTTTGCTTAGACATTAGACAGTTAACTCAGGGATTAGCTCATCAGTTGGGAGGGGTTAGAGTAGTTTTTATAGAAAAGAATATCTGGGTTGCAGGTAGTTAGTCAGGGTGTGAGTCCATGACAGGGACACCTTTACTGGTACAGTGCCTGTATAAGAGAGAGTAGAGTGGAGAAGGAAGGCTGAACATACAGGGAGACAGGTTCCAGCAAACAGATACAGTGGTGAAGAGAGTGTTTTATCAGCGCACATTTTCTGACAGAATGAGGATACATTTGATGCTCAATTTGGATGCCAGCACAGTCCTGGGCTTAAAGCCAGCAAGAGGTACTGGGAAGCAGGCCTCTGTATCCTTCATTAGGAGAATTTCAGTTGGGTCACTGAGGAAGTGGAAGATGGTGGATCTCAGGACAGAATGAGGACGAAAACTGAAAAGGCATATAACCAACGATATTTCACTAACTAAAGACCATGTCTTAATCTGTATGCTGCAGCCGTGTGTAGAAGAATTGCACAGTAAAAGTGAGCCTGTTAATCCAGATCTAAGATCTCCTGTCCTGTTTGAAGCTGGTTCCGGTCCCATGGACAATGTAACAGTGAGTAAAGAAAATCCTCCATCACACAATACACTGCACTCTCAATCCTTTATACAACCCCTGGCAAAAATTATGGAATCACCGGGCTCGGAGGATGTTCCTTCAGTTGTTTAATGTTGTTGAAAAAAAGCAGATCACAGACATGGCACAAAACTAAAGTCATTTCAAATGGCAACTTTAGGGCTTTAAGAAACACTAAAAGAAATCAAGATAAAAAATGTGGTACTCAGTAAGGCTATGTGCCCACGATGCGTTTTTCAAGCGTTTACGCTGCGGAATTTTCGCAGCGTAAACGCTTGGGAAACGCTTGGTAAACCTTCCCCCATGGTCTCCAATGCAATTCCGAACTTTCAATGCCCATGCTGCGTATTTTTCCCCAGCGTTTATGCTGCGCTCAAAAATCCGCAGCATGTCCATTAATTTTGCGGAAGCACTGTGTTTTTGCCGCCATTGACTTGCATTAGAACGCGCCAATTCCACAAGACTGCATCTGTACTTGCGTAATTGGTGCGTTCTAATGTGCAGATGGTACCCGGGTGTAGAGGAGAGGAGAGTCTCATCCACACCCAGGTACCATTAAAAAAAAGAATAAAATAAAAAATAAAGATTATATTCACCTTCCGACGGCCCCCGGACTCCTTCTCTTCGCTTGCTGACAGATCGCGCAGGACTGAAGGACCTGCGCTGACGTCATAGTCATGTGATGGCAGGTCTTTTCAGTACCACGATCTGACGGCAGCCAGCACAGGAGCGCTGCAATTCTCGGGGGCCATCGGAAGGTAAGTATTAGTTTAATTTTTTATTTTTAACCACTCTCTCGGGTCACACTATATAAATCCATGCCCGTTTGCATGGATTTATATAGTGTGACCTAGTTGTCACAAGCACTTTCAAAGTGACGCTAATCGCTTGGAAAGCGCTTGTCAATCTGCATGCGGAAATGTCAGTGAATAACGCTTCATTTCCGCATGTTCCTGGCAGGAAAACGCATGTACAATCCGCATGCGTTTTTTTCTGCCGGGGAGATGCAGAAACGCTCAGGAAAAAATCCGGAGCATTTCTACATCGTGGGCACATAGCCTAAGGGTAATTTTTTTCAGACCAAGCAGAGGGAAAAAATCATGGAATCACTCAATTCTGAGGAAACAATTATGGAATCACCCTGTAAATTTTTATTTCCAAAACTAACACCTGCATCAAATTAGATCTGCTCTTTGGTCTGCATCTATAAAGGAGTGATCGCACCTTGGAGAGCTGTTGCACCAAGTGGACTGACATGAATCATGGCTCCAACACGAGAGATGTCAATTGAAACAAAGAAGAGGATTATCAAACTCTTAAAAGAAGTTAATCATCACGCAATGTTGCAAAAGATGTTGGTTGTTCACAGTCAGCTGTGTCTAAAATCTGGACCAAATGCAAACAATATGGGAAGGTTGTTAAAGGCAAAAACATACTGGTAGACCAAGGAAGACATCAAAGCGTCAAGACCGGAAACTTAAAGCAATATGTCTCCAAAACAGGAAATGCACAACAAAACAAATGAGGAACGAATGGGAGGAAACTGGAGTCAATGTCTGTGACCGAACTGTAAGAAACCGCCTAAAGGAAATGGGATTTGCATACAGAAAAGCTAAACATAAGCCATCATTAACACCTAAAGAGGAAAAAACAAGGTTACAATGGGCTAAGGAAAAGCAATCGTGGACCGTGGATGACTGGATAAAAGTCATATTCAGTGATGAATCGCGAATCTGCATTGGGCAAGGTGATGATGCTGAAACTTTTGTTTGGTGCCGTTCCAATGAGATTTATAAAGATGACGGCATGAAGAGAACATGCAAATTTCCACAGTCATTGATGATATGGGGCTGCATGTCAGGTAAAGGCACTGGGGAGATGGCTGTCATTACATCTTCAATAAATGCCCAAGTTTACATTGATATTTTGGACAGTTTTCTTATCCCATCAATTGAAAGGATGTTTGGGGATGATGACATCATTTTTCAAGATGATAATGCATCCTGCCATAGAGCAAACAAAAACTGTGAAAACATTCCTTGAAAAAAGACACATAAGGTCAATGTCATGGCTGCAAATAGTCCGGATCTCAATCCAATTGAAAATCTTTGGTGGAAGTTGAAGAAAATGGTCCATGACAAGGCTCCAACCTGCAAAGCTGATCTGGCAACCGCAATCAGAGAAAGTTGCAGCGAAATTAATGATGAGTACTGTTTGTCACTCATTAAGTCCATGTGACTCTCCCCCTGGGCCGTGGGGCACTCGGATTCCGGCAATAGGGAAACGATGGGGGTAGTGGTGGCACCCCGGTTCCGTGGCTCAGGGTGGTCAGACCGGTGGTAGTCTGCTATGCCCTGTTGGTATGTCCGACTACGCCACCCGTGGATTGCGGTCAGTGCGAACCGCCGCTGCCAAGCAGACCGCTGGGGCTGATGATGTATGCAGCTGGGGTAGTGTGACTCCCCACGGGAAGAGTGCGGCCCCAGGGCAGTATAATGGAGGATGGGGGTGATGGTGTAGGGAGTCCCAGTACCGTTAGTGCTGGAGGAGCAAGGAGCACACAGACAACAGTTTGCACTCCAGGGTCTTTACTAGAACAGGTGAACTGACCCACAAACAGTCCCGGCTAAGAGGGGACCTGGATGTCTGAGAGCAAATGGGAAGTTGGTCCTGGTCAGGGTGAGGGTGTAGGCCTACCGTGCTCTCTGCGCTCCTTCTGGCTATCTCCTCCTTATAGGGTAACAGCCCACGTTCCCGAGCTCACCGTGTCCTCTCGCCCGTATGGTTTGCAACGTGGGTCCCTTTCTACTCTCGGCCTGGTACGGCTTTGCTGGTCCCTTCTGCTGTGGCGGAGCCTCCGGGCTTCTTAGGCCAAGGAACATACAATCTCCTGTGGACTGGTTATCTGCTGCAGGATGTGGAATCCTCACAGCCTCAGACACCAAAGTCTGATAAATTTGGTTCTTTGTCTGCCAGGACAGGCGTACTTCACCTCTTGTCCCTGGCTTGTGGCTCTCCTACTGCCACACGTCCTCTTAGGGTGCAACACAACTGTTTCTCTCTGCTCTGGGACACCTCTCAGTCCTGAGACAGGTCGTCCAGTTCTCTCTAACCCTGCCCCCAGTTCCAGCTTTTATAGGGGCAGCCTGCTACCCCTACTGGCCTGAGACAGGAGGTATTGCATGCTAATGTTCCCCTGACTAGAAAACCTCCCCCTTGCTCTCAGACACAGCTTTATTATATTTGTGGCATCCAGGCCAGGGTGACACACATGCCTCAGAGACTGAAAGCTGTTATTAAAGGCAGAGGTGGTGCAACAAAATACTAGTGATGTATTGGAGTGTTCTTTTGTATCTTTGTTTTTCATGATTCCATAATTTTTTACTCAGAATTGAGTGATTCCATAATTTTTTCCCTCTGCTTGGTCTGAAAAAAATTATCTCTACTGAGTACCACATTTTTTATCTTGATTTCGTTTAGTGTTTCTTAAAGCCCTAAAGTTGCCATTTGAAATGACTTTAGTTTTGTGCCATGTCTGTGATCTGCTTTTTTTCAACAACATTAAACAACTGAATGAACATTCTCTGAGCCCGGTGATTCCATAATTTTTGCCAGGGGTTGTAGAAGAGGGGACTCAGGGCGAAGAGAACTCAGTTCCGGCCCACAGCATGTTGATACCGGCCCTGTGCCTCCCCCCTTCACTTACAACACTGAAATTCATAGGGAGTTTCCACCAAAAGTGAGCTAATATTACTTTTTTTGTAAATTGTGAAATTTGAAAGTTGCTTCTGAGAGGGTACTCTGCCCCATGCGCAGTTGGTGAAATTTCTAACTACTGCCGGTAACAAGCCTCGCTGTGGACCGCCAGTTCGACCCAAGATCATACTAACAACTTTTCATCAGCAGCATTTGTAACATACACTACTGGAGCAGACATTTTTAAGCTGTTGGGGGCAGTGTGTCCCATTGTCTTGGTGTGAAATTGTTTATCAGCTTTCACAGTTAAAGATGAAAACATGCTCTGTGGGTGAAATTTATTATCAGCTTTTGTGGGGGAAATGTGATAACATGCTCTGTGGGTGAAATTTATTATCAGCTTCTGTGGGGGAAATGTGGAAACATGCTCTGTGGGTGAAAATTTTAACTGGACAAGAAGGCAATTGTCCTGCTCTTACCCCCATTTATCTTCCTTTTGTAGCCCCATAGCCCTAACTATGACCATTTTACATCCATTCTAAAGCAACGAAGTTCAGGTCCCCTTTGACTTGTATTGGGTGCAGGTTCAGGTCCAGGATCAAGATCGAGGTCAAGTTCGGACCCAAGCCAAGGTTTTTACTGTATTTTTGTCTAACCCAGCGAACCCGAACATCCACAGGCTCGCTCATCTTTAGACAATACTCCTTCCACTTTGCTATTTATGAGTAAACACATGTACCCTTTTTATTGTCCAACTCTCTGAAAAAACTTCTACTGTCTCAGTTGCCTGTCTATTTTATAACTATTTGTCTACGCACAAAAGACATCCAGTGTTGGTACTGCAGGGGTCTTTTGTCCTAAAAGGAGCTGCTGTGTATTAATTTCCTACTTCTTTATGCCCATTATACAAGTCTAACTTTAAGACTATGTTCACACATTGCGTTTTTTCAACGTTCTTTTATGCTTTTTTTTATGCACATTTTCTGCTGCGTTTTACACTACCAGGAAAGTTTATGAGATTCCAGAAATCTCATGCACATACCTTGGTTTTTGTTTCATCAGTATTTTGTGCTTTGGATGTTTTTTGCAGAATAGAGCATGTCACTTCTTTCAGCGTTTTTTCAGCTTTTTCACCCATTGGAAGTAATGGGTGGTGAAAAACGCTGAAAAAAACACCAAAAAACACAGATGTCAGTTTTTTCAGCGTTTTTTGTGCCAAAACCTGATGAAATAGAATGAGATTTTTTTTTTCACTGAACTTTATGTACATGCATAAAAAGACAAAATTGTAGTGAAAAAAATGCAGTGAAAAACGCAGCAAAAAACTAGCAAAATCGTGAACAAACTTTCCTGGCAAGAGATTAGTTTTTGCTGCAGAAAAAAATGCTGAAAAAATGCAACGTGTGAACATAGCCTAATAGTGTCAGCTATAATGCCAGCTCTTGTCCTACTGCAAAAAAGAAAGAGGAAGAGGAAGGTGGGGTGAATGCCCCCTCCCTGGTGCTGTACAGATTTTAATATTTTCTATGATTCTCAGCGGACAGGTGAGGAATATGGTGGTTTATTACTTTTCATTTTATAGCAATAAATGGGAAAAATAGGGACAGGGAGCATTTATTTAAAATAAAGGACTCTGTGTCTTTCTTTCACTTAAAGGACTTTATTCTGGCTGTGTATTTTTTACAATATGACTATGGAGTTAGTAATGGGGGTGTCTTAGAGACACCTCTCCATAACTAACCCCTGGGCTTGATGTCAGCGGTCATAAAACATCTGACATCAATCCCACAAATATTACCCCACTTGCCACCACACCAGGGTAAGTGGGAAGAGCCGGGCAAAGCGCCAGAATTGGCGCATCTAATAGATATGCCTTTTCTGGGGCGGCTGCGGGCTGCTACTTTTAGGTGGGGGAGGGACAATCTCCATGGCCCCTTCCCAGTCTGAGAATACCAGCCCCTAGCTGTCTGCTTTAGCTTGACTGATTGTCAAAAATGAGGGGGGACCCCACGCATTTTTTTAATTTTTTTATTTAAATAATTTAAAAAAAAGTCTTGAGACCCCTCTATTTTTGATAACCAGCAATCATAAAGCTGACAGCTGGGGGCTGCAGCCCGCAACTGTCGGCTTTACTTGCGCTAGTTAGCAAAAATAGAGGGGACTGCACATAATTTTTTTTTTAATTTATTTATAGCACAGGTGCTGGCAGATGAATACTCTCATCAGCCTGCTGAACACAAACACTAACATATACTTCCTGGAGAAGTCCGTGTTTGGGGTCTGTGCACGGACACTAGGTGTTCGGTATGGATCCTGAACTTTACTGTAGCAGTGGTGGTCGGTCTCCAAGGCAAAAAGTTGTCAACAAAAGTGATAATATCACAAGAATGGCTTGCAATTTACCTTTTAATAACATTTACAAAGGGATTACTTTTTACAAGCACTATCCAATAATAGAAATAACTCTTTAACTGCTTCACTCGTCAGCCATAATTGTGTCTGCTCGTCCCGAGAAACCATTTACACGCTTGTTGCACAGATGTTTGTTGAAGCAGAAACGTTTCTGGAGTCTCCATCAGTCGTCCGCAGATGATCTGTGGTTTCATCTTGCATCCGGTTAAGACCTAAACCTTTCAGCATTTTCCAAAAATGCTTTCTAAATTTTGTACCAACAAAAAAGTACAGGACAGGGTTGAGACAAGCATGGAAGTAAGCTATAGCTTCCATTACAACGCTCGTAATTGTAAAGGAATCTGATGTGAATCCCTTATTGAGGACTTTAGCCAGGACAAGGGCATTATGAGGCAACTGTGTAGCTATAAATACAACCACTATGACCACAATTATGTTCATTGACTTCCTCTTCTGAACGCCTCTGGCATTAACCAAGGTCCAGAGAATAAAGCTGTAACAAAGCACCATTGAGGCCAAGGGAATTAGAAATCCCACTGTCATCTAGAATGAAACCACCACGATCTCCATGATGGGAGGGTAGTATTCTTCAAAACATTCCTTCCGGTCACGGCTGTTGCTGTATATGAACTGGGGAATGGAAAGGAGCAGAGCCAGGGTCCAGAGGAGGACGCACACCCCGTACCGCCACTTGTGTTTAGTCACCTGGTATTTAGCTGCCTTAGTGACTTTAGTGATAGAAATAAACCTGTCAAATATGATTGAGGTGAGCGTGAGCATGGACGTAAATAAATTCACCCTGTATGTGATCCTTATGATCTTACACAGGAAGTCTCCAAAAACCCAGGCATGTGCCGATTCATATGCCAAGAATGGGAGGGTGAGCAGAAACAAGATGTCTGCAATGGCCAAATTCACCAAAAAGGTGTCGGTCAGAGTCTTTATCTTCTCGTAGAACACAAACACGAGTATAATGAGCACATTTCCTATAAGTCCGAGGACACAAGTCACGGAATAGGCAATGAGTGAGAACAAGCTGTGGAGCCAAGGGTGGTCATCGACTGTATGATTATCATCATTCATATTATTGTAGTCTTGTGGGTAGTCTTCAGCGCCCATCTGTATGTAATTGGAAAGAGGTAATTAGTTGTTAGTAGTGATAGTAAGATCTGCAGTTATTCTCTCTGTCAGGAGAGCAGGCTCAGAAAGTCAGGTAAGACAAGCCTTCTTAAATATTAAAATGCCAAATGTGAAATGAAAAATGAAAAATATATTTATACTCGTCTCCTCGACCGATGCAATGTCTGCCATTGTTCTGTCATAGCACTGACGCCCTGTAACAATGTCATGTGAGTGCTGGTAGACACAGCACCAACATTCATGGTCCAGGAGGTGAGCATACGTTTTTATTATCTTACATGAGGTGCTATAACATTTAAGAAGGGGTTGTGCAGTAGTAGACAACCCCTTTAACACTATTGGGTCCTGCTGGGTTGCAGTTACAAGGCTGGACAAATAATAACCATGTAAACAATTCTTATGGGTAGTTTGCATTGTTTGAGCCCTAAAATCTCATATTGAATCAGTAAGTTCATTGAACTGCTCCTAAAACCTGGAAAATGTGACTGTGGCTGCTTCCCTAACCTGTCACTGACCTACCTCACCATGGAGATGCCAACCCTATATTATACCTGGTCACAGACCTAACCCTGGGCATAAAAATCAGATCTGTTACTAATTGGAGCACTTAAATGTTTGACCATCATGATGCACTGAGCATGGACCACAATCCGTGGACTGGGTGCGAGTCTCTCAACCTTAGTGTGACAGCCTTATAGAAACATATGAAGCTGTGATGCTTGGTTTTGTTTGCGGTGTGTGTGTGGACTGACCTTCACGGACGTGTGAATGAACCCTTGATTTGCTCTATTAAATGGATGGTTTGCATTTATGGCACCTCTCAAGTTAAAAAGAGCAGGGGGATCATGCACAGATCCCACCACTGGCACCAATTATTCAAGGAGAACACCCGGAGAGATGACGCAGATTCCACAACGATGAACAACACACCGCCGCCTCCAATCGTCAGGAGAATTACGCAATTGACTGGCGAGTGATGGACAAGGCCGCAGCTGTTTTCACTACTAGGCCAGTTATTGGGGATCTCACAGTGAGCGTATAGTATATACACATAAGATTTCAGCCCATGGAATATATCTATATATACACCCTGGTACAGTCACTGCCAAACTCCACAATAATAAAAGGAACTAGCTGCTGCCACCACCTATTGTTTATATAGGCCAATTGGACACCCATTACAGATAGTGTGTTGCTTCAAGGGTGTGGTACACCCCTGAGGAACTGAGCTATTCAATTTTATATACTTAATCTTAAAAGTAGGCAGTGTTTATAAAAATATATAAAGATGATACAAAATGGACAAAACAATGCAGTATATATCACATAGAATAAAAAGGGATAAACAGAACAAATATACTAAACCTCATGTCGGAGAGTTGTCTCTCATGAGGGGGAGCTTTTCTTTTTTGGGGGGTATCGATGCACAACCACAGTGCATTGTGTCTCCCAGGACTGACAAAGATCATAGTTCAGCATTTGCTTTTATTAACACAAGTAACAGAGAACACAGAAAAAAGGGTACACAACCTCAATGTAAATAAGGGTGCGTCATCATGTACCAATATCTAAGTAACATAAGAAAAGAGAAAAGTCGGTACATATAAAAGAGAGACACGAGCTGAGGGCATCCTCCAGGGCTTCCAGTCTGGACCTTTCATATACATCCGTCCATTCTGGTGCCGGAGTTCCTCCCTCAGTTGGAGTTCCTCCTCCAGCTGCAGACTTGGGTGAGTGAGATTTAAGGGAAAAGGGGAAAAGTGAAGCTTCCAAATTGGTTACGGCCCTCAAGGCACTATTACAGCAATTATCCGCTCCAGTAATGACAAGTAATAAAGTGATACTGCCTTTAGTTAGTATGCATAAAGATGCATTTTTCTGTCGGATTAGCCCTCTGGGGTCTCATTTACATGATAAGACAAGACATAAAATTTTGGAATAATGACTACATTACATGATAAAGCTTTAACCCAGGGGTGGGGAACCTCAGGCCCACCGACCATTTACGGCCCTCGATGACCTTTTATCCGACCCCCAGGCAGATTCCCGGGAACCGCAGATCTTGGGCCAGCAGCTGTATTTTAAGGGTCACCGGCCTATTAAATTGTTCTTGTTCTGTGAGCATGAGCACGCAGTATTCACTACTGAACGTTGAGGCACGTGCAATGAAACATTATGTCCTGACACCAGTGCCAGCATCAGGATGTACTTTGTAGGTGGAGTTAGAGTGCATACAAAGCCATCCACAACCTGTCTCCTTCATACATCTGTGACCTAGTCTCCCGGTACATACCTACACGCAACCTCCGATCCTCACAAGATCTCCTACTCTACTCCCCTCTTATCTCTTCTTCCCACAATCACATGCAAGATTTCTCCCGTGTATCCCACCTACTCTGGAACTCTACCCCAACATATCAGACTCTCGCCTACCACGGAAACCTTCAAAAGGAACCTGAAGACCGACCTCTTCCGACAATCCTACAACCTGCAGTAACCACCGCTCCACCATACCGCTGCACGACCAGCTCTACCCCCACCCACTGTATCCTCACCCATCCCCTGTAGACTGTGAGCCCTCGCGGGCAGGGTTCTCGCTCCACCATACCGCTGCACGACCAGCCCTACCCTCACCCACTGTATCCTCACCCATTCCTTGTAGATTGTGAGACCTCGCGGGCAGGGTCCTCTCTCCTCCTGTACCAGTCGCCGACTTGTATTGTTAAAATTATTGTAAGTGTTTTTGCTATGTATACCCCCTTTTTTCATAATAATAGTAATAATACACTGACATCTGGTCATTAATGTCTGTGGATCAACACACAGTTGACAAAGAAAGGACACCAGTAAATAGGCCATTTGATAGCTATAGGCAAAAGGTTGCAAAAACTATGAATAATTGGTTGCAAGTAGAGGTGAGCAAATCTTTGAAGGTTCGATTCAATTCAGATTGACAAACTTCCCAATGTTTGTCGAACAGTTCATCAAACATATCCGAACCCCATTGGATTCAATGGGAAGCAAAACTAAACGCATACAGAACACCTTCAAAGGGGCCCAATAGCTGCCAAAACAGCTCAAATTAGAGGCAGACACCATGAAAAGTGGCATCAATTTACCCACAGTACACATTTTCCAATTGCACAGCAGCAATCAGCCATGGGCCGTGCATGAGGTATCAGGGCCTGGGCCAGCATTTACAGCTTTGAATTTAACTTCAAATTAAGACAAGGAGGGATTGGTGTAGGTCTGCTGTACTTGGAGCCCTGATACCTCATGCAACAGCTCAAGCTACTTTTCTGATCAGCCACACTCAGGTGGCACAAATATAATTTTCATGGACTACCATTGGTACAAAAATTTAAGCATAGTAACACAGGTAGTTGACTGAAAGTAAGTGGAGGCCTGACGATCTACTGCTACAGGCAACAGACATGAAGGAGACCCAATCAGGAATCTCCACATTTCTGAAAATTAGTGGCAGACACCACCAAAGTGGCTTCAATTTCACTAGAGTAGAAGTAGTATAATGGAGATCAAAACCTCTTTCACTGCAGCCAACCCAGCAGAAGGAGACCCAATCATGATTCTCCACATTTCCAAAAATTAGTGGCAGACACCACCAAAGTGGCATCAATTTCACCAGTGTAAAAATAGTATAACGGGGACTGACACCTCTTTCACTACAGCCAACCTAGCAGATGGAGGCCCAATCAAGAGTCTTCACATTTCCAAAAATTAGTTGGATGTACCCTTCTCCTTTCTAAACCAGCTGTTTAATAAGCCTATGCCCAGACCTGTGAGTCACCTGTTAGTAATTTACCAATCAGTATTTCTTTGCTCAGATAGTGTGGCTGGAGCACGCTATTAGCAACCAAAATTTTGATTTTATATTGTGGAGCCCTGGAAACAGCAGAATCTCAGTGCAAAGTATCATGGTACTAACAGAAGAAATTAGATTTTTGTTACTGTGGATGAGGACTGTAAACAGCATAATATCTGTGCAAAAAAAAATACAAGCTGAGATGTGGCCTGCTGTTTGTATCACGGTAGTAACAGAAGAAATTAGATTTTTTTTACTGTGAACATGCCCTGTATACAGCTGAATCTCAGCACCAAAAAATTACAAGCTGAGATGTGACTTGCAGTATACATCACGGTAGTAACAGAAGAAATTCAATTTTTTTTACTGTGGACGAACCCTGTTTACAGCTGAATCTCTGCGCAAAAAAATGACAAGCTGAGATGTGGCTTGCTGTATGTATCACATTAGTAAAAAAAGAAATTATTAGTGAAGAGTGAGCACTAAAATGCTCGGGTGCTCGTTGCTCTGGTCGAGCAAATCGTAATGCTCAGGTGCTCGACCCGAGCAACGAGCCCAATATAAGTCAATGGGAAACTCGAGCATTTTTCAGTTGGCCCCCCAGTGGAAGTCTGCAGGGGACCTAAAAATTGTCCAAATCGATGGGAACAGTGCTGAAATGACATGGGACCAGCATGAGGAGGACTCCGGGAAGCATCTCTGACTCCCAAGCCACTGCTGTGAACAATGTTGTCAGCGTATTACGCCACTTTTACGGATTCACAATAAAACATACAAAAACAAAGCCAAAATGGATTTTCCTGGAAAAACGTTAAGGGACATTCTTTCCAGGGTAATGACTTGTATATAAGGCAAAAAAATGCTCTTCCGAGCCTTGGGCTAAGTTTACACATAGTGTTTTTCATGCGTTTTTGCACTTTTGCATTGCTTTCAATGGTGAAAAATACATTCACCAGTAAATGTCATTTTAACATTTTACCACCTTATCTGCCCATGTGGTATGTGAGACATGATCAGACACATCCTGTTGCATTTATGAAGGAGGGACTCTGAAAGTAACAAAACCTATTTTTACAGGGTCATCAGTCGGCCCTTACCATTGTTAAAGGCCCAGCAGTCGGCCCTCACTATTGTTAGAGGGCCATCAGCTGGCTTTGCTTTGCTGTTTCCATTATTAAGGAGCGGGTCTCCTATACTGTTATTGGGTATGCAGTGACTACAATGGCTGCCAAAAATCTGGACGCACCCCAATACCTTTTTGAAGAGACATAGAAGAGGGTCTCAGTAAAAAAAAATGTTCCCATCATAAAGGAGCGGGTCTCCTATATTGTTATTGCGTATGCAGTGACTGCAAGGGCTGCCAAAAATTTGGATGCTCTCCAATACCCCTTTGAAGAGATGTAGAGGAGGTCCTCATTCAAAACATTGTTAACATTGTTATGGAGTGTGTCTCCTATACTGATAATGCCCATGCACTAAGTGCATGGGCTGAAAAAACATTTACCCCTGGGGGGTACACATGAACATACTGTATAACACAGAATGGTAGAGGTAGGACTCTAAAATCTTTCCTACCGGGATCATAAACACTAGTGATGAGCGAGCACTAAAATGCTTGGATACTCGTTGTTCGAGTCGAGAAAATTGGAATGCTGTAGTGCTCGGACCGAGTAACGAGTCCAATGTAAGTCTATGGGAAACTCGAGCATTTTTCCGGCGACACCCCCTGGTGGTCTGCAGAGGGCCTAAAAATCGATGGGAACAGTGCTCAAATGACATGGGAACAGCATGGGGAAGACCCCTGGAAGCATTTCTGACTCCTAGGTCACTGCGGTCAACATAAATCAGAGGCATTACGCCACTTTTACGGACTCACAATAAAACATACAAAAATAAAAGCAAAATGAATTTTCCTGGGAAATATGTTAAGGAACATCCTTTCCAAGTAATGACTTGTATATAAGACAAAATAAATAACTAAAAACAAAAATGCTCCTCCACAACTTGGGCTATGTTCACACGTAGCACTTTTGCATTGCTTTCAACCAAGACAAATGCATTCACCAGGATTTTTAACATTTTAGGGTTCATCATCAGACACATCCTGTTTCATTTATGATGGAGGGACTCTGAAAGTCACAAAGACTATTTTTATAGGGCCATCAGGTGGCCCTTACTATTCTTAATGAGCCAGCAGTCGGCTAGGTTTTGTTGATCCCGTTATTAATGAATGGGTCTCCTATACTGTTATTGCGTATACAGTGACTGCAAGGGCTGCCAAAAGCTTGGATGCAACTCAATGCCCCTTTGAAGAGACATAGAGGAGGGTCTCAGTAAAAAAAATGTTCCCATTATAAAGGAGCGGGTCTCCTATAGTGGTAATACCCATGCTGTGACTGGAAGGGCTGCCAAAATTTGGGAAAAACCACACTAACAATTTAAAGACATACAGCTGGGCCACAGTAAAGAGTATGACATGTTCCCATTAGAAAGGAGAGGGTCTGCTATTCAGTTATAGGGTATGCAGTGAGTCCAACGGCTGCCAAAATTTAGAAAAAAAAAACACGAACAATTTAAAGACACATAGAGGTGGGCCTCAGTAATGACATATTCCCATTAGAAAGGAGAGGGTAACATAGTAACATAGTTTGTAAAGCCGAATAAAGACTTGCGTCCATCAAGTTCGACCTGTTAGTTCTGTAATTGCTAAAGTTGATCCAGAGGAGGCAAAAACCCCAAATGATTTGGCCAATCTTCACCTGAGGAAAAATTCCCTCCCGACTCTGAAACCAGCAGTCAGAATAAATCCCTGTATCAACCTACTATTTTATTTTATTTTTAAGTATATGCTGAAATCTGCCTGGTATCTAGAAATGCATCCAGTCCCCGCTTGAACTGGTGTAGTGAATCCGACATTACCGTCTCCTCACTCAGTGAATTCCATATTCTCACTGCTCTTACCCTAAAGAACCCCTTCCTATGCTGGTGCTGAAACCTTTTCTCTTCCAGTCTTAGTGAATGCCCTCTTGTTACCGTAATATCCCTCCTTTTGAACAAATCCCGGGCAAGGTCTCTATACTGTCCCCTAACATATTTGTACACATTTATTATGTCCCCCCTCAACCTTCTCTTTTCCAGGCTGAATAGTCCTAGTTTTGACAACCTCTCTGGGTATTGCAGTCCCTCCATTCCCTTTATTAATTTTGTTGCCCTCCTTTGTACCTTTTCAAGCTCGTTTATTTCCTTTCTATATATTGGGGCCCATAACTGAGCACAGTATTCCAAGTGTGGTCTGACAAGTGCTTTGTACAGTGGAAGAACAATGTTCTCATCCTTTGCAGCTATACCTCTTCTGATACATCCCATTACCCTGTTTGCCCTTACAGCAGCGGCCTGACTTTGGGCACTCCAATTTAGTTTGCTATCAATCAAGATGCCCAAGTCCTTCTCCATCTCTGAATTCCCCAATGATTTCCCATTCAGTGAGTACTGGTGACTTCCATTTTTCCTTCCCATATGTATGACCTTACATTTCTACTCATTAAACCTCATTTGCCATTTAATGCTCCACCTACCCAGCTTATCCAAATCCCTCTGTAGGTCTGCACTGTCCTCTTTTGTATTAATTGTTTTACATAACTTTGTGTCATCTGCAAATATTGATATTTTACTATTTATCCCGTTGACTATGTCGTTAATAAAGATATTAAATAACATTGGGCCTAGTACAGACCCCTGTGGTACCCCACTAGTGACGCTTACCCAATCTGAGTATATTCCATTTATAACCACCCTCTGCCTTCTATCCCTTAGCCAGTTTGCTACCCACTACCCACATTTTCCCCCAGCCCCATCATTCTCATTTTGTATACCAACCTATTATGTGGCACGCTATCGAACGCTTTTGAGAAGTCGAGATACACGACATCCACTGGTTCCCCCTGATCTACTCGAGAGCTAACCTCCTCGTAGAAGTCAATCAGGTTTGTTTGGCAGGAGCGATTCCTCGTGAATCCATGTTGGTTCGGGATTAAAAGATTATTAGCATCAAGATGCTCCGTAATTGCCTCTTTAATGAAGCTTTCAAAAATTTTGCCCACAACGGACGTCAGACTCACCGGCCGATAGTTTCCGGCATCACTTTTCGCTCCCTTTTTGAATATTGGCACTACATTCGCCTGTCGCCAATCAAGTGGCACAGACCCAGTCTCAACAGAGTCCTTAAATATAAGATATAACGGTCTGTCTATGACATTACTTAGTTCCCTTAGTACCCGTGGGTGTATGCCATCAGGTCCTGGTGATTTGTTTATTTTAATGTTACTGAGGCGTTTCTGTACCTCAACTTGGGTTAGATTTGTCATACTTAGTGGAGGATTAAGCTTGTCACTTCTCATTTCTCCTGTTAGTTCGATTTCCTTTGTGAAAGTTGTCGAAAAAAAATTATTTAATAGATTAGCTTTATCCTCATCTTTCTCTATGATTTTGCCTTCCTCACTTTTTATCGGTCCAATATTATCCGATTTAATCCTTTTACTATTTATATACGTAAAGAACAGTTTGGGATTTGATCTACTTTCCCTAGCAATACGTCTCTCTGTTTCCTCCTTCGCTATTTTTATTTGTTTTTTGCAGGTTCTCGTTTTTTCCTTGTAACACTTTAGTGCCTCCTTACTGTTTTCCTGTTTTAATCTCTTGAATGCCTCTTTTTTGCTATTTAACGCCCCTTTTACGTTCTTGTTCAACCATATTGGTTTCCTCTTATTTCTGGCCCTTTTATTCCCATACGGTATATACCTCTCGCACTGAGTATTCTGAATTCTTTTGAAGGTTTCGCATTTACTATTCGTATTCCTTTGATTAAGAACTTTGTCCCAGTCAATAAGTTGAAGGCTTTCTTTCAGCTGATCAAACTTCGCCCTCCTAAAGTTTAATGTTTTTGTTGTTCCCTTATTGATAACCCTACTGAAGAGCATTTTGAAGTCGATAATATTATGGTCGCTATTACCTAGGTGCCCCCCTATCTGTACCTCAGTTATTCTATCAGGCCTATTAGTCAATATTAAGTCCAACACGGCCTTCCCTCTCGTTGGTTCCTGCACTAGTTGGGAGAGATAATTATCCTTAATATTTGTCAAGAACCTTTTTCCTTTCTGAGATCTACAGGTTTCTGTTTCCCAGTCAATATCCGGGTAGTTGAAGTCCCCCATAACAATCACTTCATTATGTTTTGCTACTTTGTCTATTTGTCCTAATAGCAGATTCTCATTCTCCTCTGTTATATTTGGTGGCTTATAGCAGACCCCCAGTAATATTTTATTATTATTTTTTGCCCCTCTATCTCTACCCACATGGACTCGATTACTCTTCTCCCTCTCCTATATCTTCCCTTAGTCTGGGTTTTAGACATGACTTTACATATAAGCAGACTCCTCCGCCTTTCCCCTGTTTCCGGTCCCTTCTAAATAAACTATAATCTAATAAATTTACCGCCCAGTCGTAGCTATCGTCTAGCCAAGTCTCTGTTATACCTACGATGTCATACCTCTCCTCCGATATAAGCGCCCGCAGCTCATCCGCCTTATTGGTCAGGCTTCTTGCGTTGGTCAGCATGCAAGATAAAACTTTGGGGTTATTTAGCATCCTATTCTTCTCTAACGATCTAACTGTACTATCCCCACCCCCCTCTCCACCCTCATTATATTCACTTCTCCCCTTCCCCCTTGCTTGCCTCACATCCCACCTATTTCCTTGGTTCCCCCCCCCCCGTCTCTAGTTTAAAAACTCCTCCAACCTATTAGCCATCTTCTTCCCCAGCACCACTGCACCCTCCCCATTGAGGTGCAGCCCGTCCCTACGGTAGAGCCTGTAGCCGACCGCGAAGTCGGCCCAGTTCTCCATGAACCCAAACCCTTCTGTCTTGCACCAACTCTTTAGCCACTTATTCACCTCCCTAACCTCCCGTTGGCGCTCCTGTGTGGCTCGCGGGATTGGTAGTATTTCTGAGAAAACTACCTTGGAGGTCCTTGCCCTAAGCTTCCTACCTAGGTCCCTGAAATCATTTTTAAGGACCCTCCATCTACCACTCACTTTGTCATTGGTGCCGATGTGGACCATGACCGCTGGGTCTTCGCCAGCCCCACCCAGTAACCTGTCAACCCGATCCGCGATGTGCGGGACTCGAGCGCCAGGGAGGCAGCACACCGTTCGGCGATCCCGGTCTTTGTGACAGATTGCCCTGTCTGTCCCCCTAATAATAGAGTCACCCACTACCAGAACCTGTCTTGCCTGCCCTACACTTCCCCCCTCCCCCTCATTACTGGAGCATACACTCCCCCGGCGATCAGAGGATCTGTCGTGCTCCAATAATGCCGGTTCTGAACCAGCCTTCCTGTACTTCTTCCCTCTATCCCTCCTAACTGTTATCCAGCTCCCTGCCTGTTCAGCCTGCACTTCCCCTCTATGCTCCACCCCCAGTATTGACCCATTGAGTGTCTGCTCGGTGAGCAGCAAACTCCGTTCCATGTTGTCGATGCTCCTCAGTACCGCTATCTGAGCACTTAGATCCAGAATTTGGGCTTCCAAGTGCACGATATGCTCACATCTCTCGCAGCAGTATGGATCCTCTAGCGGATGCTCACGGAATGCATACATTGCGCAAGATGTACACTGCACGGCTCCGGCCAACATGGACGTCATTCTAAATATGGGGATACAGTCAGTATATATATACAAGTACAAAACACAATTATTTATATATAGGTGTATGGACGGGGATCAATTAGGGATGTGCAAGTGTATCAATTAGATATCGGCGGGGGATCAGTTAAGTATGGACGGAGGATCAATTAAGTATCAAGTATGGACGGGGGAATCAGCTAAGTAGGTCAGGTGGATTAATTAAGTAAAAAGTAAAGTAAAGAAAGAATGAAATACAGTCAGCAATTCAGTCCTAAGTCCTCCCTTCCAAACTCCCTGAATCCAAAGTCACTGAAAAACAAGTCACACACTTACTTTCGTTCGCACTTACGCTCCGGACACACGCAGCTCGTTCACACTCGCAAACTAAGAGATTTAAAGAGTTTTTTTTTTTTCCTTTTCCAGCAATGTACCCTTCACCTCAATGCACTTCCAAAGGACTTGATGCCCAACCAGCTGCCCCTTATAAACCCTTAATTATGACCCCTTCCCCTTAATTAACCCCTTGTGAGCAAATCTACACCTCAGGATTTTAGTGCAATGTAGTTAACCCTTAAATACACAGGTAGTAAACTAAGAAACTAAAACTGTAGTGAGAAAATAGATTTTAAAAAGCCCAATAAATGTAAACAGGTAGAAAAGCACTCAGCAGGTCACAATGCAGCCACTCACCGCAATTCACACAGGTATTTTCTGCAGGATTCCCAATACCTCTTCACTGAAAAACAAGTCACACACTTACTTTCGTTCGCACTTATGCTCCGGACACACGCAGCTCGTTCACACTCGCAAACTAAGAGATTTAAAGAGTTTTTTTTTTTTTTCCTTTTCCAGCAATGTACCCTTCACCTCAATGCACTTCCAAAGGACTTGATGCCCAACCAGCTGCCCCTTATAAACCCTTAATTATGACCCCTTCCCCTTAATTAACTCCTTGTGAGTAAATCTACACCTCAGGATTTTAGTGCAATGTAGTTAACCCTTAAATACACAGGTAGTAAACTAAGAAACTAAAACTGTAGTGAGAAAATAGATTTTAAAAAGCCCAATAAATCTAAACAGGTAGAAAAGCACTCAGCAGGTCACAATGCAGCCACTCACCGCAATTCACACAGGTATTTTCTGCAGGATTCCCAATACCTCTTCACTGAAAAACAAGTCACACACTTACTTTCGTTCGCACTTACACTCTGGACACACGCAGCTCGTTCACACTCGCAAACTAAGAGATTTAAAGAGTTTTTTTTTCTTTTTCTTCCTTTTCCAGCAATGTACCCTTCACCTCAATGCACTTCCAAAGGACTTGATGTCCAACCAGCTGCCCCTTATAAACCCTTAATTATGACCCCTTCCCCTTAATTAACCCCTTGTGAGTAAATCTACACCTCAGGATTTTAGTGCAATGTAGTTAACCCTTAAATACACAGGTAGTAAACTAAGAAACTAAAACTGTAGTGAGAAAATAGATTTTAAAAAGCCCAATAAATTTAAACAGGTAGAAAAGCACTCAGCAGGTCACAATGCAGCCACTCACCGCAATTCACACAGGTATTTTCTGCAGGATTCCCAATACCTCTTCACTGAAAAACAAGTCACACACTTACTTTCGTTCGCACTTACGCTCCGGACACACGCAGCTCGTTCACACTCGCAAACTAAGAGATTTAAAGAGTTTTTTTTTTTTTTTTTCCTTTTCCAGCAATGTACCCTTCACCTCAATGCACTTCCAAAAGGGTACTACTCCCATACGTTTGCCTATGCAGTGCAGCAACCGCTGCCAAAAATTGGAGGAACTCCAATGCCCCTTGCAAGAGACGTAGAGGTTGGAGGGCCTCCTGCAAAAAACGCTCCCATTATTAGGAAGTGGGTCTCCCATACTGTTTTCCTATGCAGTGAAGCAACAGCTGCCAAAAATTTGGAGGAACTCCAATGCCCCTTGCAAGAGACATAGAGGTCAGAGAGCCTCCTAAAAACAATGTTCCTATGATTAGGAAGTGGATCTCCCATACTATTTGCCTATGCAGTGAAGCAATGGCTGCCAAAAATTTGGAGGAACTCCAATGCCCCTTGCAAGAGACGTAGATATGTTGATATGGTACATATAGTGGTGATATGGTGATGGAGGATGAGGATGCGGAGAAGGAGGAGGACAAGAGCAAATAGACAAAATCAGGAAGCGTATACCTATGTCTGGGTGTAAAGACAGAGGTGCATGGGAATAGAGTTAGACCTCCCCCCTAAAAAGACACTGTATTTGAGTTTATATCACTCTGCTATCATTTGGTGATGTTGAGAAGTCAGGCCCAATTCAGCCCTTGTTCATTTTTATAAGAGTCAGCCTGTCAGCATTTTCAGTTGACAGGCGGATGCGCTTATCAGTTATAATTCCACCAGCGGCACTAAAAACCCACTGTGACAAAACGCTAGCGGCAGGGCAACCCAGGACCTCCAAGGCATAGAGAGCCAGTTCATGCCATGTGTCCAGCTTGGATACCCAATAATTATAAGGCACAGAGGAATCATGGAGGACGTTGGTACGGTCGGCAAGGTACTCCCTCACCATCTTCCGAAACTTTACCTTCCTTGGGAGAATACCCCGCGCCTCAGGGCTTGTGCGATGGGAGGGTCTGAGAAAACTGTCCCAGAACTTTGACATTGTTCCCTTGCCTCTGCTGGATTGCATTTGTGTCTCTCTTGCCTGTACTCCTTGGTTGTCCAACAACTGTGACCTCTGCCGCCAGCGTTTTCAGATGGGAATTTGTTAAATAATTCCGCAACAAGGGCCTTCTGATACTGCCGCATTTTATTAGGCCTGTCCTGCAAGGGAATAAGAGACAGAAAGTTCTCCTTGTAGCGTGGGTCTAGAAGTGTCACCAACCAGTAATAAAAAAATGCAAGAGCGCAATAGAGTCTTATTCGATTAATAATTGTTGCAGAAGTATTACAAGCTGCTCACCTAGTAGGGTTGTGTTGGACACAATACCTATAAAGCCTGGACCCAGATGCTGCAGCTTCCTATGAATATGTCAGAGATAGATGCTGGGAATGGGAGATGTTTCTGCGTTCTCTGGAGTCACGACAAACCATTAGTATGGATAAAAATGTAGGTTTATTGTCTAGGCGTTTCAGAGTCCACCGACTTCTTCCTCAGGACAACCATACATAACGAATGACAGTCACCCAAAATTTGGACAACGCGAGGGTCACAGGAAAGGCAGTGTAACTTAAACTCAGCCATGTGTGCAAGACTGCAAAGAGGCAAGACTTCCGTGTCATCACCAAGAGGATGACTGAGCATGCTCTCCTCCTAATCCACCTCCTCTTCCTCCTCCTCCCTATCCTCAGGCCATCTACGCTGAACAGACGGTATGACAGTTGTGCAGGTAGTACCGTCTATAGCGCATGAAACTAGCTCCTGTTCTTCCTCCTCCTCATTGTCACCCAATCCATGTTGGGATGGGATGAGGCTGGGCTGTGTGTAATCACCCTGTATGGTTCCTTGCTCCATCTCATCGTGCTCAGCCAGCAATGCATTCTCTTTAATTGTGAGCAGAGAGGGTTTCAGAAGACAGAGAAGCAGGATGGTGAGCGGCGATGATGCCATAATTAGCATCATCATCCTGCTTCTGGAGTCCTCAAAGTTTTGGAGGATGGTACAAATGTCTGACATCCATGTCCACTCCTGAGGTTTTATGTGTGGAGTCTGATCTGAATACCTATGGCCTTGTCGATGTTGGAAGTCAACAGCTGCCCTCTGTTAGAACCCTCCTGTTTCTTTTTTCCATCTTGTGTTTTGCGGTCACGTGAGTTGTCTGTGGCAGTTGGATTTTTCTTTGTTAAAAAAAAGGACGTCCATGTCTGGATTTTCGTGAAATTAATAAAATTACCGTACGCAATTCCTACCCATTGCCGTTAATTCCTGACTTGTTTAACCAGTTAGTGGGGGCCAAGTGGTTCTCCAAAATTGATCTCCGGGGGGCATACAATTTGTTACGAGTGAAGGAGGGTGATGAATGGAAAACTGCTTTTAACACTCCGGTAGGTCATTTTGAGAATCTGGTGATGCCTTTTGGTCTTACCAATGCACCTGCATTTTTTCAGAACCTTATTAATGACATCCTGAGACCTTTGATTGGTAAGAATGTGGTTGTGTATTTGGATGACATTTTGATTTACTCACCGGATCTAGAGTCCCATTGGCAGAGTGTGCGTGAAGTTTTGCAGTTATTGAGTGATAATTCACTCTTTGCTAAGCTGAAGAAATGTGAGTTCGCTGTGCAGAAAATTAGTTTTTGGGCTACATTGTCTCCAGCGAGGGCTTTGAGATGGACCCTGTGAAGGTTCAGGCTGTGCAGGAATGGCCTAGGCCTATTGGTTTGAAATCTATACAGAGATTTTTGGGTTTTTCCAATTATTACAGGAAATTCATTAAGAATTTTTCTGTAATTGTTAAACCTCTAACCGATCTCACCAGGAAAGGTGCGAATACGGCCCAGTGGACTACTGAGGCCATTGAAGCGTTTGAGTATCTCAAAGAGAGGTTCAGTTCTGCCCCTATCCTTATGCACCCTGATGAGACCAAGCCTTTTTTGGTCGAGGTCGATGCTTCATCGGTGGGGGTCGGAGCAGTTTTGTCTCAGGAGAACTAGGGTGGAGTACAGCCTTGTGCCTTCTTTTCGAAAAAAATTTCAGAAACCGAACTGAATTATGATGTTGGAAATCGGGAGTTGCTGGCTATTAAACTTGCGTTTGAACATTGCCATCATTTTTTGGAAGGCGCTAGATTTCCACTTTTTTTTTCTCGGTTTCATTTTTCTGTTACCTATATCCCTGGTACCAAGAATGTTAAAGCCGATGCTTTATGTCGCAGCTTCTCTCCTACGGTCAGTGCCGAGGAGAAGGAGAACATTTTACAGAAAGGAGTTGTGGTGGCGGCATTGGACTCCGTTTTGGAGAATGGGATTCTGAAAGCTCAAGATGATGCTCCATCTAACACTCCCCATGGGAGGTTGTTCGTGCCTAGAACCTTTAGGAGAGATTTGTTTGTGGAGTGTCATGAGTCTCGGTTGGCAGGTCATCCAGGAATTTCGGAGACTAAGAGACTTATCAGTCGCACTTTTTTGTGGCCTGGATGGCAGAAGGAAGTCATCAAGTGGGTGCATCAATGTACTGTGTGTGCTAGGTCAAAGTTGCTTTGCCCTCTGGAGGTTCCTAGTGCGCCTTGGACGCATCTCACAATGGATTTTATTACTGATCTTCCTGTGTCCGAGGGTTTTACTGTCATCTGGGTGGTCGTGAACTGTTTTAGTAAGATGTGTAATTTGGTTCCATTCATTAAGTTGCCCTGCGCCAAGACACTCGCTAAGGCGTTTGTTAAGGAGATTGTCAACCTCCATGGCGTTCCCACGGATATTGTTTCTGATAGAGGACCTCAGCTTGGGGCTCGCTTTTGGCGTGATTTTTGTGACAGGTTGGGAGTCCATTTGTCATTTTCGTCTAGTTATCATCCTGAGTCTAATGGACAGACTGAAAGAAAGAACCAGGATGTTGAACAGTTTTGTGTTGTTTTGTGGCGGACAATTAAGAGGTGTGGTCTGAGTTTCTGCCTCTCGCAGAATTTGCTCTTAATAATCATACATCCTGGGTGTTCTCCTTTTTTTTGTTGTACTGGGAGACATCCGTCTTTTGGTTCGTTCTCCAAATTGGGGTCGGCGGTGCCGGAGGAGGAGAATTTTTCTAATGATTTGGAGAGAGTTTGGACTAATGTATGTTGCAACCTTCAAGAGGCTAACAAGAAGTCCAAGAAGTATTTTGACAGGAAACATAAGGAGGTTTTGTTTACTGTGGGTGACATGGTTTTGTTGTCCTCGAAGAACCTGCGGTTGACGATTCCCTCTAAAAAACTGGGTCCTAAGTTTGTGGGTCCATTTAAAGTGCATCAGGTTCTTAACCCGTCTGCTGTTAGGTTGGATGTCCCTACTTCCTGGAAGATTAATCCTGTGTTTCATGTTTCCTTGTTGAAAAAGGCTCATGTATCTGATAGGGACGCCACTGTCACAGTTCCTCCTGTTGTGAAAGACGGCGAATATGAAATTTCTCGTATCTTGAATTCTAGATGGCATAGAGGGAGATTACAGTATCTTGTCTCCTGGAAGGGTTTCGGTCCCGAAGACAACTCCTGGGTAAGGACGGATGATGTCTCTGCTCTTAGGCTTGTTAAAGCTTTCCACAGGAGGTTTCCGGATAGGCCTGGGCCTGGAGAGTCCGGAGGAGCCTCATAAAAGAGGGGGTACTGTTAGAACCCGCCTGGTGCTTCGGTGCCTTTCTCTGTCAAGTTCGCTTGGTCCTCTGGGACCTCTAGTACATTTTTGTCAGTTTGTCTTTTTGTGTTCTGCAACAAATTCTCAGTTTAGGAGGTGTCACATTTTTGTCCCAGTCCTTAGTTCTTTTAGAGACCCCTCCCTTAATTCTATAGGTCTTCGTTCAGACTAGCCGAGGACTAAGGTGGGTCTATTCACTAGGAACAGGCAGCCCGCTACATCGTAGGGATTCAGCTTAGTCTTACTGTAGGGACAGCTTTCCCTTATCTTTCCTTAGTACATGTTGCAGATCATAACACCATCTTCTGTTCACAAATCCTTCCCAATATCTACAATGTAGAGTTCCAATGTGTGGGGACATCGCAGATCAGTTGGTGAGCAGGAAGCTATAAACGCTGCTGAAGCACGGAAAGGGAGGCGGAAGCTGTAGCTGACTTTCTAAAGTGGGCACACAGGTGGCGTACTTTGACAAGCAGATCCGACAGATCCGGGTAGGTTTTAAGAAACCACTGAACCACAAGGTTAAGCACATGGGCCAGGCATGGTACGTGTGTGAGCTCGCCTCGCCTCAGAGCCACCACTAGGTTCCGGCCATTGTCACACACGACCATGCCTGGCTGTAGGTGCAGCGGTGTGAGCCACAGATCTGCCTGCTCTTTCAGAGCTGTCCACAACTCTTTAGCGTTGTGCGGTTTGTCACCTAAGCATATTAGCTTCAGCACAGCCTGTTGCCGCTTGGCCGAGGCAGTGCTGCAGTGCTTCCAGCTTGCGACTGATGTGGTCATTTTGGAGATGGAGGCTGAAGAGGAGGAGGTGCAGGAGCTGTATATTGTGGAGGCAACCCAGGGCCCACAATCCTCGGCGTCGGGAGGATGTGTTCCGTCCCAAGGTCCGACTGGGTCCCAGCTTCCACTATATTAACCCAGTGTGCCATCAGCGAGATGTACCGTCCCTGCCCACAAGCACTTGTCCACGTGTCTGTGGTTAGGTGAACGAAAGCTTTCCAGAACTTAGAAACAAACTGGGTTCCCCAATCTGACACCACATCGGAGGGAACGCCGTGAAGATTCACAATCTAATTTTTAAATACCTGAGCAAGAGTCTTGGTATTCGGAAGTGCCGGTAATGCGATGAAGTGAACCATTTTATGAACCTATCTACAACCATTAGGACCACAGCCTTACCTGCAGATACCGGTAGGTCAGTAATAAAATCCATGGACAAGTGTGTCCATGGACTGCTAGGAATAGGCAGCGGAAGAAGGGGACCAGACGGACGGATATTTGATACTTTAGTAGGTGAACACTACAAGCAGACACATGTTCAACCACATCATGATGCAATCCCGGCCCTCAAAAACGATGAGAAAGGAGGTCCGCAGTTGCCTTACCACCTGGATGTCCAGCAAGCACCGAGTTATGATGTTCCCTGATTATTTTACGACGCAGATTAGATGGTACAAATAACGTCCCCAAAGCGCAGGAGGCAGGGGCGTCCCCCTGAGCCTCCAACACCTCACCCTCCAGGTCAGGGTACAATATCGAAATGACTGCCCCTTCTGCAAAATTGGGGCAGGATTCTCATGGTCACCACCACCAGGGAAGCTCCGGGACAAAGCATCAGCCTTGATGTTTTTAATCCCTGGATGGAAAGTGACAACAAAATTGAACCTAGTAAAATACAGGGACCATCTAGCTTGCCTAGGATTAAGACGTTTAGCAGACTAAAGATATGACAGGTTATAGGATGGGCTGCCCCCTCCAACCCATGTCGCCACTCTTCAAATGCCAATTTAATCGCCAAAAGTTCCCTATTACCCACGTCATAATTTCTCTCAGCCGAAGATAATTTTTTGGAAAAGAAAGCGCATGGACGCCATTTACCAGGGGACGGACCCTGAGACAACACAGCCCCAACCTCCACCTCTGATGCATCAACTTCTACAATAAAAGATTGGGAAACATTTGGTTAATAATAGTAATCTTTTTATTTACATAGCGCCAACATATTCCGCAGCGCTTTACAATTCAAACAATTTACAGATATTATGGGCACTGTCCCCATTGGGGCTCACAATCTAGATTCTCTATCAGTCTTTGGCGTGTGGGAGGAAACCGGAGAACCAGGAGGAAACCCACGCAAACACGGGGAGGACATACAAACTCCTTGCAGATGTTGTCCTTGGTGGGATTTGAACCCAGGACCCCAGCGCTGCAAGGCTGCAGTGCTGTTGACTCAGAATAGGTGCTGTGGCAACACATCTCTTTAACCCTCCGTCAGGAACAACTGATCTGACAAGCGCAGCTCTTTTAGTTTAATTTCTCCCTCCTCGTCAGATTGTCAGAAAATCCCCCACCCCCCAATACCTTCCTGACTCTTGATGCTTTGTGAAACCTGGTATCACAGTTGTACTGCAGAGACTCAGGAGCAGTGGCGTACCACCAATGGCGGCAGGCCACGCAACTGCAATGGGGTCTGTGAGCCAGGGGGCCTGCCGCCCCTGCATCAGGCCCCCCTCTGGCTCCTGCCCCCCCCAGGTCTGCCATCACTGCAGGCTGCAGCTAGATTGCCGGCACTTCCCAAGACTCCCAGACATAGCCGCACGCAGTGCAATGCTGTGCGGCTGTGTCTGGTAGTAATGACATGGCAGAGGCGACACTGCACCTTTAATTGTGCTTGTGTGTCGACCCTGTCATGTCATTACTACCAGACACAGCCGCAGAGCATTGCACTGCGTGTGGCCATGTCTGAAGAAGTGCCCTCAAACAAGAGTGAGTTCTGACAGTTTTCATCACTTATCTCTGTCTCTGATGTGACCTTGTGACCTGGGAATGAGACTTTCTTTCTGGGACTCACCGGCTGTGCATTCCTATACAGATGGAGCAGAGTGGAGTGTGTCTTTCAGCATTGTAGTGTTGGTGCACTGAGGATGATGTTCTGCATTGGACATTGGGGGACTCTTGGGCTCAGATTATGCAGTCCTATGTAAAGCCAGATTGTGGTATTGGCATATGTTGTGCTAAATGACAAACTGAGCTCAGCCACGTCTGCACCGAGAGCTGCAGCTGGAGAAAACCTCAGACTTTACATCTGATTTAGTGATGGCTGCTGGGTCTTGGAGTCTTGGAGCATCCAATAAGACAAAGATTAAGCATTTTTCTGGACGGTTGTGCTGGGACTTAGTCAGTCCTTATAGCTGCTGTACTGTGGGTTATCAAGTTGTGCAGTGCGCTGTGCGGCTGTGTCTGGTAGTAATGACACGGCAGGGGCGACACTGCACCTTTAATTGTGCTTGTGTGTCACCCCTGCCGCGTGATTACTACCAGACACAGCCGCACACTGTGCACGGCCATATCTGAAGAAGTGGCGGCAAACAAGCTGCAGCTCCGGAGTGAGGTTCTGGCTGTACAGATCCTGGGGGAGCAACCTGGGCTCCGACGGCGAGGGGGCCCCCCTGATGGTCCAGGGCCCCGACGAAGAGGGTGCCCCCCTGATGATCTGGTGCCATGTCTGTGATGGCCATAAGACATGCCGCGGCCCTGCACAGCTGGACGGTACACAGGCTGCGGGCAGGTGAGTGAGGCTTGTCGCCAGATTGCCCAATTCCCATATTAAATATATTTCTAATGTATGTGTGTGTATAACTGAGTATATATATTTATGTCTGTTTTATGTGTTTTTAAGAATGTGTTCAAATATGTACACATGTGCACGTATCTATGTACAGTACAGACCAAAAGTTTGGACATACCTTCTCATTTAAAGATTTGTCTGTATTTTCATGACTATGAAAATTGTACATTCACACTGAAGGCATCAAAACTATGAATTAACACATGTGGAATTATATACTTAAAAAAGTGTGAAACAACTGAAAATATGTCTTATATTCTAGGTTCTTCAAAGTAGCCACCTTTTGCTTTGATGACTGCTTTGCACACTCTTGGCATTCTCTTGATGAGCTTCAAGAGGTAGTCACCGGAAATGGTCTTCCAACAATCTTGAAGGAGTTCCCAGAGATGCTTAGAACTTGTTGGCCCTTTTGGCTTCACTCTGCGGTCCAGCTCACCCCAAACCATCTCGATTGGGTTCAGGTCTGGTGACTGTGGAGGCCAGGTCATCTGGCGTAGCAACCCATCACTCTCCTCCTTGGTCAAATAGCCCTTACACAGCCTGGAGTGTTTGGGGTCATTGTCCTGTTGAAAAATAAATGATGGTCCAACTAAACGCCAACCGGATGGAATAGCATGCCGCTGCAAGATGCTGTGGTAGCCATGCTGGTTCAGTATGCCTTCAATTTTGAATAAATCCCCGACAGTGTCACCAGCAAAGCACCCCCACACCATCACACCTCCTCCTCCATGCTTCACGGTGGGAACCAGGCATGTAGAGTCCATCCGTTCACCTTTTCTGTGTTGCACAAAGACACTGTGGTTGGAACCAAAGATCTCAAATTTGGACTCATCAGACCAAAGCACAGATTTCCACTGGTCTAATGTCCATTCCTTGTGTTCTTTAGCCCAAACAAGTCTCTTCTGCTTGTTGCCTGTCCTTAGCAGTGGTTTCCTAGCAGCTATTTTACCATGAAGGTCTGCTGCACAAAGTCTCCTCTTAACAGTTGTTGTAGAGATGTGTCTGCTGCTAGAACTCTGTGTGGCATTGACCTGGTCTCTAATCTGAGCTGCTGTTAACCTGTGATTTCTGAGGCTCTCAAAAGCAGAGTTGACTCTTGGTCTTCCTTTCCTGGGGCTGTCCTCATGTGAGCCAGTTTCTTTGTAGCGCTTGATGGTTTTTGCAACTGCACTTGGGGACACTTTCAAAGTTTGCCCAATTGTTCGCACTGACTGACCTTCATTTCTTAAAGTAATGAAAGACACTCGTTTTTCTTTACTTAGCTGCTTTTTTCTTGCCATAATACAAATTCTAACAGTCTATTCAGTAGGACTATCAGCTGTGTATCCACCAGACTTCTGCACAACACAACTGATGGTTCCAACCCCATTTATAAGGCAAGAAATCCCACTTATTAAACCTGACAGGGCACACCTGTGAAGTGAAAACCATTTCTGGTGACTACCTCTTGAAGTTCATCAAGAGAATGCCAAGAGTGTGCAAAGCAGTCATCAAAGCAAAAGGTGGCTACTTTGAAGAACCTGGAATATAAGACATATTTTCAGTTGTTTCACACTTTTTTGTTAAGTATATAATTCAACATGTGTTAATTCATAGTTTTGATGCCTTCAGTGTGAATGTACAATTTTCAAAGTCATGAAAATACAGAAAAATCATTTAATGACAAGGTGTGTCCAAACTTTTGGTCTGTACTGTATGTTAAATATTAATTACGGATATTCATTTTTGTATTCTGAATTCTGTATCATACATTGCATAAGATTGCATCCACCATCGTGATAGGGTTTCTAGATGACATGCGCTATTTGTGTATTTTTAGTTCAGTGTAAGTTAGTGCCATATGCAGAAGAACAGGTGTTGTAATGGGGCTATATAACCCCATGTTAGAGACAGGGTGGGCTCTTGCACTACACATGACACCAGAAGGAGGATCTACGTGTGAAGGAAGGAGATTACATATAAGCCCTGACACACGTGCTGGACACAGACAGATGCAACCTATCATCCAGGATCCCAGGAAATGATGGGTGAATCTATGGACAAATGGACAATCACTTTGTAACTATTTCATCTATTTTATGTAACTATTGCAATTATTCTTTTTAATGGACAATCCAAGAATAAATCGATAAATTTTTTAATAAGAATATTGTGATATATATTCTTTACTCAATCGCATCTGATAAGAAGTCCATTTGGTGAGCATCCAGTCCTGATTTTTCAAGTGGAATTTCCTTCTTGAACAAAGGGGGGAGAGAAGAGGCTTGCAGCTGTTGTTCAAGTGTCAGGAAATCCACTAACTTCAAGAATCAGAAAGAACCTATAGATTGAGGACTGATATATTCTCCAGATGGATTGACAGGCACCAGAGGTACTACAAAGATCAGACGAGCTGAGGATAAGACGTGCTGATCAAAGCCCAGCTTAAAAGAGAAGTTGAAAAATGTAAGCAAAATATGGATATAATTTCTTCTTTTGCTAAACAAAGTAAGCTTAAATTCAAGGCTACTCATGAAACTGACTTAGATGTTTTATGGCTTAGCTTATATAGAGAATGTGAATTGCATAATTTACAGCTAGAATCTAAGCTAATGTCCTTTCAAAAAGACAACGAAAAATGTTAAAATATTATACAGTTGGTTGACGTATTTCATAGTCTTGTGTCAGAAAAGTCTAAGAACGTCAATTGTGTAGAAATAGTGTCAAATGGTGATACTGATTCTGACTGTAATGTGGAAATTGAGCAAGATGTGAGACACGTGTCCGTGACAACTACTGAAGGTGACCTTGTGTTTGCCGAAGATACCGATATACAAAAAACTGACATGGGAGGAGACATGATTGACGTGCGAGAAGCTTACATATTAGGTGTTTTGGAAGGAGACGTGAGTGATGTAGGTTGAGCTGACGTAAAAGGCCTACTAAAAATAGCAGAAAATTTAGAAGCTACAGAGGCCCAACTCTAAATTAAAGTTAGGAAAAATTTGCTAAAATTTTACAAAATCATGCCAAAATATGATGTCAAAATCTATGTCTGTAGAAATGTAGAGATATTTGAGAGCTTTTCTGATAAGTTTGATTTAACCAATGAGGAGAGGAATCAATTATTTAAAATGTGGATTCCTGTAACATTTTTCAGATGCCTAAATTTAATGTCCTCTGAACATGACTCTCCTAATGAATGGCATGATGCTGACAGCTTAAAATATTTGATTTACTGTGCCATTAAGGATTTCCCAGACATAGATGATCTACAAAATGTAAAAATTGGTAGGAAAGAATGTATATATACATTCATGTCCATATTTGAACGGTTGTACAAAATTCTCATCAAAAATGGAAAATTACAACAAATGATAACAACTTTTGTACAAAAATTAAAATTTTTAAATCCGGTATCTCGAGTTATTGCGTCACAAAAGGAATCTTTATTTTAAATGTGAACAGTTGCTTGATTTTGCTAGAAAACATGAAAATTGTGAAAAGAAAATAAATCAAGCTAAATTTGTAAAACCAGAAAAGGTAAAATTATATCAAAAGCCAATGAGTCATCCTTGAAATGAAATCTATGAAATACGCAGAAGATTTTATATATATTATAAGCCATATCAGATGATTCAAAAGTCAATTTCTTCACAGAAAGAGTTAAAAATTCAAAGCTGTGACCTCTCCATAAAAAAAAAATGGCCGGAATTGACGGACAGAGGCAGGTGGGACCAGCTCACAGTGACATAATGCAATGTAAACTGAAGGCTCAGTCATCTGATCTGTTTAAGGATGAGAAAATGTAATTTCTAAATAGAGCGTTTCTGGAAATTTTTGAGAAAGAGAAAAGATTTGGTTTAGGGAATGGCTAAGAAAAAACTGTAATTAGATATTGTATCAAAGTGTTACAATGTATCATTATTTATATATAGTAACATAGTAACATAGTTTTTAAGGTTGAAGGAAAGCTAATTCCATCTAGTTCACCCCATAGCCTAACATGTTGATCCAGAGGAAGGCAAAAAAAAAACATGTGGCAAACACTAAGCTCCACATTGGGGAAAAAAATTCCTTCCTGACTGCATACGGCAATAAGACTAGTTCCCTGGATCAATGCCCTATCAAGGAATCTAGTATATATAACCTGTAATATTATACTTTTCAGGAAAGGCATCCAGGCCCTTCTTAAATGTTAGTAGTGAATCCCTCATTACAACATCATGCGGCAGAGAGCTCCACAGTCTCACTGCTGTTACAGTAAAGAATCCGCGTCTGTGATTATGATTAAACCTTCTTTCCTCGAGGCGTAGAAGATGCCCCCTTGTCCCCGTCTCTGGCCTCAGAGTAAAAAGATCAGTAGAAAGGTCTTTGTACTGTCCCCTCATATACTTGTGCATAGTAATAAGATCACCCCTAAGCCTTCGTTTTTCCACGGTAAATAACCCCAAGTGTAATAACCTGTCTTGGTATTGCAGACCCCCCAGTCCTCTAATAACCTTGGTCACTCTTCTCTGCACCCGCTCTAGTTCAGCTATGTCTTTCTTACACACTGGAGACCAGAACTGTACACAGTATTCTAAGTGTGGTCGCACTAGTGACTTGTATAGAGGTAAAATTATCTTCTCCTCATGAGCATCTATGCCTCTTTTAATGCATCCCATTATTTTATTTGTCTTTGCAGCAGCTGCCTGACACTGGCCACCAAACATGAGCTTGTCATCCACCAATACACCCAGGTCTTTTTCAGTGACACTTTTGCCCAGTGTTTTACAATTCAGCATATAATTATACATTTTATTTGCTCTGCCCGAGTGCATTACCTTACATTTATCCCCATTAAAGTTCATTTGCCATTTATCAGCCCAAGCTTGTAGTTTACATAGATCCTCCTGTAATATAAAATTGTCCTCCTCTGTATTGATTACCCTGCAGAGTTTAGTGTCATCTGCAAATATTGAAATACTACTCTGTATTTATTTATTTATTTTACTCACTTATATAGCGCCATTAATTCGACAGCGCTTTATAGACATTATGGGCGCTGTCCTCATTGGGGTTCACAATCTACATTCCCTATCAGTATGTCTTTGGCGTGTGGGAGGAAAACAGAGAACCCGGAGGAAACCCACGCAAACACGGAGATAACATACAAACTCCTTGCAGATGTTGTCCTTGGTGGGATTTGATCCCAGCGCTAACCACTGAGCCACCGTGCTGCCTCTGTATGCCCCCTACAAGGTCATTAATAAATATGTTAAAAAGAAGCGGGCACAATACTGACCCCTGTGGTACCCCACTGTTAACTGTGACTCAGTCTGAGTGTGTTCCATTAATAACCACCCTTTGTTTCCTATCACTGAGCCAGTTCTTAACCCACATACATATATTTTCCCCTATCCCCATTGTTCTCATTTTATGTGTAACATCCCTGGCGGCGTGCTGGCTTGGCTTACCACCTCCCACCATGCAAGACCGCCATCTTACCTATCAATCCAGGCTGCACACTTTGCTCCAGTACCTGCTGTGTCTCTTGTCTGATTGCTTAGGGCGGCGGCGCGGCTACTGCCAGATTCTTATAGTTACTGTGTGCGCACTCCTAATGCCTCCCCAGCCTATTGCTGTGAGTCACTGGATACTTAAACCCCCTCCACCCAGCAGGGGGTGCCTGAGCAACACTTTCATTCAGTGTGTTCTGTGCAACTGAGTTGCCAGGTCCTGTCCTGTATCTTGTCTGTTTCCGCCCCTGGGGGCTGTATACCCAGGCCTGTTACCTGTATCTGTGACTTCTAGTCTGTCTCCGCCACCATGGGGGCTGAGTTCCCAGGCTCGTTCCTGTATCTTATTCCTGGTTCAGTTCCTGTCTGAACTGTGTCCTAGCCTGTTATCTGTTTCTCTCTATGTCCGAACCTTCCCTTTTCCTGCAGTGTCTGAACCTGCACCTAACTCTAACTTGTTGTCTCTGAACTTCTGTTTGTGAGTTTTGTGTACACTCGCTATTTCATTGTAAGTACCTTGTGTGTATCTGGTTCTGCTTGTTCACCGCACCTGTGGTTTTGCTCTGCCCTGCTTGTTCAACGCACTTGCGGTTTCGCTCTGCTCTACTTGTTCACCGCACCTGCAGTTTTGCTCCGCTCTGCTTGTCCACCGCACCTGCGGTTTTGCTCCGCTCTGCTTGTCCACCGCACCGGCGGTTTCGCTCTGCTCCACTCTGCTTGTTCACTGCACTGGCGGTTTCGCTCTGCTCAGCTTGTTCAGCGCACCTGCGGATTTTGCTCTGCTCTGTTCGTTCACCGCACCTGCAGGTTTTGCTATGCTCTGCTTGTCTACCGCACCTGCGGGTTTTGCTCTGCTCTGCTTGTCTACCACACCTGCGGGTTTTGCTCTGCTCGTCTACCGCACCTGCGGGTTTTGCTCTGCTCTGCTTGTCTACCACATCTGCAGGTTTTGCTCTGCTTGTCTACCGCACCTGCGGCTCCGTTCCTGTGTCCCAGTCTGTACTGGTCCCTATCCTGCTTGTGTTCCTACCTGCCAGTACCCGCCTGTCTGCATGCCAACCATGTCTACTAGTGCCCACCTGTCTGCATGCCAGCTGTGCCTGCCAGTGTCCACCTGTCTGCATACCAGCCATGCCTGCCAATACCCACCTGTCTGCATACCAGCCATGCCTGCCAGTACCCACCTGTCTGTATGCCACCCTAACCTGTCTGTTCTTGCATTCCCCGGTGTGGGTCAACAGCTGTGACCGGGGTCTTACCTGGAGTAGCACCTGGTCCCTCTGCTCGGTTCCTCCCTGGTTCATGGAGTTGACTGAGCCGCCGTGTGACCTTGGTCGGACCAAGTTGATACTTTGTTATGCCCCTCCAGGCACTCCTCGGTTCATGGTCCAGTGGGATCACTAATCATGCTCACGCCAGTCAGTCCGGGCTTGAAGAAGAGGGGGCGTACAGGGGGGGGAACTGTAACATCCCTGGCGGCGTGCTGGCATGGCTTACCACCTCCCACCATGCAAGACCGCCATCTTACCTATCAATCCAGGCTTCACACTTTGCTCCAGTACCTGCTCTGTCTCTTTTCTGATTGCTCAGGGTGGCGGCGTGGCTACCGCCTGATTCTTATATTTACTGTGTGCGCACTCCTAATGCCTCCCCAGACTATTGCTGTGAGTCACTGGATACTTAAACCCCCTCCACCCAGTAGGGGGTGCCTGAGCAACACTTTCATTCAGTGTGTTCTGTGCAACTGAGTTGCCAGGTCCTGTCCTGTATCTTGTCTGTTTCCACCACTGGGGGCTGTATACCCAGGCCTGTTACCTGTATCTGTGACTTCTAGTCTGTCTCCACCACCCTGAGGGCTGAGTTCCCAGGCTCGTTCCTGTATCTTATACCTGGTTCAGTTCCTGTCTGAACTGTGTCCTAGCCTGTTACCTGTTTCTCTCTATGTCCGAACCTTCCCTTTTCCTGCAGTGTCTGAACCTACACCTAACTCCAACTCGTTGTCTCTGAACTTCTGTTTGTGACTTTTGTGTACACTCGCTACTTCATTGTAAGTACCTTGTGTGTATCAGGTTCTGCTTGTTCATCGCACCTGCGGTTTTGCTCTGCCCTGCTTGTTCACCGCACCTGTGGGTTTTGCTCTGCTCTGCTTGTCTACCGCACCTGCGGGTTTTGCTCCGCTCTGCTTGTCCACCGCATCTGCGGGTTTTGCTCCGCTCTGCTTGTCTACCGTATCTGCGGGTTTTGCTCTGCTCTGCTTGTCTAATACACCTGTGGGTTTTGCTCTGCTCTGCTTGTCTACCGCACCTGCGGGTTTTGCTCTGCTCTGCTTGTCTACCGAACCTGCGGGTTTTTGCTCTGCTTGTCTACCGCGTCTGCGGGTTTTGCTCTGCTTGTCTACCACACCTGCGGCTCCGTTCCTGTGTCTGTACTGGTACCTATCCTGCTTGTGTTCCTATGTTAGAACCTTGCTCTTAGGTTTTTTTTCCTTTGCTGGTCACATGACCTTGTTGGCCTATTTAAGCCTGCTCCGCCCTTCTGGCTTTGCTGGACTTCATTGTATATCTACTTTCTAGGTAGCCTGTGCTCTGTGTCTTGCTCTGTTAGTTTGCTTGGTCTTCTGACCTCTATGTTCTATATATTTTGTTTGTTCGTCTGTCTGCTACTATTTCTGTTAGGAGGTGTCCCATATTCCTCCCAGTCCTTAGTACTTGTAGGGATTCCTTCCCCACATCTATAGGTCTCCGTACAGACTAGCTTAGGACTTTAGCAGGTCTGATCGCAGGATCAGGTCCCCTGTTACATCGTAGGGATTAAGCTGAGTTCTATCGTAGGGACAGATCTCCTCTCTTTCCTTAGCTCTGGTAGCAGAACATAACAGTAAGTCCAGCCAGCAAATTCTCTAAGGAAAGATTTTTCTGTTCCATCATGGTGTCGGTTCAGGATTTGGTTCATCGCCTGCAGGGACTCTCTCTGGAGGTGGCCGAGCTCCGTCAGCACGTGAGTAACTGTCCTGGAGCACATTTCTTGGAGCCTAAGGTATGTTTGCCGGATTTATTTTTTGGTGAACACCGAGAATTTTTTTCATTTAAAAATGCTTGCTTATTGTATTTTCGTTTGAGACCTAAGTCCTCTGGGGATGAATCCCAGCGCGTAGGGTTCATAATGTCACTTTTGCGCAAAGAGCCTCAGGAGTGGGCCTTTTCTTTGCAACCTAGTGATACATGCTTCAGATCAGTGGATAGTTTTTTTTCTGCTTTGGGACTATTATATGATGATCCTGACCGTGTCGCATCTGCTGAGACTGAGTTGAGATGTTTAAAACAGGGATCAGGTAATGTGGAAAAATATTGTACTCATTTCCGTCGTTGGTCTACTCAAACAGGGTGGAACGATTCTGCTCTGAAAAGTCTATTTCTTGCTGGGCTCAGTGAAAGGGTTAAAGACCTGCTAATTGCTTATCCTACACCTGAAGATTTGCAACAGGCTATGCAATTAGCTATACGGGTGGATAGAAGACTGCGTGCAAGGGTTAATGAGAGCAAATCCTCTGCTATGTCAGTTTCTGGTTATGAGAATGTGTGTACTAACAGTGGTGAACCGATGGAGATTGGATCGGTGGCACCTCGCTCTCAAGAAAAAGACCGTCGATTTTCTGAAGGCTTGTGTTTCTATTGCGGAAAATCTGGTCATTTGATTAAAGGTTGTGAGCTTCGTATGAAGAAAGAAAAAAAAATGGTCAGTCATGCCCGTATTGCCTGTTTAAATTCCAAGGGTATATTTTTAGCTGCTTCCACGATTGCTCAGAAAAAATTAATGTAATTTCGGGTGTTTGTCGATTGTGGGTCTACTCTGAATGTAATTGATGGGGGATTCGTGGAAAGACTCAATTTAAAACCTGAACCTTTATCATCCCCCATTGCTGTGGTTTCTGTGGATGGTTCCCCTTTGAAGAATATTACTCTCAAGGTCTGTGAATTTCCTCTCACTATTAATGGTGTTCACCATGAGAAATTGGATTTGGTAGTGTTGAATAACTTGCCTTCTCCAGTAATATTGGGATTGCCCTGGTTAAAATTTCACAATCCTGTATTGGATTGGTCTACCAGTGAAATTAAATCCTGGAGCCATAAATGTTATGACAAGTGTTGTAACGGGCGTATTGCAGCTTTGGATAGGGGAGAATTGCCTGTTCCTATTCAGGATTTTTGGAGAGTTTTTTCTGAGAAGGAATCGCAGGTTTTGCCTCCCCATAGAGACTATGATTGTTCTATTGAATTTGTCCCTGGAGCGACTCTTCCTAAAAGTCGTTTATTTAACCTTACTATTCCTGAGAGGAAGGCTTTGGAGGAATACATACAGACAAGTTTGGCCGCCGGTCACATTAGGCCCTCTAAGTCTCCTGTGGCGGTTGGATTTTTTTTTGTAAAAAAAAAGGACGGCGGTTTACGTCCTTGTCTGGATTTTCGTGAGATTAACAAAATTACTGTACGCAATCCTTACCCACTGCCATTGATTCCTGATCTGTTTAACCAGTTAATGGGGGCCAAGTGGTTCTCTAAAATTGACCTTAAGGGGGCATACAATCTGTTGCGCATGAAGGAGGGTGACGAATGGAAGACTGCTTTTAACACTCCTGTGGGTCATTTTGAGAATCTGGTTATGCCTTTTGGTCTTACTAATGCTCCTGCATTTTTTCAGAATCTGATTAATGACATCCTTAGACCTTTGATCGGCAAAAATGTGGTTGTGTATTTGGATGACATTTTGATTTATTCGCCGGATCTGGAGTCTCATTGGCGGAGCGTGCGTGAGGTATTACAGTTATTAATGAACAATTCGCTTTTTGCTAAGCTGGAGAAATGTGAGTTCGCTGTACAGAGAATTAGTTTTTTGGGCTACATTATCTCCAGCAAAGGTTTTGAGATGGATCCGGTTAAGGTTCAGGCTGTGCAGGAATGGCCTAGGCCTATTGGTTTGAAATCGATACAGAGGTTTTTGGGTTTCGCCAATTACTACAGAAAATTCATAAAAAATTTTTCTAGTATTGTCAAACCTCTGACTGATCTCACCAGGAAAGGTGCTGATGCGGTTCAGTGGTCTTCTGAGGCCATTGAAGCTTTTGTGTATCTCAAGGAGAGGTTCACCTCTGCTCCCATCCTTATGCAGCCTGATGTTACTAGGCCGTTTTTGGTTGAGGTTGATGCTTCCTCTGTGGGGGTTGGCGCAGTATTGTCTCAGGATAACGGGGATGGATTACATCCCTGTGCCTTTTTTTCAAAAAAATTTTCGGAGACTGAACTGAATTACGATATTGGTAATCGGGAATTATTGGCTATTAAACTCGCATTTGAACACTGGCGCCACTTCTTGGAAGGTGCGGAATTTCCCGTTCAGGTTCTTACGGATCATAAAAATCTGATATATCTTGATGCTGCCAAGCGCCTGAATGCCCGTCAGGCTAGGTGGGCACTGTTTTTCTCGCGGTTTAATTTCTCCGTTACTTACATCCCTGGTACTAAGAATGTTAAGGCGGATGCCTTGTCTTGCAGTTTTTCTCCCATAGTCGGTGCTGAGAAAGAGGAGAACATTTTACAAGAAGGTGTTGTGATAGCTGCTTTGGACTCCGTTTTGGAAGATGAGATTCTTAAAGCACAGGAGAATGCCCCTTCTAACACTCCTCATGGGAGGTTGTTTGTGCCTGGGACCTTTAGGAGAGATTTGTTTGTTGAGTGTCACGAATCTCGGTTGGCAGGTCATCCCAGAATCTCTGAGACCAAGAGACTGGTGGGTCGCAGTTTTTGGTGGCCTGGATGGCAGAAGGAAGTCATTAAGTGGGTGCGTCAGTGTACTATATGTGCTAGATCTAAGTCCTCACATACTCCTGCTGCGGGGTTGCTTTGTCCTTTGGAGGTTCCCAGTGCTCCTTGGACACATTTGGCTATGGACTTTATAACTGACCTTCCCCCCTCTGAGGGTTTTACTGTCATCTGGGTGGTCGTGGACCGTTTTAGCAAGATGTGTCACTTGGTTCCCTTTGTAAAACTGCCCTGCGCTAAAACTCTCGCTAAGGCCTTTGTCAAGGAAATTGTCAGACTTCATGGCGTTCCTACTGACATTGTTTCTGATAGGGGTCCTCAGTTCGTGGCTCGTTTTTGGCGTGCCTTTTGTGACAGGTTGGGAGTTCATTTATCGTTCTCGTCCGGATATCATCCTGAATCTAATGGCCAGACAGAAAGGAAAAACCAGGATGTTGAGCAGTTCTTGCGTTGTTTTGTGGCAGACAATCAAGAGGGGTGGTCTGAGTTTCTGCCACTTGCTGAATTTGCTCTGAACAATCATACATCTTCTTCTGCTGGTTGTTCGCCTTTTTTTTGTTGTTCTGGGAGACATCCGTCGTTTGGGTCGTTCTCCAAGTTGGGATCTGCCGTGCCTGAGGAGGAGAATTTTTCCAGTGATTTGGAGAGAGTTTGGACGGATGTGCGTGGTAATCTTCAGGAGGCCAACAGAAAATCTAAGGACTACTTTGATAGGAAACGACAGGAGGTTTTGTTCGCTGTTGGTGACATGGTTTGGTTGTCCTCTAGGAATCTGCAGTTGAGGATTCCTTCTAAGAAATTCGGTCCCAAGTTTGTAGGGCCCTTTAAGGTGCTTCAGGTTGTCAACCAATCTGCTGTTAGGTTGGAGGTTCCTACCTCCTGGAGAATTAATCCGGTATTTCATGTCTCTCTGTTGAAAAAAGCTGTTGTATCGGATTCTGACGCCTCTGCCTCTGTTCCTCCGGTGGTGGAGGACGGGGAATATGAAATTTCTCGCATCCTTAACTCTAGACTGTATAGAGGTAGTTTGCAGTATCTTGTGGCCTGGAAAGGTTTCGGACCCGAGGATAACTCTTGGGTGAGGTCGGATGATGTTTCCGCGTCCAGACTTATCAGAGCGTTTCACAGGAGATTTCCTGATAAGCCTGGTCCTAGGGGATCCGGAGGATCCTCTTAGAAGGGGGGGTACTGTTAGAACCTTGCTCTTAGGTTTTTTTTCCTTTGCTGGTCACATGACCTTGTTGGCCTATTTAAGCCTGCTCCGCCCTTCTGGCTTTGCTGGACTTCATTGTATATCTACTTTCTAGCTAGCCTGTGCTCTGTGTCTTGCTCTGTTAGTTTGCTTGGTCTTCTGACCTCTATGTTCTATATATTTTGTTTGTTCGTCTGTCTGCTACTATTTCTGTTAGGAGGTGTCCCATATTCCTCCCAGTCCTTAGTACTTGTAGGGATTCCTTCCCCACATCTATAGGTCTCCGTACAGACTAGCTTAGGACTTTAGCAGGTCTGATCGCAGGATCAGGTCCCCTGTTACATCGTAGGGATTAAGCTGAGTTCTATCGTAGGGAAAGATCTCCTCTCTTTCCTTAGCTCTGGTAGCAGAACATAACATCCTACCTGCCAGTACCCGCCTGTCTGCATGCCAGCCGTGCCTGCCAGTCTCCACCTGTCTGCATACCAGCCATGCCTGCCTGTTCCCACCTGTCTGTATGCCAGCCTAACCTGCCTGTTCCTGCATTCCCCGGTGTGGGTCAACAGCTGTGACTGGGGTCTGACCTGGAGTAGCACCTGGTACCTCTGCTCGGTTCCTCCCTAGTTCACGGAGTCGACTGAGCCGCCGTGTGACCTTGGTCGGACCGAGTTGATACTTAGTTACACCCCTCCAGGCACTCCTCGGTTCATGGTCCAGTGGGATCACTAATCATGCTCGCGCCAGTCAGTCCGGGCGTGTGCGTAACATTATGTATCAACCTTTTGTGTGGAACCGTATCAAAAGCTTTTGAAAAGTCCATATGCACAACATCCACTGCATTTCCTTGGTCCAGTCCGGAACTTACCTCTTCTTAAAAGCTGATCAGATTAGTTTGACAGGAACGGTCCCTCGTAAACCCATGCTGATATTGGGTCATGAGGTTCTTCTTCTTCAGATACTCTAGTATAGCATCTCTTAGGAAACCCTCCAGGATTTTACCCATGGTAGAGGTTAAGCTTAATGGCCTATAATTTCCAAGTTCGGTTTTTGTCCCCTTTTTGAATATTGGCACCACATTTGCTAAATGCCAGTCCTGTGGTACAGACCCTGTTATTATGGAATCTTTAAAGATTAAAAATAATGGTCTATCTATGACGTTACTTAATTCCTGCAGTACTCGCAGGTGTATCCCATCCGGGCCCGGGGATTTTTAGACGCCGCCGTACTTCCAGCTGGGTTAAGCAAGTGACATTTAATGGAGAATTTTTGTCATCACTGATCATGTTTTCTGTCATGCGATTTTCTTGTGTAAATACTGTTGAAAATAAATCATTTAGCATATTGGCTTTTTCCTCATCCTCATCCACCATTTCACCCAGACTATCTTTAAGGGGGCCAACACTATGATTTTTTAGTTTCTTACTATTTATGCAGTTAAACAATATTTTGGGATTATTTTTACTTTCTCTGGCAATGAGTCGCTCTGTCTCAATCTTTGCTGCCTTGATTTGGTTTTTACAGAATTTATTTAATTTTCTGTATTTATTTAATGCCTCATGACTACCTACGTGCTTTAGTTCTCTAAATGCTTTCATTTTGTCACTTAGGATTAACCCTAACCACTTACATCTCTATTTAGCCATAGTGGTTTCCTCCTATTTCTAGCATGTTTATTCCCATAGGGGATATATTGTGCACAGGTCCTATTCAGGATGCTAATAAATGTCTCCCATTTGCTCCCATATAATCTTATACAGTAAAATTGTGTAGTTACATAGTTTCTATAAATATATATATGGTATATATATAATGTATGTATATATATATATAAATATATATATATATATATATATATATATATGTATATATATACAGGGTGGTCCAAAAGTAGGTGGATAGAAAGTGTAATAAGGTTATGAAGGTTATGGAACTGTCACAGGAGATAAGTATCTTGAAATTCTAATGAATCAAGTTGTTCCCCAGTTACAGCAACAGCCTAATTCAAATGACCTTTATTTCCAACAGGATGGGGCCCCTCCACATTATTCAAGAGTAGTCCACGAGTATCTTGATGAAACATTTCCTAATAAATGGATTGGCCGAAGAGGCCCACTTGATTGGCCGGCACGTTCACCAGACTTGACCCCAATGGATTTTTTATTTTGGGGAGTACTCAAGGACAAAGTTTATAGTCGAAAACCAAAAAGTGTCAGTGATTTGAAAAATTACATAAGAGATGCATTTCAAGAAATTAATACCCAAAGAGACTTGTGCAAAAAAGTTTATCGAAGCGTAAGAGGCAGGCTTCAAAGCTGTGCAAATTGTAATGGAAAACAGTTTGAGCACCTGCGCTGATAAAATTGAAGGGCTTTTGTATTATTGTTCAGAATAAAATTTAATTGTCAATGTTATGCTTGTGTTAGTAAATATAATTTTATATATAAATCAAAATAAATGTTATTATTTTCTGGCCACCTACTTTTGGACCACCCTGTATATCTCTACAATATATAGACTGCTCAAAAAAATAAAGGGAACACTCAATTAACACATCCTAGATCTGAATGAATGAAATATTCTCATTGAATACTTTGTTCTGTACAAAGTTGAATGTGCTGACAACAAAATCACACAAAAATCATCACTGGAAATCAAATTTATTAACCAATGGAGGCCTGGATATGGAGTCACCCCCAAAATTAAAGTGGAAAAACACACTACAGGCTAATCCAACTTTGATGTAATGTCCTTAAAACAAGTCAAAATGAGGCTCAGTATTGTGTGTGGCCTCCACATGCCTGGGTGACCTCCCTACAACGCCTGGGCATGCTCCTGAGTAGGTTGCAGATGGTCTCCTGTGGGCTCTCCTCCCAGACCTGGACTAAAGCATCCATGAACTCCTGGACAGTCTGTGGTGCAACGTGACGTTGGTGGATGGTATGGCATAATGTCCCAGATGTGCTCAATCGGATTCAGGTCTGGGGAACGGGCGGGCCAGTCCATAGTTTCAATGCCTTCATCTTGCAGGAACTGCTGACACACTCCAGCCACATGAGGTCTGGCATTGTCCTGAATTAGGAGGAACCCAGGGCCAACCGCAACAGCATATGGTCTCACAAGGGGTCTGAGGATCTCATCTCGGTAACTAATGCCAGTCAGGCTACCGCTGGTGAGCACATGGAGAGCTGTGCGGCCCTCCAAAGAAATGCCACCCCACACCAATACTGACCCACTGCCAAACTGGTCATGCTGAAGGATGTTGCAGGCAGCAGATCGCTCTCCACGGCGTCTCCAAACTCTGTCACATCTGGAACGTGCTCAGTGTGAACCTGCTTTCATCTGTGAAGAGCACAGGGCACCAGTGGCGACTTTGCCAATCCTGGTGTTCTGTGACAAATGCAAAGCGCCCTGCACGGTGTTGGGCTGTGAGCAGAACCCTCATCTGTGGACGTCGGGCCCTCATACCACCCTCATGGAGTCTGATTCTAACCATTTGTGCAGACACATGCACATTTGTGGCCTGCTGGAGGTCATTTTGCAGGGCTCTGGCAGTGCTCCTCCTGTTTCTCCCTGCACAAAGGCGGAGGTAGTGGTCCTGCTGCTGGGTTGTTGCCCTCCTATGGCCACCTCCACGTCTCCTGGTGTACGAGCCTGTCTCCTTGTAGTGCCTCCAGCCTCTGGACACTACGCTGACAGACACAGCAAACCTTCTTGCCACAGCTCGCATTCATTTGCCATCCTGGATGAGCTGCACTACCTGAGGAACTTCTGTGGGTTGTAGAGTCCGTTTCATGCTACCACAAGTGTGAAACCACAACCAACATTCAAAAGTGACCAAAACATCAGCCAGAAAGCATTGGTACTGAGATGTGGTCTGTGGTCCCCACCTGCAGAACCACTCCTTTATTGAGGGTGTCCTGATAATTGCCAATAATTTCCATCTATTGTCTATTCCATTTGCACAACAGCATGTGAAATTGATTGTCAATCAGTGTTGCTTCCTAAGTGGACAGTTTGATTTCACAGAAGTTTGATTTACTTGGAGTTATATTCTGTTGTTTAAGTGTTCCCTTTATTTTTTTGAGCAGTGTATTTACATTTGTCTAAGTAGAGATTGTGTAAAATTTTATTTATACAAGTATAGTCATATAGTTAATTCATTAATTAAATTAGAACTTAATATATAAATTAAAGTAGCAATATTTCGGATTACATTAGAGCCAATATATGTATAAGATATTTAAATGATTTTCTGTATGAATTTGATATTTAATCTTATCTTTTATGTTTCCTTAGAATTTTCATTGCAAAGTAGGATTTGATCAAACAACTCTTACATGGATTTATTTCTTTATTGACACAGGAAGTTGAAAAAAACTGCATGATTTTATGTGCATAACATTTTTAAAATAATAACAATATAACTAGTTGAACTATATTATGTGTAACAATTATTAATTAATTCTTTTGTGCTGCTAATATTTTCTGTGCATGAAGTGTTTTTGCTTTGTAACTAAAGTTACTTTACTGCATGACGTGTGACAGCTGCAGCATCTGAACTTTGAGCAAATAATATGGATTTCCATTCTTCCTATCTTTAGTTTGTGTAATTTAAACCTGGTAGCCAGTAAAGAAAAATGTTATATGATATTATATGTATTTGGGGAATATTCAAATAAATATTAAGATATTATATGTAATAGTTTACAATGCGCATTGATAATTAGGATACAGAAATTTTGGGTTAAATGTATATATATTCATACCTTTGTATGTGGAATGTATGGTTGAACAGATCTGTGAATGTCAGAGTGAAATGACAGATAAAATAAATGAGCAGCTGCTAAGTAAGATTTGTGTGCCTGAGACCTCATGTATGTTTGGAAAAAAAACTGTTTCTTTATGTGAAGTAACAAAAAATACATTTCATTCTGAGAAAATTATGATACATAATTGAGTATTATCTGCATAATATATATATAGATATATACATATATAGATATATATATATATATATATACTAGATGGTGGCCCGATTCTAACGCATCGGGTATTCTAGAATATGTATGCGGCCGACCGGGCACAATCAGCAGAGCGGTGTTTAAATTTGGCACCCAAATCGCTGATTGGTCGCGGCCGGCGACCGCGACCAATCAGCGAACCGCATTAGTGAGGAGAGCGTGTTTAAATTTGGCGCCAAAATCGCTGATTGGTCACGGCCTGCGGTCGCGACCAATTAGCAGAGCGGTGTTTAAATTTGGCACCAATATTGCTGATTGGTCGCGGCCGGCGGCTGCAACCAATCAGCGAACCCTGTTAGTGAGGACCGGAGAGCATGTTTAAATTAGGCGCCAAAATCGCTGATTGGTCGCGACCGGCGGTCGCAACCAATCAGCAGAGCGGTGTTTAAATTTGGCGCCAATATTGCTGATATCAGCGAATCGTATTAGTGAGGACCGGGGAGCGGCGCTGCCTGAGCGGGTACTTCCGCTGCGAGCAGCCGGGAGATGACATTAAATATAATGATATGAATTAATATAAGAAGAAAAATGTTTCAATTTTCTGAGTAAAAACAAGTGATTTTTGCATTCATTCATACATTTATTCATATATTTATTCATTTTGGTTAATGAGTATACATTCTTTGGTATTACTGGTTTAATAAATATATATATTAAATATATATATATATATATATATATATATAAATATATATATAAATTTATATATGTATTAAATATCATATATATCTAGTTAATAAAGGTTGAGTAATAAGGGTATAAACACTTGTTACATCAAAATACACTGACATCTATGGGTTTGAAAAGGTAATTACACCTATGACATAAAAATATTCTATCACATGAAGAACTTGATTAATAATGAATTATTATCTATTATTGCTTTATTATTCCAAACATAATTTATATTCATATTTTGATAATAATTAGATGGATATTACTGATTGCTATGGTACGCTTTGATATTATAGGTTAAGAAATTGACAGATTTGGTATCAGATTAGGGAATGAAGACTTCAATCAAAATACCTCAATTATGAATTCTGTCTTAATAAAGACTTTTTATATTTCTAAATCAAAGAGATTGTCAAAAGTTACAAGAAGAAGCAACCGATAGCTGGAAGTCTCAGAAGGTAAAGATGTTGTGAATGCTGAGTGTTATACTAGACTGTGTCAAATACAATTCTCACCACTGATAACCAGGACTGCAGAGGACGATGATCCTATATGAACTGTGTTGTGTTCAAGTTTTCATGGTTTCTTATCACCTGAAAGCTGGTGAATAATGAAGGAGTGTCAGGATTCAGCCAGCCTGACATATGTCCTGTACATTAAGGACTAAGTACTGGTTATGGTGCTATATAAAGCAGGGAAGTGTTAAGTTAACCCTTGCTTTGCTGACCAAAGACATCACATCTGTTCCAAAAGTGACATGAGACCAGTGCGGACAACACGGAGGATTCCAGACCTATCTAAAGACAATCCAACGTAAGTCCAAGTGACACTGCACAGATATTAAAGCTACATTTCATCAATGGACTTTGTTTTCTTATCATTTAATTGACACATGATCTTTCTAATAAAGAGTACAGTTTATGGACTGGACAATAATGAATACAATTATGGACTGTTCAATATCTACACGCTATAATTTATTCCACAAAAGTTACAAAAAGACTGTGTTTTAAAAGAACCAAAAAGAAGACGAGACGAAGACCCAATGACATGAGATGATGACGATTGGACCCGTGATTGCTTAAATTTAGATTTAGGGAAGTATATAATTATTAGTGATGAGCGAGCATGCTCGCTACTGCTCGGTGCTCGCCCGAGCATCTCCCTGCTTGAGATGCTCGTCGCTCACTGAGTATTTCCGGGGTTGCTCGGCAGGAGCTCGGGTCCCCTCCCTGCATGTTTGGCGCTCTTTACAGAGCCAATGAACATGCAGGGATTGCCTGCCACTCACTGTAATGCCGCAGCCATGTTGGTCTATATCAGACATGGCGCTGCCGTGCTCGTCCCAGTCACTCCGGAATCAGACAGTGTAGGGAGAGCTGCTGAGCTAGGGAGAGATTCGCTTGTTTATTAGGTAGTGTAGGTAGAACAGAAGTATATTACACATATCCATCTCAACAAACAGTCCATCTGAGGACTAATCCATCTGCAGAGATATCAGGCAGGCAGTGTATATAGGCAGGGAGGGTATATAGCAGACTGCAGTGCATATAGCACAAGAGGCTCCATTCCAGTTTTGTCTGCTGCTGCTGCTAGATATATCTAGACATAGGCCCAGGTCTCAGGGGCCAGGAATAATTTTTTTGGGGATCTTAATCCTCATTATTTGCTTAAAAAGCAATCCAGGGTACACTGTTTTTCTGCGCCATTTGCTTTTGGCACTGCAGAATACAGCCAGGTCCTTTCCATATTACAGCGCTAAAAATCCAGCTATTTAAAACTGTGGTTTGTCTGTCACACGGATCACATATATTTGCGCTGAAAATATTGCCATTTCAGGCCTCCATTGAAATTTTGTTTGGTTAGTGTTTCAGTGTGTCAGTGAAGCTATTGACACCAGTTTGCTGTTAAAAATAGTTACCTACAGGCCAGCTATTTAAAACTGTGTTTTCTCCGTCACACGGATCACATATACGCTTTCAGAAAATACTGCCATTTCTGGCCTCCATTAAAAATTTGTTTCAGTGTGTCAGTGAGGCTATTGACACTGGTTTGCTGTTCAAAATAGTTACCTACAGGACAGCTATTTAAAACTGTGGTTTGTCCTTCACACGGATCACATATAAGTTCGCTCTAAATTCAGCCATTTGTAGTGAGCATGGAAGATATTGTCCTCCATTTAAAATGGACAAAGTACGTCGCAAGGGACGGGGAACTGGACGTGATGGTGATGATGCATGCAGAGGCCAAGGCCGTGGGCAAGCTGAAATTGTGCCACAAAAATCACCCACATCTTCTTTTTTGACCTTCCTGTCCCAATTAATAGGGGCCCCAGAACAACACTATTGAACACAGAGCAGTGTGAAAAGGTAATTGGTTGGATAGCAGATAATGCTTCCAGTCCCTTAGCCACCACCACCACCACCTTGTCTTCCACACGGTCAAGTCTCAGTAGCTATGAGTCTGGACCGCATATTCCTCACCCTGAACCTCCTTCCTCCCACCAAGCCGAGTTGCCAGAGACAACTGATCCCACATTTGGACACTCCGAAGAGATGTTCACTTTTCCATTTATAGATTCGGGCCTCTCGCCCGGTCCACTTGAAGCGTGGCAAGAGGAGATCGCATGTAGCAATGCCCAAATATTTGAGCAGCCACGGTCACACAAAGGTGACAGTGGGAAAATGTCACAAGAGGTGGACGATGATGAGACACAATTGCCAGAAAGTCAGGAGGAGGACCAGGGTGCGGAAGTGGAAGACGAGGTGGTGGATGATATAGTAACTGACCCAACCTGGCAGGAGGACATGCTGAGCGAGGACAGCAGCACACAGGGGGACGGAGGCAGAGCACCCCAACAGGCAGGAAGAAGCAGTGTGGTGGCCGCAGACAGAAGGCAGGCAACCATTCCCCGTAACACCAACACGAAGGAAGTTGCCAGTACAACTGTTAGGTCTTCCTGAGTCTGGTTGTTTTTTAAAGACTCTGCCGATAACCCCAACAAGGCCATTTGCACCACCTGCCAGGCCAGCATCAGCAGGGGTGGCAAAACGACCAGCCTGACCACCACCAGCATGATCAGGCACATGGCAGCAAAGCACCCGACTTTGTGAGCCGAACCCCAGGGTACAGGAACAGTGTCTGCGGGTGGCACCACTGTTTCTTCCGCTGTTGTGCATGTAAGAGAATCCCCTGTCCATGGTGCATGCGAAGATGCCTCCTGCCCTGCACCTGTCATTGCACACTCTCAAGTAGCAGCATCAGGACGCACGTCCATGTCCTTGTCCCAGCGCAGTGTTCAGTTGTCCATACCCCAGTCCTTGGAACGCAAGCGCAAATACGCAGCCAACGCCCCACAGGCCACACTACTAAATTCACACATTTTGCGACTGCTTGTGCTCGAAATGTTGCCTTTTAGGCTCGTGGAGTCGGAAGCATTCCGCAACCTGATGGCGGCGGTTGTCCCTCGGTACTCGGTCCCAAGCCGCCACTATTTCTCCCGGTCCCCGCATTACACAAGCACTTGTCCCAAAACATTAGCCATGCCCTCAACAACGCAGTTACCGGGAAAGTCCACCTAACCACGGACACGTGGACAAGTGCTTGTGGGCAAGGACGGTACATCTCGCTGAAGGCACACTGGGTTAACATAGTGGAAGCCGAGATCCAGTCGGACCTTGGGACGGAACACGTCCTCCCGACGCCAAGGATTGCTGGCCCTAGGTCAATCAGAGTTTCCCTCACAGTCTACAGCTCCTGTACCTCATCCTCCTCCTCTTCTTCAGCTTCCATCTCCGAAATGACCACATCAGTCACAAACTCAAATCCAATGACCAAATCAGTGACAAACTCAAATCCAGCACTGCAGCACTGCCTCGGCCAAACGGCAACAGGCTGTGCTGAAGCTAGTATGCTTAGGTGACAAACCACACAATGCTGAAGAGTTGTGGACAGCTCTGAAAGAGCAGGCAGATCTGTGGCTCACACCGCTGAACCTACAGCCAGACATGGTAGTGTGTGACAATGGCCGGAACCTGGTGGCAGCTCTGAGGCAAGGCGAGCTCACACACGTACAATGCCTGGCCCATGTGCTTAACCTCGTGGTTCAAAGGTTTCTCAAATCCTACCCAGAGCTGCCGGATCTGCTTGTTAAAATATGCCACCTGTGTGCCCATTTTAGAAAGTCACCTACAGCTTCCGCCGCCCTTTCCGTGTTTAGGCAGTGCTTGCAGCTTCCGGCTCACAGACTGGTGTGTGATGTCCCCACGCATTGGAACTCTACACTGCAGATGTTGGGAAGGATTTGTGAGCAGAAGAGGGCAGTTGTTGAGTACCAGCATCAACAAGGCCGTCGGTATTCAGTTCAGACTCCACACATAAGACCTCAGGAGTGGACATGGATGTCAGACATATGTACCATCCTCAAAAACTTTGAGGACTCAACCAAAATGGTGAGCGGCGATGATGCCATAATTAGGGTCACCATCCCGCTTCTCTGTCTTCTGAAACGCTCTCTGCTCACAATCAAAGAGGATGCATTGCAGGCGGAGTACGATGAGATGGAGCAAGGAACCATACAGGGTAATTACACACAGCCCAGCCTCATCTCATCCCAACGTGAATTGGGTGACAATCAGGAAGAGGAGGAGGAGGAGGAAGAACAGGAGCTAGTTTCATGCGCTATAGACGGTACTACCTGCACAACTGTCATACCGTTTGTTGGCCTGAGGACAGAGAGGAGGAGGAGAGCATGGTCACTCGTCCTCTTGGTGAGGACACAGAAGTCTTGCCTGTTAGCAGTCTGGCATGCATGGCTGAGTTTATGTTACGCTGCCTTTCCAATGACCCCCGCGTTCTCAAAATTTTGCGTGACAGTCATTACTGGTTGGTGACACTTCTAGACCCATGCTACAAGGAGAACTTTCTATCTCTTATTCCTGAGGTGGACAGGTCTAAAAAAATGGGGCAATACCAGAAGGCCCTTGTTGCGGAACTATTAAAAAAATTCCCATCTGAAAACGCTGGCGGCAGAGAGCACAGTTCGTTGGATAACCAAGGACTACAGGTGAGAGACACAACTCCAATCATGCAGAGGCAGGGGAACACTGTCAAAGTTCTGAGAGAATTTTCTCAGCCCCTCCCATCGCTCAGGCCCTGAGGCATGGGGTACTCTCACAAGAAGTGGAAAGTTTGGGAAGATGGTGAAGGAGTACCTTGCCGACTGTACCAACGTCCTCTGTGATTCCTCTGTGCCTTTAATTCTCGGTATCCAAGCTGGATACGTGGAATGAACTCGCTCTTTACGCCTCAGAGGTCCTGGCCTGCCCTGCCACTAGCATTTTATCAGAGCGGGTTTTTAGTGCCGCTGATGGAATTATAACTGATAAGCGCACCCGCCTGTCAACTGAAAATGCTGACAGGCTGACTCTTATAAAAATGAACAAGGGCTGGATTGGGCCAGACTTCTCAACACCACCGATTGAGTGTCTTTTTTTGGGAGGAGTATTCCCATGCACCTTTTCACACCCACACATGTGTATACACTTCCTGATTTTGGCTTTTTGCTCTTGTCCTCCTCCTTCTCCTCATCCTCATTCTCCACCACGATATCACGATGGGGGACCGTGGTCCGTGATGCAACATCCACATAATTTTTTTAAAGGGTGTTTATGTTGCCTGTAAAAAAATTTTTTATACAGTATGTTCATGTATACCCCCCAGGGGTAAATGTTTGTCAGCCCATACACTTAGTGCATGGGCATTACAAGTATAGGAGACCCGCTCCTTTCTAATGGGAACATTTTTTTATGAAGCCCTCCTCCATGTCTATTCCAAGGGGCATTGGAGTGCCTCCAAATTTTTGGCAACCCTTGCATTCACTGCATAGGCCAACACTCTTGGAGACCCACTTCCTAATAATGGGAACATTTTTTCATGAGGCTCTCTACGTCTCTTCCAAGGGGCATTGGACTGCCTCCCAATTTTTGGCAACCCTTGCATTCACTGCATAGGCAAACACAATGGGAAACCCACTTCCTAATAATGGGAATATTGTTTTTAGGAGGCCCTCTGACCTCCACGTCTCTTCCAAGGAGCATTGGAGTGCCTCCAAATTTTTGGCAACCCTTGCATTAACTGCATAGGCAAACACAATGAGAGACCCATTTCCTAAAAATGGGAACATTGTTTTCAGGAGGCACTCCTCTAAGTCTCTTCAAAGGGGTATTGGGGTGCGTCTAAATTTACAAAGGGGTATTGGGCTGCGTCCAAATTTGGGCAGCCCTACCACTCACTGCATACGCAATAACAGTATAGGAGGCCCACTCTTTAGTAATGGGAAGAACAAAGCCTGGCCGGCTGATGGCTCTAAGAATAGTGAGGGCCCCCTGCTGGCCCTTTAAGAATAGTAAAGGCCGGCTGATGGCCCCATTTCCCGGTGAATGCATTTGTCACAGTTGAAAGCAATGCAAAAGTGCAAAAACGAATCACAAACGCTATGTGTGAACATAGCCCAAGGTGTGGAGGAGTATTTTTGTTTTCGGTTATTTATTTTGCCTTATATACAAGTCATTACCCTGGAAAGAATGTTCCTTAACATATTTCCCAGGAAAATCCATTTTGGTTTCGTTTTAGTATGTTCTATTGTGAGTCCGTAAAAGTGGTGTAATACCTCTGACAACATTGTTGACAGCAGTGACCTGGGAGTCAGAAATGCTTCCAGGGGTCTTCCACATGCTGTTCCCATGTCATTTGAGCACTGTTCCCATCGATTTGGGCAAATTTTAGGCCCCCTGCAGACCGCCGGGGGAGCCGCCTGAAAAATGCTCGAGTTTCCTATAGACTTACATTGGGCTCGTTGCTCGGGTCAGCACCCGAGTATTCCAATGTGCTCGACCCGAGCATCGAGCACCCGAGCATTTTAGTGCTCGCCCATCACTAATAATTATAAATTTTACATTGGTCATGGCTTACCATAACATGGATTCACATCATTATGCTATTGAATGTGTATAACAATAATCCAATATTGATATTATTATTATTAGTATGGATATTAAATTATATTGCCAAAGAAGAAGCAAAGAAGAAAGATGATCCTGTTATGAACCTATCTACTTTGAGGATTCCAGTTGATGTCTGTCACACTCAAAAGGGGGAATTGTGAAATATTAATTACGGATATTCATTTTTGCATTCTGAATTCTGTATCATACATTGCATAAGATTGCATCCACCATCGTGATAGGGTTTCTAGATGACATGCGCTATTTGTGTATTTTTAGTTCAGTGTAAGTTAGTGCCATATGCAGAACAGGTGTTGTGAAGGGGCTATATAACCCCATGTTAGAGACAGGGTGGGCTCTTGCACTACACATGACACCAGAAGGAGGATCTACAGTACAGACCAAAAGTTTGGACACACCTTCTCATTTAAAGATTTTTCTGTATTTTCATGACTATGAAAATTGTACATTCACACTGAAGGCATCAAAACTATGAATTAACACATGTGGAATTATATACTTAACAAAAAAGTGTGAAACAACTGAAAATATGTCTTATATTCTAGATTCTTCAAAGTAGCCACCTTTTGCTTTGATGACTGCTTTGCACACTCTTGGCATTCTCTTGATGAGCTTCTAGAGGTAGTCACCGGAAATGGTCTTCCAACTATCTTGAAGGAGTTCCCAGAGATGCTTAGCACTTGTTGGCCCTTTTGCCTTCACTCTGGGGTCCAGCTCACCCCAAACCATCTCGATTGGGTTCAGGTCTGGTGACTGTGGAGGCCAGGTCATCTGGCGTAGCCCCCTATCACTCTCCTTCTTGGTCAAATAGCCCTTACACAGCCTTGAGTTGTGTTTGGGGTCATTGTCCTGTTGAAAAATAAATGATGGTCCAACTAAACGCAAACCGGATGGAATAGCATGCTGCTGCAAGATGCTGTGGTAGCCATGCTGATTCAGTATGCCTTCAATTTTGAATAAATCCCCGACAGTGTCGCTGTAATGCACACGCCCGGGCTGAGCGGCGTGTGCGTGTGATTCCACTGGACCGTGCCGGAGAGTGAATGCCTGCAGGGGCGTAACTAGGTATTCACCCGATCCGACCAGGGTCGCACGACGGCATACGACGCCAGTGCACCAAGGAGGAACCGAGCAGAGGGACCAGGTGCTACTCCAGGACAGACCCCGGACACGGCTGTTGACCCACACAGGGGAATACAGGAACAGACTGGTTAAGCTGGCACACAGACTGGTGGGTATAGGCAGGCATGATTGGTCTGCAGGCAGGCAAGACTGGTATGCAGGCAGGCACGACTGGTATGCAGGCAGGCGGGTATGCAGGCAGGGGGTACAGGCAAGCACGGCTAGAGTGCAGACAGGAAGGCACTAGCAGGTAGTAACACAGGCGGGATAGGACCCAGTACACACTGGGACTCAGGAACAGAACCACAGATGTGGCGGACAAACACAGCAGAGTAAGGCCGCCCACAGTGGTGAGCAAGAGTAGAGCAGGACGAGGCCGCCTGGAGCGGTGAGCAAGAGTAGAGCAGGCTAGAACCGCCGGAGCGGTGAGCAAAGGCAGAGCAGGCTAGAACCGCCGGAGCGGTGAGCAAAGGCAGAGCAGGCTAGAACTGCCGGAGCGGTGAGCAAAGGCAGAGCAGACTAGAACCGCCGCAGCGGTGAGCAAAGGCAGAGCAGGCTAGAACCGCCGGAGCGGTGAGCAAGGGCAGAGCAGGGGAGACAGGGCTCTGTTCACACGGAACAGACAGGAAGGGAAAGGCAGAACCAGATACCCACAGGGTACTTGCAGTGAAGTAGCGAGTGGACCACAAACTCACAAACGGGAGTACAGTGACAACGAGCAGGAGTTAGGTACGAGTTCAGACTCTGCAGAAAAAGGAAAGGTAAGGACATTGAGAAACACGGGAAAACAGGCTAGAAGAGTATACAGACAAGAACAGACACAGTAGCAAGATACAGGAGCGGGTCTAGGAATGCAGCCCCTAGAAGGCGGGAGGAACAGGCCAGGAGCGTGTTCAGACAGGACAGACTAGATACAGGAGCGGGTCTATGAATGCAGCCCCTAGAAGGCTGGAGGAACAGGCCAGGAGCGTGTTCAGACAGGACAGACTAGATACAGGAGCGGGTCTAGGAATGCAGCCCCTAGAAGGCGGGAGGAACAGGCTAGGAGCGTGTTCAGACAGGCCTGGAAATACAGCCTCCAGGATAGGCAGACAAGAGAACACAGAAGGGGACCTGGCACATTCAGAGTGAAAGACCTCACTGAATGAAACACAATGCTCAGGCATGGGTTAATTGGAGCAGCTGGGTTAAATACCAGGAGACAGACAGCAATAGGCTGAGGACGCACAAGGGGTGTGCCTGCAGCAGGTACAAAAAGCAGGAAGTGATCGGGCGCCGCCCTTAAGCAGCAGAAAGAGAAGCAAACAGACAGCATGGAGGGAAGCCAGAGAGACATTCTGGATTGGAGATCAAGTGCGCGCTCTTGCACAGTGGGAGATGGACCACTATGCAAAGACCCCGCCAGGTATGTTACAGTACCCCCCCTTACGCCCCCTCTTCTTCAGGCCTGCCAGAATCTTCCGCAGGGAATTCAAGGGCCAATCCTTCACTTCAAGATCACTTCCACTGTCCACCGGAAAAACTGGTCTCCTCTGGGTAGCTAGGATGCTACCTCCTATCCAGCCATCCTCAGCAACAGACGAAATGGGTGGAGTACCAGGAACAGCACACAAGGAAGTCTCTCTCCATATATTTTCAGGTGGCACCCCAGAGGGTACAGGAGACAACTGGAAGTCCTCCACCGGGTTGGAGGGGAGCAGAGACTTGGGGGTAATCTCTGCTTCGAGGTACATCTTGTCAAGCTCACAGGATGAAATGGGCAAAGTACAAGGTGCAAGGTGTAGAAAAGTCACTGTCTCTTTGTTATCAGGTGATACCCCGGAGGATTCAGGAAACAACTGGGGGTCCTCCGCCGGGTCGGAAGAGTGCAGAGACTCGGGGGCAACCTCTGCTTCGGAGTACACTAGGTCGGACTCACTGGAAGAAGCGGGCGAGGTAACAGGTACCGAGTATAGGAGAGTCTCTGTCCATTCACTATCAGGTAGCACCCCGAAGGGTTCAGGAGACAACTGGAGGTCCTCTGCCTGGTCGGAGGGGTGTAGAGACTCGGGGATAACCTCTGCTTCGGAGTACACAAGATCGGACTCACTGGAAGAAGCGGGCGAGGTATCAGGTACCGAGTATAGGAGAGTCTCTGTCCATTCGCTATCAGGTAGCACCCCGAAGGGTTCTGGAGACAACTGGAGGTCCTCCGCCTGGTCAGAGGTGTGTATAGACTCATGGATAACCTCTGCTTCAGAGTACACTAGGTCGGACTCACTGGACGAAGCAAGCGAGGTATCATATCCAGGATATAGGAAAGTCTCTGTCCATTCACCACCAGGTGGCACCCCGAAGGGTTCTGGAGACAACTGGAGGTCCTACGCCTGGTCGGAGGGGTGTAGAGACTCGGGAGTAACCTCTGCTTCGGAGTACACTAGGTTGGACTCACTGGACGAAGCGAGCGAGGTATCAGGTACAGAGTATAGGAGAGTCTCTGTCCTTTCGCTACCAGGTAGCACCCCGAAGGGTTCTGGAGACAACTGGAGGTCCTCCGCCTGGTCGGAGGGGTGTAGAGACTCGGGGGTAACTACCACTTTGGGGTACCCATTGTCAGGCTCACAGGATGGAGCAGACAAAGTATCGAGTACCGGGTGTAGAGAAGTCTCTCTCCATTTGTCATCGAGTGGTATCCCGGAGGATTCAGGAGGCAACAGGGGGTCCTCCGCCAGGTAGTAGAGGTGCACAGACTCGGAGGTAATCACAGCTTCGGAGCATCCTTGGACATGCACACTGGTTACAGTGGGTGAAGTATCTGATGCCTGGTGCAGGAGGTTCTCCTGTGTGGAGTCTGGATGGGCAGTAGTCTCTTCGGGCAGAACTGGTGCACTACCCACGCACATTACCCATTGGGGCTTCTCCGGGATTCAGGGAGATGAAGCTTCAGTAGGGACTTCAAGGTTGGGGTCAGGAGGTCTCAGGGAGGACAGACCCTGGCGTGACGGCTTGCCTCTACGTCTATCACGTCTGGACTGCCTCTTGAGGTTGGGAGAAGTATTCCGGAGAGCGTAGTCACCCTGTGAGGATTCTGGGTGGGCAGTAGTCTCATTGGGCTGGAGGACTATTGCGCTACCCACACACATTACCCATCGGGGCTGCTCCAGGATATTGGGAAGAGAAGCTTCAGCAGGAGCCTCCGGGTTAGGATCATCGAAGACCATTAGAAAGGCCACCAGGAAGGCTATTATGTCCAGGACGATAGGATCCTGTGTTTCCCATAGGGGGTTGATCCATTCCAAGGCATCACCCGCTAGGTTAGACATAATGAATCCCACCTTAACCCGATCGGTGAGAAAACAAAGAGGGTAGAACTTGAAGTGTAGCAACATTGCTCCACAAATGCACGACTCTGTCTTGGATCCCCATAGTACCGTGGAGGATCCGCAGGAACGAGTGCACAAAGATCCATCTGGACGGGTGCGTAATTCACCTGGAACTCAGCTAAAAAAATATATATATATTTTTTTTATTTATTTTTAATGCACGTATTCGCTGGAAAACGTCTCAGAGAGCGAAGGCCGTGGGGCTCAACGGGAACCATGGCCTGAGCATGCTGTAAGGCACACGCCCGGGCTGAGTGGCGTGTGCGTGTGATTCCACTGGACCGTGCCGGAGAGTGAATGCCGGCAGGGGCGTAACTAGGTATTCACCCGATCCGACCAGGGTCGCACGACGGCATACAACGCCAGTGCACCAAGGAGGAACCGAGCAGAGGGACCAGGTGCTACTCCAGGACAGACCCCGGACACGGCTGTTGACCCACACAGGGGAATACAGGAACAGACTGGTTAAGCTGGCACACAGACTGGTGGGTATAGGCAGGCACGACTGGTCTGCAGGCAGGCACGACTGGTATGCAGGCAGGCACGACTGGTATGCAGGCAGGCGGGTATGCAGGCAGGGGGGTACAGGCAAGCACGGCTAGAGTGCAGACAGGAAGGCACTAGCAGGTAGTAACACAGGCGGGATAGGACCCAGTACACACTGGGGCTCAGGAACAGAACCACAGATGTGGCGGACAAACACAGCAGAGTAAGGCCGCCCACAGTGGTGAGCAAGAGTAGAGCAGGACGAGGCCGCCTGGAGCGGTGAGCAAGAGTAGAGCAGGCTAGAACCGCCGGAGCGGTGAGCAAAGGCAGAGCAGGCTAGAACCGCCGGAGCGGTGAGCAAAGGCAGAGCAGGCTAGAACTGCCGGAGCGGTGAGCAAAGGCAGAGCAGACTAGAACCGCCGCAGCGGTGAGCAAAGGCAGAGCAGGCTAGAACCGCCGGAGCGGTGAGCAAGGGCAGAGCAGGGGAGACAGGGCTCTGTTCACACGGAACAGACAGGAAGGGAAAGGCAGAACCAGATACCCACAGGGTACTTGCAGTGAAGTAGCGAGTGGACCACAAACTCACAAACGGGAGTACAGTGACAACGAGCAGGAGTTAGGTACGAGTTCAGACTCTGCAGAAAAAGGAAAGGTAAGGACATTGAGAAACACGGGAAAACAGGCTAGAAGAGTATACAGACAAGAACAGACACAGTAGCAAGATACAGGAGCGGGTCTAGGAATGCAGCCCCTAGAAGGCGGGAGGAACAGGCCAGGAGCGTGTTCAGACAGGACAGACTAGATACAGGAGCGGGTCTATGAATGCAGCCCCTAGAAGGCTGGAGGAACAGGCCAGGAGCGTGTTCAGACAGGACAGACTAGATACAGGAGCGGGTCTAGGAATGCAGCCCCTAGAAGGCGGGAGGAACAGGCTAGGAGCGTGTTCAGACAGGCCTGGAAATACAGCCTCCAGGATAGGCAGACAAGAGAACACAGAAGGGGACCTGGCACATTCAGAGTGAAAGACCACACTGAATGAAACACAATGCTCAGGCATGGGTTAATTGGAGCAGCTGGGTTAAATACCAGGAGACAGACAGCAATAGGCTGAGGATGCACAAGGGGTGTGCCTGCAGCAGGTACAAAAAGCAGGAAGTGATCGGGCGCCGCCCTTAAGCAGCAGAAAGAGAAGCAAACAGACAGCATGGAGGGAAGCCAGAGAGACATTCTGGATTGGAGATCAAGTGCGCGCTCTTGCACAGTGGGAGATGGACCACTATGCAAAGACCCCGCCAGGTATGTTAAAGTACCCCCCCTTCCGCCCCCTCTTCTTCAGGCCTGCCAGAATCTTCCGCAGGGAATTCAAGGGCCAATCCTTCACTTCAAGGAGATCACTTCCACTGTCCACCGGAAAAACTGGTCTCCTCTGGGTAGCTAGGATGCTACCTCCTATCCAGCCATCCTCAGCAACAGACGAAATGGGTGGAGTACCAGGAACAGCACACAAGGAAGTCTCTCTCCATATATTTTCAGGTGGCACCCCAGAGGGTACAGGAGACAACTGGAAGTCCTCCACCGGGTTGGAGGGGAGCAGAGACTTGGGGGTAATCTCTGCTTCGAGGTACATCTTGTCAAGCTCACAGGATGAAATGGGCAAAGTACAAGGTGCAAGGTGTAGAAAAGTCACTGTCTCTTTGTTATCAGGTGATACCCCGGAGGATTCAGGAAACAACTGGGGGTCCTCCGCCGGGTCGGAAGAGTGCAGAGACTCGGGGGCAACCTCTGCTTCGGAGTACACTAGGTCGGACTCACTGGAAGAAGCGGGCGAGGTAACAGGTACCGAGTATAGGAGAGTCTCTGTCCATTCACTATCAGGTAGCACCCCGAAGGGTTCAGGAGACAACTGGAGGTCCTCTGCCTGGTCGGAGGGGTGTAGAGACTCGGGGATAACCTCTGCTTCGGAGTACACAAGATCGGACTCACTGGAAGAAGCGGGCGAGGTATCAGGTACCGAGTATAGGAGAGTCTCTGTCCATTCGCTATCAGGTAGCACCCCGAAGGGTTCTGGAGACAACTGGAGGTCCTCCGCCTGGTCAGAGGTGTGTATAGACTCATGGATAACCTCTGCTTCAGAGTACACTAGGTCGGACTCACTGGACGAAGCAAGCGAGGTATCATATCCAGGATATAGGAAAGTCTCTGTCCATTCACCACCAGGTGGCACCCCGAAGGGTTCTGGAGACAACTGGAGGTCCTACGCCTGGTCGGAGGGGTGTAGAGACTCGGGAGTAACCTCTGCTTCGGAGTACACTAGGTTGGACTCACTGGACGAAGCGAGCGAGGTATCAGGTACAGAGTATAGGAGAGTCTCTGTCCTTTCGCTACCAGGTAGCACCCCGAAGGGTTCTGGAGACAACTGGAGGTCCTCCGCCTGGTCGGAGGGGTGTAGAGACTCGGGGGTAACTACCACTTTGGGGTACCCATTGTCAGGCTCACAGGATGGAGCAGACAAAGTATCGAGTACCGGGTGTAGAGAAGTCTCTCTCCATTTGTCATCGAGTGGTATCCCGGAGGATTCAGGAGGCAACAGGGGGTCCTCCGCCAGGTAGTAGAGGTGCACAGACTCGGAGGTAATCACAGCTTCGGAGCATCCTTGGACATGCACACTGGTTACAGTGGGTGAAGTATCTGATGCCTGGTGCAGGAGGTTCTCCTGTGTGGAGTCTGGATGGGCAGTAGTCTCTTCGGGCAGAACTGGTGCACTACCCACGCACATTACCCATTGGGGCTTCTCCGGGATTCAGGGAGATGAAGCTTCAGTAGGGACTTCAAGGTTGGGGTCAGGAGGTCTCAGGGAGGACAGACCCTGGCGTGACGGCTTGCCTCTACGTCTATCACGTCTGGACTGCCTCTTGAGGTTGGGAGAAGTATTCCGGAGAGCGTAGTCACCCTGTGAGGATTCTGGGTGGGCAGTAGTCTCATTGGGCTGGAGGACTATTGCGCTACCCACACACATTACCCATCGGGGCTGCTCCAGGATATTGGGAAGAGAAGCTTCAGCAGGAGCCTCCGGGTTAGGATCATCGAAGACCATTAGAAAGGCCACCAGGAAGGCTATTATGTCCAGGACGATAGGATCCTGTGTTTCCCATAGGGGGTTGATCCATTCCAAGGCATCACCCGCTAGGTTAGACATAATGAATCCCACCTTAACCCGATCGGTGAGAAAACAAAGAGGGTAGAACTTGAAGTGTAGCAACATTGCTCCACAAATGCACGACTCTGTCTTGGATCCCCATAGTACCGTGGAGGATCCGCAGGAACGAGTGCACAAAGATCCATCTGGACGGGTGCGTAATTCACCTGGAACTCAGCTAAAAAAATATATATATATTTTTTTTATTTATTTTTAATGCACGTATTCGCTGGAAAACGTCTCAGAGAGCGAAGGCCGTGGGGCTCAACGGGAACCATGGCCTGAGCATGCTGTAAGGCACACGCCCGGGCTGAGTGGCGTGTGCGTGTGATTCCACTGGACCGTGCCGGAGAGTGAATGCCGGCAGGGGCGTAACTAGGTATTCACCCGATCCGACCAGGGTCGCACGACGGCATACAACGCCAGTGCACCAAGGAGGAACCGAGCAGAGGGACCAGGTGCTACTCCAGGACAGACCCCGGACACGGCTGTTGACCCACACAGGGGAATACAGGAACAGACTGGTTAAGCTGGCACACAGACTGGTGGGTATAGGCAGGCACGACTGGTCTGCAGGCAGGCACGACTGGTATGCAGGCAGGCACGACTGGTATGCAGGCAGGCGGGTATGCAGGCAGGGGGGTACAGGCAAGCACGGCTAGAGTGCAGACAGGAAGGCACTAGCAGGTAGTAACACAGGCGGGATAGGACCCAGTACACACTGGGGCTCAGGAACAGAACCACAGATGTGGCGGACAAACACAGCAGAGTAAGGCCGCCCACAGTGGTGAGCAAGAGTAGAGCAGGACGAGGCCGCCTGGAGCGGTGAGCAAGAGTAGAGCAGGCTAGAACCGCCGGAGCGGTGAGCAAAGGCAGAGCAGGCTAGAACCGCCGGAGCGGTGAGCAAAGGCAGAGCAGGCTAGAACTGCCGGAGCGGTGAGCAAAGGCAGAGCAGACTAGAACCGCCGCAGCGGTGAGCAAAGGCAGAGCAGGCTAGAACCGCCGGAGCGGTGAGCAAGGGCAGAGCAGGGGAGACAGGGCTCTGTTCACACGGAACAGACAGGAAGGGAAAGGCAGAACCAGATACCCACAGGGTACTTGCAGTGAAGTAGCGAGTGGACCACAAACTCACAAACGGGAGTACAGTGACAACGAGCAGGAGTTAGGTACGAGTTCAGACTCTGCAGAAAAAGGAAAGGTAAGGACATTGAGAAACACGGGAAAACAGGCTAGAAGAGTATACAGACAAGAACAGACACAGTAGCAAGATACAGGAGCGGGTCTAGGAATGCAGCCCCTAGAAGGCGGGAGGAACAGGCCAGGAGCGTGTTCAGACAGGACAGACTAGATACAGGAGCGGGTCTATGAATGCAGCCCCTAGAAGGCTGGAGGAACAGGCCAGGAGCGTGTTCAGACAGGACAGACTAGATACAGGAGCGGGTCTAGGAATGCAGCCCCTAGAAGGCGGGAGGAACAGGCTAGGAGCGTGTTCAGACAGGCCTGGAAATACAGCCTCCAGGATAGGCAGACAAGAGAACACAGAAGGGGACCTGGCACATTCAGAGTGAAAGACCACACTGAATGAAACACAATGCTCAGGCATGGGTTAATTGGAGCAGCTGTGTTAAATACCAGGAGACAGACAGCAATAGGCTGAGGATGCACAAGGGGTGTGCCTGCAGCAGGTACAAAAAGCAGGAAGTGATCGGGCGCCGCCCTTAAGCAGCAGAAAGAGAAGCAAACAGACAGCATGGAGGGAAGCCAGAGAGACATTCTGGATTGGAGATCAAGTGCGCGCTCTTGCACAGTGGGAGATGGACCACTATGCAAAGACCCCGCCAGGTATGTTAAAGTACCCCCCCTTCCGCCCCCTCTTCTTCAGGCCTGCCAGAATCTTCCGCAGGGAATTCAAGGGCCAATCCTTCACTTCAAGGAGATCACTTCCACTGTCCACCGGAAAAACTGGTCTCCTCTGGGTAGCTAGGATGCTACCTCCTATCCAGCCATCCTCAGCAACAGACGAAATGGGTGGAGTACCAGGAACAGCACACAAGGAAGTCTCTCTCCATATATTTTCAGGTGGCACCCCAGAGGGTACAGGAGACAACTGGAAGTCCTCCACCGGGTTGGAGGGGAGCAGAGACTTGGGGGTAATCTCTGCTTCGAGGTACATCTTGTCAAGCTCACAGGATGAAATGGGCAAAGTACAAGGTGCAAGGTGTAGAAAAGTCACTGTCTCTTTGTTATCAGGTGATACCCCGGAGGATTCAGGAAACAACTGGGGGTCCTCCGCCGGGTCGGAAGAGTGCAGAGACTCGGGGGCAACCTCTGCTTCGGAGTACACTAGGTCGGACTCACTGGAAGAAGCGGGCGAGGTAACAGGTACCGAGTATAGGAGAGTCTCTGTCCATTCACTATCAGGTAGCACCCCGAAGGGTTCAGGAGACAACTGGAGGTCCTCTGCCTGGTCGGAGGGGTGTAGAGACTCGGGGATAACCTCTGCTTCGGAGTACACAAGATCGGACTCACTGGAAGAAGCGGGCGAGGTATCAGGTACCGAGTATAGGAGAGTCTCTGTCCATTCGCTATCAGGTAGCACCCCGAAGGGTTCTGGAGACAACTGGAGGTCCTCCGCCTGGTCAGAGGTGTGTATAGACTCATGGATAACCTCTGCTTCAGAGTACACTAGGTCGGACTCACTGGACGAAGCAAGCGAGGTATCATATCCAGGATATAGGAAAGTCTCTGTCCATTCACCACCAGGTGGCACCCCGAAGGGTTCTGGAGACAACTGGAGGTCCTACGCCTGGTCGGAGGGGTGTAGAGACTCGGGAGTAACCTCTGCTTCGGAGTACACTAGGTTGGACTCACTGGACGAAGCGAGCGAGGTATCAGGTACAGAGTATAGGAGAGTCTCTGTCCTTTCGCTACCAGGTAGCACCCCGAAGGGTTCTGGAGACAACTGGAGGTCCTCCGCCTGGTCGGAGGGGTGTAGAGACTCGGGGGTAACTACCACTTTGGGGTACCCATTGTCAGGCTCACAGGATGGAGCGGACAAAGTATCGAGTACCGGGTGTAGAGAAGTCTCTCTCCATTTGTCATCGAGTGGTATCCCGGAGGATTCAGGAGGCAACAGGGGGTCCTCCGCCAGGTAGTAGAGGTGCACAGACTCGGAGGTAATCACAGCTTCGGAGCATCCTTGGACATGCACACTGGTTACAGTGGGTGAAGTATCTGATGCCTGGTGCAGGAGGTTCTCCTGTGTGGAGTCTGGATGGGCAGTAGTCTCTTCGGGCAGAACTGGTGCACTACCCACGCACATTACCCATTGGGGCTTCTCCGGGATTCAGGGAGATGAAGCTTCAGTAGGGACTTCAAGGTTGGGGTCAGGAGGTCTCAGGGAGGACAGACCCTGGCGTGACGGCTTGCCTCTACGTCTATCACGTCTGGACTGCCTCTTGAGGTTGGGAGAAGTATTCCGGAGAGCGTAGTCACCCTGTGAGGATTCTGGGTGGGCAGTAGTCTCATTGGGCTGGAGGACTATTGCGCTACCCACACACATTACCCATCGGGGCTGCTCCAGGATATTGGGAAGTGAAGCTTCAGCAGGAGCCTCCGGGTTAGGATCATCGAAGACCATTAGAAAGGCCACCAGGAAGGCTATTATGTCCAGGACGATAGGATCCTGTTTTTTTCCATAGGGGGTTGATCCATTCCAAGGCATCACCCGCTAGGTTAGACATAATGAATCCCACCTTAACCCGATCGGTGAGAAAACAAAGAGGGTAGAACTTGAAGTGTAGCAACATTGCTCCACAAATGCACGACTCTGTCTTGGATCCCCATAGTACCGTGGAGGATCCGCAGGAACGAGTGCACAAAGATCCATCTGGACGGGTGCGTAATTCACCTGGAACTCAGCTAAAAAAAAATATATATATTTTTTTTATTTATTTTTAATGCACGTATTCGCTGGAAAACGTCTCAGAGAGCGAAGGCCGTGGGGCTCAACGGGAACCATGGCCTGAGCATGCTGTAAGGCACACGCCCGGGCTGAGTGGCGTGTGCGTGTGATTCCACTGGACCGTGCCGGAGAGTGAATGCCGGCAGGGGCGTAACTAGGTATTCACCCGATCCGACCAGGGTCGCACGACGGCATACAACGCCAGTGCACCAAGGAGGAACCGAGCAGAGGGACCAGGTGCTACTCCAGGACAGACCCCGGACACGGCTGTTGACCCACACAGGGGAATACAGGAACAGACTGGTTAAGCTGGCACACAGACTGGTGGGTATAGGCAGGCACGACTGGTCTGCAGGCAGGCACGACTGGTATGCAGGCAGGCACGACTGGTATGCAGGCAGGCGGGTATGCAGGCAGGGGGGTACAGGCAAGCACGGCTAGAGTGCAGACAGGAAGGCACTAGCAGGTAGGAACACAGGCGAGATAGGACCCAGTACACACTGGGACTCAGGAACAGAACCACAGATGTGGCGGACAAACACAGCAGAGTAAGGCCGCCCAGAGTGGTGAGCGAGAGCAGGGCAAGATGAGACCGCCTAGAGCGGTGAGCGAGATTAGAGCAGGACGAGGCTGCCAGGAGCGGTGAGCAAGAGTAGAGCAGGACGAGGCCACCTGGAGCGGTGAGCAAGAGTAGAACAGGACGAGGTCGCCAGGAGCGGTGAGCAAGAGTAGAACAGGACGAGGCCACCAGGAGCGGTGAGCAAGAGTAGAGCAGGACGAGGCCGCCTGGAGCGGTGAGCAAGAGTAGAGCAGGATGAGGCCGCCTGGAGCGGTGAGCAAGAGTAGAGCAGGCTAGAACCGCCGGAGCGGTGAGCAAAGGCAGAGCAGGCTAGAACCGCCGGAGCGGTGAGCAAAGGCAGAGCAGGCTGGAACCGCCGGAGCGGTGAGCAAAGGCAGAGCAGACTAGAACCGCCGCAGCGGTGAGCAAAGGCAGAGCAGGCTAGAACCGCAGGAGCGTTGAGCAAAGGCAGAGCAGGCTAGAACCGCCGGAGCGGTGAGCAAAGGCAGAGCAGGCTAGAACCTCCGGAGCGGTGAGCAAAGGCAGAGCAGGCTAGAACTGCCGGAGCGGTGAGCAAAGGCAGAGCAGGCTAGAACCGCCGGAGCGGTGAGCAAGGCAGAGCAGGGGAGACAGGGCTCTGTTCACACGGAACAGACAGGAAGGGAAAGGCAGAACCAGATACTCACAGGGTACTTGCAGTGAAGTAGCGAGTGGACCACAAACTCACAAACGGGAGTACAGTGACAACGAGCAGGAGTTAGGTACGAGTTCAGACTCTGCAGAAAAAGGAAAGGCAAGGACATAGAGAAACACGGGAAAACAGGCTAGAAGAGTATACAGACAAGAACAGACACAGTAGCAAGATACAGGAGCGGGTCTAGGAATGCAGCCCCTAGAAGGCGGGAGGAACAGGCCAGGAGCGTGTTCAGACAGGACAGACTAGATACAGGAGCGGGTCTAGGAATATAGCCCCTAGAAGGCGGGAGGAACAGGCTAGGAGCGTGTTCAGACAGGCCTGGAAATACAGCCTCCAGGATAGGCAGACAAGAGAACACAGAAGGGGACCTGGCACATTCAGAGTGAAAGACCACACTGAATGAAACACAATGCTCAGGCATGGGTTAATTGGAGCAGCTGGGTTAAATACCAGGAGACAGACAGCAATAGGCTGAGGACGCACAAGGGGTGTGCCTGCAGCAGGTACAAAAAGCAGGAAGTGATCGGGCGCCGCCCTTAAGCAGCAGAAAGAGAAGCAAACAGACAGCATGAAGGGAAGCCAGAGAGACATTCTGGATTGGAGATCAAGTGCGCGCTCTTGCACAGTGGGAGATGGACCACTATGCAAAGACGCCGCTAGGTATGTTACAGTCACCAGCAAAGCACCCCCACAACATTTCACCTCTTCCTCCATGCTTCACGGTGGAAACCAGGCATGTAGAGTCCATCCGTTCACCTTTTCTGCGTCGCACAAAGACACTGTGGTTGGAACCAAAGATCTCAAATTTGGACTCATCAGACCAAAGCACAGATTTCCACTGGTCTAATGTCCATTCCTTGTGTTCTTTAGCCCAAACTTGTCTCTTCTGCTTGTTGCCTGTCCTTAGCAGTGGTTTTCTAGCAGCTATTTTACAATGAAGGCCTGCTGCACAAAGTCTCCTCTTAACAGTTGTTGAAGAGATGTGTCTGCTGCTAGAACTCTGTGTGGCATTGACCTGGTCTCTAATCTGAGCTGCTTATCCTCAGAAGCAGAGGTAACTCTTGGTCTTCCTTTCCTTGGGCGGTCCTCATGTGAGCCAGTTTCTTTGTAGCGCTGGATGATTTTTGCAACTGCACTTGGGGACACTTTCAAAGTTTTCCCAATTTTTCGCACTGACTTACCTTCATTGCTTAAAGTAATGATGACCACTCGTCTTTCTTTACTTAGCTGCTTTTTTCTTGCCATAATACAAATTCTAACAGTCTATTCAGTAGGACTATCAGCTGTGTATCCACCAGACTTCTGCACAACACAACTGATGGTACCAACCCCATTTATAAGGCAAGAAATCCCACTTATTAAACCTGACAGGGCTCACCTGTGAAATGAAAACCATTTATGGTGACTACCTCTTGAAGCTCATCAAGAGAATGCCAAGAGTGTGCAAAGCAGTCATCAAAGCAAAAGGTGGCTACTGTGAAGAACCTAGAATATAAGACATATTTTCAGTTGTTTCACACTTTTTTGTTAAGTATATAATTCCACATGTGTTAATTCATAGTTTTGATGCCTTGAGTGTGAATGTACAATTTTCATAGTCATGAAAATACATAAAAATCTTTAAATGAGGTGTGTCCAAACTTTTGGTCTGTACTGTACGTGTGAAGGAAGGAGATGACATATAGGCCCTGATACACGTGCGGGACACAGACAGACGGAACCTATCATCCAGGTTCCCAGGAAACGATGGGTGAATCTATGGACAAATGGACAATCACTTTGTAACTATTTCACCTATTTTATGTAACTACTGCAATTATTCTTTTTAATGGACAATCCAAGAATAAATCAATACAGTTTTTAATAAGAATATTGTGATATATATTCTTTAATCAATCACGTCTGATAAGAAGTCCTCTATAAAAATATACGTAACTAAGTATTTTTAACAGTGTATGTGCGTGTCTGCGTGTTGTATGTGTGCATATCTGTGTACCATGTGCATGTATGTCTGCTTACTGTATGCGTGTATGTCTGCGTACTGTGTGTGTGTGTGCATGTGACTCGCCCCCTGGGCCGTAGTGCACTCGGAACCGGGATTCAGGGCAATGCTGGGAGTAGTAGTGGCAACCCGATCCCGTGGCTCAGGGTGGTCAGACCAGTGGCAGTCTTCTATACGTTTTGCAATGTCCGACTACACCACCCGTGGATTGCGGTCAGAGTTAACCGCCACTGCAGAGCAGACCGCTGAGGCTGGTGTTGTGGGTGCAGCAGGGAATAGTACAACTCCCCACGGGAGGAGTGTAGCCTCAGGGCAGAGAGCGTAGATTAAGGGGGTTGTAGTGCTGGGCGTCCCAGTACAGTTAGTGCTGGCGCGGTAAGAAACACAACGACAACGTGTTGCAGTCCAGGGTCTTTTACTCACAGTTCGTGTACTCCAAGTCACTTCTGTCAGCAATGACTGCCCAAGCCGTGCTGCGTCCACCAGGTGAGGGGCTCGGTCAACCCCCAGGCAATTCAGGAGTATGGCACAGGACTCCCTTCTGTCCTCTCTCTGGCTCGTGCCCCACCAGTGACCAAACTTCTGTCCAGCTGCCGCGGATCTATGCAGGCAAACGTGGGCCCCGTTTCCCGCTATCCTATATGGTGCCTTCCTAGCAGGTTTGGCGGAGGGTCGCACCAATAAATGATCACGACCTCCGGTTCTTGGCTGAGGGATAATTTACCTCCACCAATTTGGGATCCGGTACCCTTATTCTGCCTGACCCTTCACCCGTGATCTCGTGGGTTCTTAGGGTCCCTTCTTCCTTCTGAGCCTTTCTACTCCTCTGTCTTTTCTCCTTCTTTCCTGTTCCTTCTTCTCCTCCTTCCCTCAGCCTCTTCTCCAGGCCCACTTCTCCTTCTCCTCTCAGGCTCCGGCCTTCACCCTAGGCCTGCCATCTGAGCAGAGCTCCTACAGAGCCTCCGCTCCCTGTCACCTCTCCACTGTACTGAACACTGAACTAAGATGGTGCCCACCTTTTATACCTCCTCCTCTGAGTGTGAGCCCAGGTGACCAGCACCCAATGAGCTCCTTCCTATGCTCCAGAAACCGTCCCCTTCTGCTCCTACATCACTGGGTTTTCCTCCCCCCTCCAGCCAGGGACATGGTCAGATGTGCCTGCATAACTATATAAATGGGAGCACTGTAGAGCTGTCCCCGGAAATGGGGTGTGTGTGATGCATGCAGCTACCTGAGCCCTGGTCCATACTCCATTCTTACCCGGGAGTGGAATATCACACCTCTGGCTGAGGTGCAATACCCCTGTAGCGGCCGAACCCTTGGGGCGCTACATCCCCCCCCCGGTAAACCACAGCACGTCCTCGGGCTGGAAAAGAGTAAAGACATTTGATTTAACAAGACATGCAAAACTTTTTCAAAACTTTTTACATTAGAAAATGACCGACATTAATCAATTCCCTTTATGGGAAACACTTTCTCTTTACTAGACATTATACTGCACTTTTAATATCACTGGAACTCTTTTGTCATATAACATTTTCCAGCAGCATATAAAACTATTCAGTATATCAAACTTTTTCAGGTAAAACATTTTCTTAGCAGGTTCTCTTCTTCACTGGCCACTGTGCAACTTGCGACCAGGTGTCCATTTTTTTCAATAAGTGCAAAACTTCAGCAAACTTTTAAACATGAGGGACTCTCTGTCCCGAAGTAGACGTTGCAGTCTTTTTATAAAACCAGTAGGGGGCGCTTTAGGAAGCGCAACTATTTACAGGGGCGGCCGTTCTCAGTCCTCGGCCAGTTTGGAAAGGGGATGGCTGCTTTCAGTCCTCAGCCAGGTAGGGAAGAGGGATGGCTGCTCTCAGTCCTCAGCCAGGTAAGGAAGAGGGGATAACTTTGCACAATTAACAGTCCCATAACAGTCCCAACGGGGACCACACTCAAATCTGAAACAGTCCCACGTACTCTGTCGGGTAACTATACACAATGGTATGCTACTGTTCACTGGTAGCGATACCCTCCAGCCGTGCCTTGTTCCTCATGGTGACGATCTTCAGACCCGTCCGGGTCCTCTTGGTACTCGGGTCCGGCGAGCTGGCTGTACAGGTCAGTCCCAAGGGGCGGTGGCTTCGGGACCGGGGGCGCACACGGTTGCGAGGCACCTGGGGAGATCAGGCCTTGCGACCGGGCCAGGAGAGGGCCGCTGTTGATGACGCCCGGGATCGGCGGCTCCACCAGTGGGCCCGGGAACAGGCTGACGCTGGCAGCGTCCGGGACAGGGAGACTCCTCTTACCTGCTCCCGCAACCGCTCCTGTGTCATGCGTCTTCTCCTGGCGCTGGTCGGGGCCCGCGACGGCTGGGGCACTGCCGATGCTGGGCAGCTTAGTCTGCTGCCGGTCCGCCATCTTGTCCAAAATTCTTGATGTCTTCCTCCCCCTGGTTAACCGTGGCCTACCTTCCGGCGATCCTCTTCTGTAGGCTGCGGCTCCGCTGGCGATGGTCTGCGTTGAGGACCTGGCGTCGCGCACTGTTGACGTCAGCGCTCGCTGGGCTCCTTCCAGGACCTTGTGCGGCGTCAGCGCGTGGGGCGGGGCTTCGGACTTCACGCGTTTTCTGTGCTCACGCCCCTCTTCTTCCCTCGCAGCGTCCTGAAGATGGCGTCCGATGGCGGGAAAACGGCTGAAGATGGCGGGAGACGACTGAAGATGGCGGGAAACAGCTCTGGATGGCAGGAAACTTCCTTCTCAAGGTACGCAAACAGTCTTTTCAGGCACGCAATACCCGTTTGTGGCGGGTTGGTCACAATCCTGCCGACTACGCCAAAGCTGACTCGCCCCCTGGGCCGTAGGGCACTCGGAACCGGGCTTCAGGGCAATGCTGGGAGTAGTAGTGGCAACCAGATCCCGTGGCTCAGGGTAGTCAGACCAGTGGCAGTCTTCTATACGTTTTGCAATGTCCGACTACACCACCCGTGGATTGCGGTCAGAGTGAACCGCCACTGCAGAGCAGACCGCTGAGGCTGGTGTTGTGGGTGCAGCAGGGAATAGTACAACTCCCCACGGGAGGAGTGTAGCCTCAGGGCAGAGAGCGTAGATTAAGGGGGTTGTAGTGCTGGGCGTCCCAGTACAGTTAGTGCTGGCGCGGTAAGAAACACAACGACAACGTGTTGCAGTCCAGGGTCTTTTACTCACAGTTCGTGTACTCCAAGTCACTTCTGTCAGCAATGACTGCCCAAGCCGTGCTGCGTCCACCAGGTGAGGGGCTCGGTCAACCCCCAGGCAATTCAGGAGTATGGCACAGGACTCCCTTCTGTCCTCTCTCTGGCTCGTGCCCCACCAGTGACCAAACTTCTGTCCAGCTGCCGCGGATCTATGCAGGCAAACGTGGGCCCCGTTTCCCGCTATCCTATATGGTGCCTTCCTAGCAGGTTTGGCGGGGGGTCGCACCAATAAATGATCACGACCTCCGGTTCTTGGCTGAGGGATAATTTACCTCCACCAATTTGGGATCCGGTACCCTTATTCTGCCTGACCCTTCACCCGTGATCTCGTGGGTTCTTAGGGTCCCTTCTTCCTTCTGAGCCTTTCTACTCCTCTGTCTTTTCTCCTTCTTTCCTGTTCCTTCTTCTCCTCCTTCCCTCAGCCTCTTCTCCAGGCCCACTTCTCCTTCTCCTCACAGGCTCCGGCCTTCACCCTAGGCCTGCCTTCTGAGCAGAGCTCCTACAGAGCCTCCGCTCCCTGTCACCTCTCCACTGTACTGAACACTGAACTAAGATGGTGCCCACCTTTTATACCTCCTCCTCTGAGTGTGAGCCCAGGTGACCAGCACCCAATGAGCTCCTTCCTATGCTCCAGAAACCGTCCCCTTCTGCTCCTACATCACTGGGTTTTCCTCCCCCCTCCAGCCAGGGACATGGTCAGATGTGCCTGCATTACTATATAAATGGGAGCACTGTAGAGCTGTCCCCCGGAAATGGGGTGTGTGTGATGCATGCAGCTACCTGAGCCCTGGTCCATACTCCATTCTATATCACACCTCTGGCTGAGGTGCAATACCCCTGTAGAGGCCGAACCCTTGGGGCGCTACACATGTTTACATATGTGAAGGATGAGGGGGCAGGCTGGGCCCTCTGTTGTATACCTATATTTCTCCACTGTATCTGTGCATCATGAATCGTTGGATATGTGTTAAAGTGGCCACTGAGACTCTTTCTCCCAAGGTCCACGAAAACCAGGAGCTGGCCCTGGTTGAAAGCAATGATGGAGGAGGGAGGGTCATGTGACACTCCCTCTGCCATCATTCCTCCTCTGCGTCTGACTCAGTGGCGTGATGACAGGCCACGCTGTGTCAGACAGTGGAGCTGGCAGCTGCTGAGGTGATGAGAGAGACGCGCTGCAGAGACTGAAGCAGCAGGAAACGAGGAGCAGTGAGTATGTATTTATTTATTTTTAAATCAGTGTAGACGGATAATACTGGAGGACTGGGGCTGCATTTTACCCTATGGGGGGCTGCATTATACTGTATACTGGAGCATGGGGTGCATTATACTGTGTGGAGGACCATGGGGAGTGCATTATACTACGTGGAGGACCATGGCGAGTGCATTATACTACATGGAGGACCATGGCGAGTGCATTATACTGTGTGGAGGACCATGGGGGGATGCATTATACTGTGTGGAGGACCATGGGGGGCAGCATTGTACTGTGTGCAGGACCATGGGGAGTGCATTATACAGCATGGAGGATCATGGGGAGTGCATTATACTGCATGGAGGACCATAGGGAGTTCATTATACTGCATGGAGGACCATGGGGAGTGTATTAAACTGCGTGCAGGACCATGGGGAGTGCATTATACTGCTTGGAGGACCATGGCGAGTGCATTATACTGCATGGAGGACCATGGCGAGTGCATTATGCTGTGTGGAGGACCATGGCGAGTGCATTATACTGTGTGGAGGACCATGGGGGGTGCATTATACTGTGTGGAGGACCATAGGGAGTTCATTATACTGTGTGCAGGACCATAGGGAGTTCATTATACTGCGTGGAGGACCATAGGGAGTTCATTATATTGCATGGAGGACCATAGGGAGTGCATTATACTGCATGGAGGACAATAGGGAGTGCATTATACTGTGTTGAGGACCATGGTGAGTGTCTTATACTGTGAGGAGGACCATGGCGGGTGTCTTATACTGTGTGGAGGACCATGGCGAGTGCATTATACTGTGTGGAGGACCATGTCAAGTGTCCTATACTGTCTAGAGGACCATGGCGAGTGTCTTATACTGTCTGGAGGACCATGGCGAGTGTCTTATACTGTGTGGAGGACCATGGCGAGTGCATTATACTGTGTGGAGTGTGGAGAGGTGTGGGGCCATTATACTATATGTAGGCCCATTATACTGTATGCAGGGCTGTGTGGGGGTCACAGTTGGAGGAGCATACTGGGTTGGGGTCACCATACTTTGCCCTGGGAGTTGAGGTGGGGTACAGTAGGGTCATTATACTGCACATGTGGAGGAATTCACCATGGGGTATCATACTGTGTTTGGGGGACACTTTTGTTGTCATCATATTTTATGGGGCAATGAAAATGGAATCTAGGACTTCAGCAGGAGGAAAATTACTATGTAAAAGAAGGAAGGTTGTGAGATATGATCTTCTGTGACCCTGACAACTATTTACATTTGTTTTGGGTGGGGAGGGGGGCCAAATTAGAACTTCTGCTATGGGGCCCCATGATTCCTATGTACTCCCCTGGTCAGGAGAGCAGATATAACTGTGCTGGCACATTGTTCCCAAACATGTCACACTATATAATGTTGGTATTTTATGTTTTTAGTCATCACAATTGTTAATTTAGCTTGTTTTATGAATGGATAGATCAAAGTTTGTGGATATTTCATAGAAATAAGTAAGGTTTTCTTATAAATTAAAGTGTGCTTCTCAGGCACATTGTTCCCAAACACATATTCTCTCTCTTGCATCAGAATATCTGCTGACATGGAGAGGAAAATGTATGATTTGTCAAAACTCCTTCATGTTGATGAAGTGAAGATGCTGTTAGATGATGATGATGATGATGATGCAGACCCCACACTGCATGAGGATTTAGGAGAAGAAAGTGAGATTGATTCTCATGATGAGGTGGAAGTATGTGAAATTGATTCTAAAACAGAGCAAGATGGTGACAGTGATGAGGATGAAGAAGATATAGAAACATATTATATGGGAAGAGATAAAAAACAAACCCTTCCTTGTCATGTCAGTGAGGGGTTTCACAATTACCGAATAATTTTGGACACAATTCCGGTAAAAATTAGTAAAGCCCAGAAAGCTTTGCCTGCAATGCCTTCAGGTTCTCGGGACAGTCCCAATCAAGAACTGCACGGATCTTCTCTGGATACATCCGAAAACCCGAAGATGACAACAGGTACCCCAAAAACTGCACCTCCTGAAATGCGAAAACACATTTCTCTAGTTTGGCATATAGTTTGGTATCCCTTAATATCTGAAGCACCTGTTTAACATGTCCCTGATGTGTCTCAAAATCAGGTGAGTAAACCAAAATATCATTCAGATAGACCACCACAAACCTGCCTAACTAAATGATGGAAAATATAATTTATGAAATGCCGGAACATCACGGGTGCATTGGTCAGACCCGAAGGCATAACCAGACTCTCGAAATGCCCCTCAGGAGTATTGAATGCGGTTTTCCATTAATCCCCTTCTCTGATTCTAACCAGATTGTAGGCTTCTGTTAAATCCAACTTGGAGAACACCTTGGCACTCACAACCTGGCTGAACAAATCTGGAAACAGAGGAAGAGGGTATGGATCTAGGATGGTAATTTGATTAAATTCCTAGAAATGTAAACAGGGACAGAGACCGCCATCTTTCTTCTTCACGAAAAGAACCCTGTCGTCATTGGCGAAGATGAGGGTCTGATATGTCCCTTCTCCAGACTCTCAGCAATGAAATCCTTCATGGCTTGTCTCTCAGGGCCAGAAAGATTATACAGTCTGGATTTTGGTAGTTTACCTTCGGGGGTCAGGTTAATAGGACAGTCATATGCATGATGAGAAGGCAAATCCTGACACCCCTTCTCAGAAAATACATCCTCAAAACCAGACAAAAGCTCAGATAAGGTCTCCATAGAGGCAGCAGAAATGGAAATGTTTAGGCTATGTGCCCACGATGCAGAAATGCTCCGGATTTTTGACTGAGCGTTTCTGCATCTCCCGGGCAGAAAAAAACGCATGCGGATTGTTCATGCGGATTGTACATGCGGATTGTACATGCGGATTCTGCATGCGTTTTCCTGCCAGGGACATGCGGAAGTGAAGCGTTCTTCACTTGCAGTTCCACATGCGGGTTGACAAGCGATTTTAGCATCACTTGGAAAGTGCTTGTCAACCTGGTCACACTATATAAATCCATGCAAACTGCATGGATTTATATACTGTGACCCGAGAGAATGTCAAAAAATAAAAAAATAAATATATACTTACCCTCCGATGGCCCCCGGAGTCTTGATTTCCTCCGTCCCGGCTGCCGGCAGCGGTAGAGTGAAGGACCTGCCGACGTCAGCGTCGTGTGACCCGTCACATGACTCTGACGTCAGCGCAGGTCCTTCATTCCATCGCAAACTGCTGCCAAGCAAGGAGGAGCGCACCGCGGGCCGACAGAAGGTAAGTATATATTTATTTTTTATTTTATTCTTTTTTTTACAGTTTTCTATGGTACCCGGGTCTGGAGGAGAGTCTCCTCTTTTCTAGACCTGGGTACCATCCGCACATTAGAACGCATGGAATGCACATCTACTTATGCAGTGATGCGTAATCTATGTGGTCTAATGCAAGTCAATGGCGGCGAAAACGCAGCACTTCTGCAAAATAATTGGTAGTGCTGCGTTTTTTTCCGCAATGATAATCCGCAGCGGAAGTTTCCACAGCATGTGCACAGCACATATGGATTATCATTGGGGAACATGGCAGGCCTTCTACCATGCATTTTTTAAGCATTTCTGCAGCGTTTTTGCCGCTGCGGAAACGCTTAAAAAACGCATCGTGGGCACACAGCCTTAAACAGTTTTCATGACAGTAATCTCTCCAATTTCACAATTTCCCTGGATTGCCAATCCACTATTGGATTATGTTTCACCAACCAGGGTAGTCCCAGTGCAACAGGAGTGGGTAGGCCCTCCAGAACATAACAAGGAATTACCTCATAATGAAAAGACCCCACCATCAGTCTTATTTTATGTACAATCTGAGTCAGAGCTTTCTGAGTCGATGGCATAAATAGGAATGGGCTTAGATAAAGTACAGCAAGCAAGAACACGAGTTCTCCCAAACTCAGCATCAACCATGCTGACTCCAGCTCCACTGTCTACAAAGAAGGTCCAAGACAAGATACTTGGAAGGGAGGTAAGAAAATTTCTAATACAATCCACAGGGAGAAGATTGGAACAAAACAAAATCGTGTAAACTGCGTGCTAGCAAATGCCAGGAGCCTGACAAACAAGATGGATGAACTGGAAGCAGAAATATCTACAGGTAACTATGACATAGTGGGAATAACCGAGACATTGTTAGATGAAAGCTATGACTGGGCAGTTAACTTACAGGGTTACAGTCTGTTTAGAAGGGATGGAAGAAATCGGAAAGGGGGTGGAGTCTGTCTATATGTAAAGACGTGTCTAAAGCCTACAATACGGGAGGATGTATGGGAGGGAAATGAGGAGGTCGAGTCCTTATGGGTGGAGATACATGGGGCAAAAAACAATAATAAAATTATCATAGGAGTCTGTTATAAACCACCAAATATAGCAGAAGCCACGGAAAGTCTATTAATGAGACAAATAGACGAAGTAGCAAAAAATAACGAGGTGATTATTATGGGGGACTTCAGGAGGGCAAAGTTTCATCAGCTAAGAGATGCCCTTCACCTTATAGACTGGGATAGTATCTTCAGTAATAGGAGCACGGATAGAAAATGGGAAATTTTCAAAACAGTCCTACATAGTCACTGTAGAAGGTACATACCTTATGGGAATAAAAGGGCTAGGAATAGGAGGAAGCCAATGTGGCTAAATAAGGAAGTCAAGAGGGCAATGAAAAACAAAAAAAGGGCTTTCGGTAAACTTAAACAAGAAGGCAGCGAGGAAGCGCTAATATCTTATAGGGAAAAAAACAAAATCTGTAAGAAACAAATAAGAATAGCAAAAGAGGAGACAGAGAGACTAATTGCCAAGGAAAGTAAAACGAATCCCAAACTGTTCTTTAACTATATAAACAGTAAAAGGATTAAAACTGATGGAGTTGGCCCATTGAAAAATAACCTGGGTAAAATCCTAGAGGGTGATGAGGGTAAAGCAAACCTACTCAATAGCTTCTTCTCCACTGTTTTCACAAAAGATACTGGTCCATAGATGAACTCCACCCGCCAGCCCTGAACCTCTCTGTGTATGCCTCTAACGGTCTTCCTCTTAACCCAATAGTTTATAGTTTATAGTTTTTTATAGTTCACAAAAGAAAACAATTTATCGGAGGAAATGCAGAGTGATAAAGTAAACCCTCCGCTAAATATCATCCACCTAACCCAGGAGGAAGTTCAGAAACGCCTAAATAATATCAAAATAGACAAGTCACCAGGCCCAGATGGCATACACCCCCGGGTACTAAAAGAATTAAGTAATGTGATAGACAGACCGCTGTATCTTATATTCAAGCACTCTTTATGGACAGGGACTGTCCCACTAGACTGGCGCCAAGCAAATGTGGTACCAATATTCAAAAAGGGGTCTAAAAGTGACCCTGGGAACTATAGACCAGTCAGCTTAACGTCTGTTGTGGGTAAATTGTTTGAAGGATTTCTTAGAGATGCTATTGTAGAATATCTTAATGATAATAACTATCTAACTCCATATCAACATGAGGGTTCGCTCCTGCCAAACAAACCTGATGGCCTTCTACGAGGAGGTGAGCTCACAGCTGGACCGGGGAGAGTCAGTGGATGTTGTAGACCTTGACTTCTCCAAAGCGTTTGATACCGTGCCACACAAAAGGTTGGTATATAAAATGAGAATGCTTGGTCTGGGGGATAATGTGTGCAAGTGGGTAAATAGCTGGCTGAGTGATAGAAAGCAGAGGGTGGTTATCAATGGAGTAAGCTCAGGGGGTGTCAGGGTTACTAGCGGGGTGCCTCAAGGGTCTGTCTTGGGCCCTATATTATTTAATATATTTATTAAAGATCTAGTGGAAGGGTTGCATAGTAAAATAGCAATATTTGCAGATGATACTAAACTTTGTAAAGTAGTTAATACAGATGAGGATAGGGCACAGCTACAGGAGGATTTAGATAAATTGGGGAGCTGGGCCAAAAAATGGCAAATGGGGTTCAATGGCAATAAATGTAAGGTCATGCACATGGGAAAGAAAAACAGCAGTCACCCATACATATTAAATGGGAAACTGTTGGGGAAATCTGACATGGAGAAGGACCTGGGCGTCTTGGTTAACAGCAAATTAAATTGGAGTGCCCAGTGTCAGGCAGCAGCTGCGAAGGCAAATAGAAGGCATGCATCAGAAGAGGAATAGGGGCATATGATGAGAACATTGTTCTTCCTCTGTATAAAGCGCTGGTAAGGCCGCACTTAGAATATTGTGCACAGTTCTGGGCTCCGGTGCTCAGGAAAGACATATTGGAGCTAGAGAGGGTACAAAGGAGGGCGACTAAGGTAATAAAGGGAATGGAGGGACTAGAATACCCAGAGAGGTTGTCAAAATTAGGCCTATTTACGTTGGAAAAGAGAAGGCTTAGGGGAGACCTCATAAACATGTATAAATACATCAGGGGGCAGTACAGAGATCTCTCCCATGACCTGTTTATACCAAGGATGGTGACAAAGACGAGGGGGCACACTATGCGTCTGGAGGAAAGGAGGTTCCTGCACCAGCATAGAAGGGGATTCTTTATGGTCAGAGCCGTGGGAGAGGAAGTGGTGATGTCCAACTCACTTAATGAGTTCAAGAGAGGCCTGGACGCCTTTCTCGAGAACAATAAAATTACATCTTATGCTTAGTGATAGTTAATTAATCCAGGGATTTAATCTGACTGCCAGATTGGAGTCGGGAAGTGAATTTTTCCTCAATGATGTAAATTGGCCTATACCGCATGGGTTTTTTTGCCTTCCCCTGGATCAACGCTGCGGAATAGCTGCAGTGCACAAGAAATAGGCTGAACTGGATGGACGCTTGTCTTTTTTCGGCCTTATAAACTATGTAACTATGTACTGATCCTGAGTTACATCCTGTATTATACTCCAGAGCTGAACTCACTATTCTGCTGGTGCAGTCACTGTGTACATACATTACATTACTGATCCTGAGTTACCTCCTGTATTATACTCCGGAGCTGCACTCACTGTTCTGCTGGTGCATTACATTACATTACTGATCCTGAGTTACATCCTGTATTATACTCCAGAGCTGCACTCACTATTCTGCTGGTGCAGTCACTGTGTACATGCATGACATTACTGATCCTGAGTTACATCCTGTATTATACCCCAGAGCTGCACTCACTATTCTGCTGGAGCAGTCACTGTGTACATACATTACATTACTGATCCTGAGTTATATCCTGTATTATACTCCAGAGCTGCACTCACTATTCTGCTGGTGCAGTCACTGTGTACATGCATTACATTACTGATGCTGAGTGATATCCTGTATTATACTCCAGAGCTGCACTCACTATTCTGCTGGTGCAGTCACTGTGTACATACATTACATTACTGATCCTGAGTTACATCCTGTATTATACTCCAGAGCTGTACTCATTATTTTGCTGGTGCAGTCACTGTGTACATATATTACATTACTGATCCTGAGTTACATCCTGTATTATACTCCAGAGCTGCGCTCACTATTCTGCTGGTGCAGTCACTGTGTACATACATGACATTACTGATCCTGAGTTACATTCTGTATTATCCTCCAGAGCTGCACTCACTATTCTGCTGGTGCAGTCACTGTGTACATACATTACATTACTGATCCTGAGTTACCTCCTGTATTATACTCCAGAGCTGCACTCACTATTCTGCTGGTGCAGTCACTGTGTACATACATTACTGATCCTGAGTTACATCCTGTATTATACTCCAGAGCTGCACTCACTATTCTGCTGGAGCAGTCACTGGGAACATACATTACATTACTGATCCTGAGTTACCGCCTGTATTATACTCCAGAGCTGTACTCACTATTCTGCTGGAGCAGTAACTGTGTACATACATTACATTACTGATCCTGAGTTACATTCTGTATTATACTTCAGAGCTGCACTCACTATTCTGATGGTGGAGTCACTGTGTACATACATTACATTACTGAACCTGAGTTACCTCCTGTATTATACTCCAGAGCTGCACTCACTATTCTGCTGGTGCAGTCACTGTGTACATACATTACATTACTGATCCTGAGTTACATCCTGTATTATACTCCAGAGCTGCGCTCACTATTCTGCTGGTGCAGTCACTGTGTACATACATTACATTACTGATCCTGAGTTACCTCCTGTATTATACCCCAGAGCTGTACTCACTATTCTGCTGGTGCAGTCACTGTGTACATACATTACATTACTGATCCTGAGTCACCATCTGTATTATACTCCAGAGCTGCACTCACTATTCTGCTGGTGCAGTCACTGTGTACATACATTACATTACTGATCCTGAGTTACATCCTGTATTATATTCCAGAGATGCGCTCACTATTCTGCTGGTGCAGTCACTGTGTACATACATTACTTTACTGATCCTGAGTTACCTCCTGTATTATACTCCAGAGCTGCACTCACTATTCTGCTGGTGCAGTCACTGTGTACATACATTAGATTACTGATCCTGAGTTACATCCTGTACTATACTCCGGAGCTGCACTCACTATTCTGCTGGTGCAGTCACTGTGTACATACATTACATTACTGATCCTGAGTTACCTCCTGTATTACACCCCAGAGCTGCACTCACTATTCTGCTGGTGCAGTCACTGTGTTCATACATTACATTACTGATCCTGAGTTACCTCCTGTATTATAGTCCAGAGCTGCGCTCACTATTCTGCTGGTGCAGTCACTGTGTACATACATTACATTACTGATCCTGAGTTACATCCTGTATTATACTCTAGAGCTGCACTCACTATTCTGCTGGTGCAGTCACTGTGTACATACATTACATTACTGATCCTGAGTTACCTCCTGTATTATACTCCAGAGCTGCGCTCACTATTCTGCTGGTGCAGTCACTGTGTACATACATTACATTACTGATCCTGAGTTACATCCTGTATTATACTCCAGAGCTGCACTCACTATTCTGGTGCAGTCACTGTGGACATACATTACATTCCTGTCTGCTGGTATGTGCCGCGGCACCGCACATATAATGAGGGCAATGTGGCCATAGACACCCCGGAGCCCCGGGCCCCCTGGAGGTCCGGGGCCCCGGGCAGTAGCCCAGATTGCCCTCACTATAATCCGCCTATGCCCGTACGCCTCCTAAACTATGGGGAGGACGAGGTTAGATTACCATGCTACGCCACTGTTGCCAAACTGTACACAGTAGATAACAACTCCATACACACGGCAGAGTCCTTCACCTCACCATACGAAGTGGAGGATAATGACCCAGGAACCCAGGTGGCGGATTGGTGTCAACAGCTCCATGTTGGGACAGTCACCACTCCTGCCCATCAGAAACAGGGTGTACACCGGGTGGTTCGGGAATACGAGCATGTATTCAGTAAACACCCACTTGACTTTGGGAGGATTAAAGGGGTACAACACCATATACCCACAGGTGACCATCCACCCATCAAAGAACGTTACAGGCCCATACCACCAGCACACTACCAGAAGGCGAAGGAGATGTTGCACAACATGAGGACGGCAGGGGTAATAAGAGATAGCTGTAGCCCCTGTGCAGTTCCCCTGGTGCTAGTCAGGAAAAAGGATGGAAGCATGGGAATGTGTGTAGATTACAGACAGGTAAATCGCATAACACATAAAGATGCATACCCTTTGCCTCGTATAGAGGAATCCCTGGCTGCATTAAAGTCTGCAAATTACTTCTCCACCCTTGACCTCACTAGTGGATACTGGCAAGTAGCTGTTGCTGAGGAGGATCGGGAGAAGACGGCCTTTACTACCCCGATGGGACTCTGCGAGTTCAACAGTATGCTGTTTGGACTCTGCAACACCCCCGGAACGTTCCAGAGGTTGATGGAGTGCTGCCTGGGACACCGCAACTTCAAGACTGTACTGCTATACCTAGATGACGTGATAGTGTACTCCAAAACGTACGAGGACCATTTGAAGCACCTGGCAGAGGTATTTGAGTCGCTGTCCCGGTATGGGATGAAGCTGAAGCCCTCCAAGTGCCACCTGCTCAAGAGAAAGGTACAGTACCTGGGGCACATTGTCAGTCCAGAAGGAGTAGCACCGGACCCGGAGAAAGTCACCGCCAGTTCCTGGGACTAGTCGGGTATTACTGGAGGTTTGTGAAGGACTATACCAAGAAAGCGGCGCCTTTGCAAGATCTCCTGGTAGGACAGTCCAGGAGAGGCAGAAACCCCCCGTTCCAGTGGGGTAAGGAGCAAGCTGAATCCTTTGAGGTGATGAAGGAGATCCTGACCGGCGAAGAGATCCTAGCCTACCCTGACTACAGCCAACCGTTCCTGCTGTACACTGATGCCAGCTGTGATGAACCCGTAGCCGCCATCTTGGTAATGATAAATCATATCCAGGGATGGCCACACTTCAGCAGCCCCCACCCTTGGGACCTTCTGTTAAAACGTCAACTAGATAGTTTCCCCCATCCAGGCTCCTGTGAGATAAGAAGCCTCAGGGCCTACTTAACACTTGAATGCTAGGAGCTTCAAAGACTTCGAGAGGAAACACAGCCAGCAGGGGGGGGGGTGCTTCGTCCATCTGTAACTGACCACTGTCCCATAGAACTAGTTTCTTTGTCTGTCACAAGCATGGAGGCATAAGATATAGAAACATGAATAGTACACGCATGTTGCGTGGGATGGGCCAATAAAAAAATATCACGGCGTCCCGGAGCCATTGCGCACACAAGCCTCCGCGGTAGACGTTGGTACGTGCTCTGGAAGCCAAGATATAGCGCTGAGCCATTCCTGAGGACCGTATGGTATCATAATTGATATCAAAAGGTCGGTTACGGCGGCCCGAATTCATGGGAACCCCTGGGGGTATCCTGAGACCATCCCAGAAGAAGTTATTGGGTTCCTTAGAATTTGGGCTTCTGATCGAAGTTAGACCTGAGGGTGGAGACTGAGCCAGCTGACCTCACCAGCAGTGGGCGGGACGGGGCAGGTAAGATAGCAGGACAGACAAGAGATAAGTCAGTCTTGACCCAAGAGTGGTGTGCTGAACATCTGAGCACCAGCTGAGGCCACCAAGGGGAGGAGCAGTTTGACCATGCGGTGGTAGGCCTCAGCCTGTAACAAAGAGCCGTGCCTGCGACCGCAGAATCCTCTCCCTGCGTCACAAGAAAATCAAGAAACCGGTAACTGATATGCTGTGGTGATTCTGTGTGTTGTATTCCATTGTTGTATAGTTTAGCCTGACCTTATTCCTGTGTATATTTAGTTGTATATCGTGTATCTAGTGTATTATTATAATCAATTACCTCAAGTAATTGTGGGCCTGCCTTTTATTCTGCATAACGAACGCACGTCCGTGTGAGCTCGGCTCAAGCCAAAAACGCTACCCAGGGTTGGTTCCTGACCCGATATAGGCCCATTCACGGACTGGGCGTATATCTAAAATAGGGACTGGTGGCAGCATACCAACTGGGGATTGGGGAAGGCTGGTAGTGACGGTCGGAGGTTCAGATATATATATTCCTGGCGCGGCCAAGGAAGATATATATACCGCCCTCACTACAGAGGGCCCCGATACCCAGTAGGTTACAGGACAGTCTCTCTGGCGACCGCTTATCCTAGGTGCAGTTCCTTGACTGACCTGAGGCTAAGAGGACGCTAGCGAGTTGTGCTGTGTAGTGACGTTACGGTTTAGTGACGTTGAAGGGATAACACTCTACCGTGTTCCCTGCGCTGGTTGCAGCTACCTGGCACTACTTTCTCTAGGTGCAGTACCTTGACTGACCTGAGAGGTAAGGGGGCGCCAGAGAGCTGCACCCACCGGCCGGCTTTCATCACATTGGTGGCAGAGCGGTGGGATTGCAGAATAATAGTGTTGTGGGACCCCTACTCCCAGGCACTAAAGACTGCCAGTGGTAACTTCCACTGCTGGAGTCTTAAGGTCAGCCCAACGTTAGACGGTCAGGCTAAAAGTATAACAAGGTGTGTGCAAACTCAGGGTTGCAGCGGTGTCGGTTACCAAGATGGCAGACGGCACCAGGAGCAAGACCCTGCAGGAGGCTAATGCTACGGTCCGTGTGGCAGGAGGGGAGGACAATGTTACTCATGGCGAGGAGGAGTCCAGCCCGGGCACCTCAGGGAGCCAGTCCCCAGTATACGGTCCCGCAGTGGGCTGCCCACCACCTACCCAGCCCAGCCTGTCCAGATCACAAGCCCTTTTACAAGCGGCTATGGCAAGTCTCCAGTCTCATGGCGATGCCGTCTACAAAACCCTCCTGGCAGCATCAGAGAAGGCAGCGGAGGAGGAGCGTGCAGAGCGGGCTGCGGAGCGGGCTGCGGAGCGTGAAGCTGCAGAGCGCCGGGAGGCTGCGGAGCGTGAAGCTGCAGAGCGCCGGGAGGCTGCGGAGCGTGCAGAGCGAGCTGCGGAGCGCCAGCACCGACTGGACCTGGCCCAGCGGGGGCTTCCGCTAGAGCAACCAACCCATCAGGAGACCAAGTCGTCCAAAGTCCGAGCTGAGGACTTCCCTCTACTGGAGAAGGATGGGGACCTGGACTCCTTTCTGGTGGCATTTGAACGGACCTGTCTTCAGCACCATCTGGCCCGGGATCAGTGGGCCAGATACCTGACCCCCCGTTTGAGGGGTAAGTCCCTGGATGCCTTGGGGGACTTACCTGCCGGAGAGGTACAGAACTCCGACTGCATCAAGCGGGCCCTGATCCGGCAGTACAACCTCACTCCCGAGTCGTACCGCCAGAAGTTCCGGAGCATGCTGCGTGGCCCCAAGGACACCTGGACCGATCATATGCGGGCGCTGTTGAGAGCCGCAGAGCACTGGACCTCGGGTCTAGCGCTTACTACCCGCCAGGAGGTCCAGGAACTGTTCGTCACGGAGCAGTTCTTGTGGAACTGCCCAGAGGACCTCCGACAGTTCCTCCGTGACCGAAAACCAACAGGGGCTTCTGCTACAGCCGCCCTGGCAGACGAGTATGCCAATAACAGGGCGCCTGAGCTGAAGAAGTCTGCCAGCAGCACCTGGAGAGGGGGTAAGCCCAATTGTGGCACCCCAGGGGTCTGGTTTCCACAGTAACAGCAATGTTATGTCTGAGAGCAGGTGGGAGGTCTCTTGGTCAGGAATCCTATGCATGCCACACCTCCTGCCCAGTCCTGGGAGGGGAAGGACTTCCCCTATATAAACCTGGGGCTGAGGCAGGGTTAGTGAGTAGAGAAGAAGTAGAGACAGAGAAAAGAAGCAAATATAGGAACAGAACATCAGGAGCTCTGTGGGAGCAGTGTTACAAGGAGTCAGGGGCTGGCAGCTGCAGAGCTCGCCCTGACTGAGAAGATTTCTTACCGGACCCGGAGTCCGAGGCTGTGGGGACTAACTCCTACCCAGCAGCAGAATCCGTCAGGCAGGGGATTCCAGGTCCTCTGGCCAAGAAACCCGAAGGCATGGTCACACGCATGGGACCAGCACCGCCGTCGTGGAGCGGAAGCTACTAGAAGGCCCCGAGTCACCGGCCATACGGGTGAGCACCACACGGTACACTCAGGGACGTGGGCTACTTATACCCGCCTCTAGCAAGGTAGCCAGAAGAGTACAGTTAGTTTGGGAGGCCTACAACTCCGCCTGGCCAGGGGAGATCCCATCTGCTCAAGGACTGACCGGGCCCCAATCGCTAGCCAGTACTCCGGGAGGGTCTATCTTTGTCACCAGTAAAGACCCTGAACTACACCGTACCGTCTCCGAGTGGTTCCTGCTACCCCCATCATCCACGTCGGCTGCCCTGAGGCCATACCCCTCCCGTTGGGGGTTATACTATCACGCTGCACAATCCTACCACCGGCCTCAGCGGTCTGCCCTGCAGCAGCAGCTCCTTAGCTGTACTCAACGGGTGGCGTAGTCGTCCAACATCTACCGCTGATACATCGCCGCTCAGTTTGACTCCCTGGGCACGGACCGGGTCACCGCCACGAGACTACAACCCTCAACAGATCCGGCTCCGGGTAAGCTCCCGCGTGCGCAACGCAGCGCGACACAGGCCCAGGGGCGCGTCAACTTTTGGCGTAGTCGGCAGGATTTCGTGCCCGCAACCACCGGGTACTGCGTGCCTGAAAAAGACTGTTCAAACTTACCTGTGGTGAAGATTCCCGCCATCCGGCGCCATCTTCCGCTTCCTTCCCGCCATCGGTGGAGTTTTCCCGCCATCCGGCGCCATCTTCAGCCTTCTTCCCGCCACACGTGGAGTTTTCCCGCCATTGGACGCCATCTTGAGGACGCCGCGCGGGAAGAAGAGGGGCGTGGACTCCGAAAGCGCGCGAGAACTGAAGCCCCGCCTCACGTCCGGACGTTGCGTAAGGTCCTGGAAGGAGCCCAGCAGACGCCGACGTCACAGGAGCGCGACGGAAGGTCCTCAACCCTGACGATCCACTGCGGAGCCGCGGCCTACGGAAGAGGATCATCGCAAGGTAGGCCACGGTCCACTAGGGGGGAGAAGGATGTCGGATACGGAGGAGAGCTTCACCGCTTCAACCCCCGCCAGCGCCACCGCTGTTGCGGTCATGCCTTTCACCATGCCCTATATCCCGGGGGCAGCCTGGCTACCCCAGTACTCAGGGGAGTCACATACCCTGCATGACTTTAGAGAAAAGCTGGATAGCCTCTTCCAGGTGTACCCCCTCACAGAGGAGCAAAAAGTGAGCATCCTGGTGGCCCAATTAACCGGGGCAGCCCAAAGGGAGGTAAAGTCCTGGCCACCTGGGGGGAGGACTGTCGCAGGGATACTAACCCGGCTGAGGGACACCTTTGATACCCGCACCTCAGCCGAGATCAAGCTTAGATTCTACGGGTGCAAACAGCGGGCACATGAGAGTATAAGGGACTATGCCCTGAACCTACAAGAGGCCCTGAGAGCCATTAAGCAGACCGACCCTGACGGCGTGGGAGACGAGGACAGGCTGTTGACTGAACAATTTATAGAGGGTTTATATTTCAATGCCCACCGAACCCAGTTGCGGGCAATGGCCTTACAGGACCCTCATCTGGGATTTGCACAGTTCAAGGACAGAGCCATCCGGGTGCTCCGAGAACCGGCACCAGGTGGCGTTGTGACCCACAGACGCCCAACTACCACTTACCACCAGGAGGCGGCGCCCTTGTCGGCAGGGCCTGTGGGAGCTGATGCGCAGGCTTTGAACAATGACCCGGCTCCAGACCTGCACCATCAGGTCCAAGAGCTAGCTAAAAGCGTTGCTGCGCTAACCCGAACTGTGCAGTCTTTACAGGTTTCCACTCCAGGGAAGATCCAGCTGGCATCCGGACCGGAGGACATCCCGTGGCATCGACCAAGGAGGACCCCACCGGCTAGAGGAAGACCCAGCGACCGATACAACGAGGACAGACGACCCATCTGCCGCCGCTGTAATCAACCCGGACATATGGCAAGGTACTGTCCTTTAAACTGGCACAACCTAGGGTAGAGGGCCAACCCCTAGGAAAAAGATCATCAGGCCCATCGAACTGGCGCGACAAATATGTGGGAGGACGTCCAGTCTTGCCTGTGGTACTGGATGGCATTCCTATGAGTGCCCTACTGGACACCGGGTCACAGGTCACCACCATCCCGTACGTGCTCTTCAAGCAGTACTGGAATGACTCGGATATTACCCGCTACCCTGACGACGACTTGAGTATCATCGCCAGCAATGGTCAGCCCGTGCCACAGATCGGATTTAAAGAGGTGACCATTAAAATTGGTAGAGTTGAACTGGCAGCACAGGGACTGATCATTGTAGACATTGACAAACACGAGAGTCACCCAAAGATAACTCTAGGAACTAATGTAATTGAAAATTGTCTTGCAGAGGTGATTTTCCTTTTACAGCAGGTTGCCAAGAACGCCAGCTCCGGCGAGCAGCGAGTGCTCCAAAAAGAGATCCGGGCACTGATGCGACGGCAACAGGTGGAACTCTCCGGCGGTGAGATTGGTAGCGTGAGAATGTGTGACCCTTTCCCTATTGCCATGCCCCCAAAAAGTGAAATGATGATTTGGTGCCGGGCAGCTATTGGTCTGAGAGGTAGAGATTACCAGGCAATGGTAGAACCAGTTTACTCAGACAGTAGGCCCACCATCTTGACAGCACGGGGGGTGGTTAATGTATGCCATGGGAGGGTGCCCTTTCGCATAATCAATATCGGGAAGAGGGAAGTGTACCTGCCCCGGTATGCCACGCTAGCCAAATTATATACCATTAACCAAAATGCTATACAATCTGTGGAACCCTTGCCTCCATCTCACCCGGAGGAAGGTAACGGCTCTAAGAAAACAATGGAGGACTGGTGTCAGCAACTACATTTGGGTACTGACTCCACTCCCTCACACCAGAAACAGGGAGTCTATCGGGTGGTTCAAGAGTAGGAGAGAGTGTTTAGTAAACACCCGTTAGACTTCGGGCGAGTCAAGGGGGTAGAACACCACATCCCCACGGGAGACCATCCTCCCATAAAAGAGAGGTATCGACCCGTACCCCCTGCACACTACCAACACGCCAAGGGGATGCTTAGAGACATGAAGGAGGCTGGGGTGATCAGGGATAGCTGTAGCCCCTGGGCAGCTCCACTAGTCTTAGTCAAAAAGAAAGACAACACCATGAGGATGTGTGTAGATTACCGGAAAATCAACCGTATCACACACAAGGATGCGTACCCCTTACCAAGGATAGAGGAGTCTTTGGCTGCTTTAAGATCTGCTAACTTCTTCTCTACCTTGGATCTCACTAGTGGGTACTGGCAGGTTCCTGTAGCAGAGGCGGACCGGGAGAAGACCGCATTCACCACCCCGATGGGACTTAGCGAGTTTACCTGCATGCCGTTCGGACTCTGCAACGCACCAGGAACCTTCCAACGATTAATGGAGTGCTGTCTGGGCCACAGAAACTTCGAGACGGTCCTGTTGTACCTGGACGATGTCATCGTATATTCTAAGACTTATGAGGACCACCTGAAACACCTGGCGGAAATGTTCGAAGCTCTGGCAAGCTACGGCCTAAAGGTGAAACCCTCCAAGTGTCACCTCCTGAAACCAAAGGTGCAGTACCTGGGACACGTGGTGAGCGCTGACGGAGTGGCTCCCGACCCTGATAAGATCACCGCAATTAAGGAATGGCCAAGTCCCTCCAGTGTAAAGGAAGTGCGGCAGTTCCTCGGGTTGGTAGGCTACTACCGCAGGTTCATCCCCGGTTTCACCAAAAAGGCAGCTCCTATGCAGGACCTCCTGATAGGCCAGTCCCGGAAGGCCAAGAACCAGAAGCCGCCCTTCAGATGGGAGAAGTTGGAAGAAGAGTCCTTCCGCCAGCTGAAGATGGCCCTCACGGGGGATGAAATCCTGGCGTACCCGGATTACAGCCAGCCCTTTATCCTCTACACCGACTCAAGTAACATCGGGCTAGGAACCGTGCTGTCCCAGATCCAGCAGGGGAAAGAGCGAGTAATCGCTTACGCCAGCCGAAAACTGCGACCCACCGAAAGAAACCCTGAGAATTACAGCTCATTTAAGCTAGAGTTCCTGGCAGTGGTGTGGGCAGTCACCGAACGCTTTAAGCACTACCTCGCTTCTTCCCGGTTCGTCGTGTACACGGATAACCACCCGTTGACGCACCTGGACAGGGCAAGACTCGGTGCCCTAGAGCAGAGATGGATGGCCCGCCTGTCCAACTACGAGTTCACCATCAAATACCGGGCAGGACGCTCCAATACCAACGCGGACGCCCTGTCCAGGATGCCAAACCTACCGGACGTAGGAGAAGATCCAGAGGGACTGGAAGAAGTCGAACTCCCCGCGTTTCACCGTCATGGGACTATCCAGTATTCCCATCGGGTAAGGAGTAAGCAAGGTGCTACGCTTAACCCCTTACCTCACTACAACTGGGCGGAAACGCAAGACAGTGACCCTGCTGTCCGGCTGGTGAAGGAGATGCTGACTCAGCCAGAGGCTCGCCTTGACCCAGACGCTCCGGAGGAAGCCAAGCAACTGTGGGCAGAAAAGAGTAGACTGTTCCTTTACAAGGGGAAGTTGTGCCGCAGGATGGTTAACTCCCGGACGCATGAACTAATCTGGCAAGTAGTGGTGCCACGACGAGACGCAGCCATGGTGATGGAGGCATACCACGATGGAGCTGGGCATTTCGGATGGAAGAAGCTGGAGTTCCTGCTGCGCGGGCGGTTCCATTGGGTAGGCATGAGGGGAACCATCGAGAGGTGGTGCAGAGACTGTGGCCCATGCAACCTGAGGAGGAAGGACCGTGCCAGCCAGAAGACTCCCCTGCAGTCCATCGTCACCCGGCAGCCGTTGGAACTTGTAGCCTTGGATCATGTAAAACTGACCCCAAGCAGAAGTGGCTACGTCTACGCGTTAACCATCGTGGATCATTACTCCCGGTTCTTGGTTGTCGTCCCCGTCAAGGACTTAACGGCTCAAACAGCAGCTAGAGCCTTCCAGCAGCACTTCTGCCGTCCACACGGGTACCCGGACCAAGTGCTGACGGACCAGGGACCTGCCTTTGAAGCGGAGGTCTTCCAGGAATTCTGCAATCTGTATGGCTGCCGGAAGATAAGGACGACACCCTATCATCCGCAAACTAATGGACTTTGTGAGAAAATGAACCAGGTGGTAATGGATCTTCTGAAAACGTTGCCCCTGGAAGAACGCAGTCTGTGGCCTGAGAAGCTGCCCGATCTGGTGGACCTATACAACCACATCCCGGTAGGTTCCACCAACTGTACCCCGGCTTACCTAATGAGGGCGAGACCTGGTATGTTACCTGTTGACCTGGAAATGGGAGTCCTGACACCCGAGGACACTTCACCAGAAACAGACTGGGACACAGAGAGGCAGCAGCAGTACCGGAAAGTACAGGAGAGCGTGGAGCGAAGTCTCTGTCAGGCTAGGGAGAGACAAGAGAAAACTTACAACCAGTATACTCCCGCTGTTCCCCTGGTGCCCGGAGAGCAGGTCTTGAAGAGGAAAAGACGGCTCCACAAGTTGGACGACCAGTGGGAGAAGGACCCGTACACCGTACTGCCCTCAAGCCACGAGAACCCGAAGGTCTGTACCATCAGTAAAGATGGAGGGGAGACCACAGCCATTGTATCCCGGGATCACCTGAAGAAGTGTCCTGAACAGCTACGGAACCCTGAAGAGGAACAAGAAGACCATTGACCCGTAGAGGAAAGGGAAGATATGGTTAGTACTGTGCTCGGAGACTTCCCTCGGTCTTGGACTCAAGTCAATGGTGCAGTTGTGGTACCCGTACTCACCTTCCTCCAACCAGCATCCCAAGCACCTACGGAGAAACAGGTAGAGCTGGAAGAACAGCCGGTCCAGGAGGCAGAAGACCCCACACCAGCAGACCAGGAGGATCAACCCTCTGCTTGCAGTGAGCCTGCCATATCCATAGTGAGCCAAAGGGCCCGTAGACCGCTGCCCAATTTACCCTTAACAGCTCCTACACCCTGTAGTTCAGGGCCAGACAGTCAGCTCCGTAGGTCCACTAGGGCCACTAGAGGCCAGTTACCCGCACGTTGGAGGATTTGAAGTGTATAAATTGTTTTATTTGTGGTTACCTGTTTTTCTTGTTGCTTGTGTATAATTATGTGTTTCTAGTTGTTTATAGGAGTCTTTGGTGGATTTACCGGGAATCCTGTGTACATAGTTGGAGCGTAACCCAGGACGGACTAAGACTGTTAAGGACTCGGGGCAGGACAGACCCCTACCTGGTTACGTCTCCCTGTTTTGGTGAAATGGACACCTTGCTTTCTTCAAAGACTGCACCCGGTTACGGACATGCCGTGACCACCTTTATGTGTTTCTTTATTGTATTGTTATTGTTATATGTTGTTATGTTTTTCTAAAATATGTTTAGTCCCGGAGTACTAAATTTCACTAGGGGGGAATGTGGCACCCCAGGGGTCTGGTTTCCACAGTAACAGCAATGTTATGTCTGAGAGCAGGTGGGAGGTCTCTTGGTCAGGAATCCTATGCATGCCACACCTCCTGCCCAGTCCTGGGAGGGGAAGGACTTCCCCTATATAAACCTGGGGCTGAGGCAGGGTTAGTGAGTAGAGAAGAAGTAGAGACAGAGAAAAGAAGCAAATATAGGAACAGAACATCAGGAGCTCTGTGGGAGCAGTGTTACAAGGAGTCAGGGGCTGGCAGCTGCAGAGCTCGCCCTGACTGAGAAGATTTCTTACCGGAGTCCGAGGCTGTGGGGACTAACTCCTACCCAGCAGCAGAATCCATCAGGCAGGGGATTCCAGGTCCTCTCCAAGAAACCCGAAGGCACGGTCACACGCATGGGACCAGCACCGCCGTCGTGGAGCGGAAGCTACTAGAAGGCCCCGAGTCACCGGCCATACGGGTGAGCACCACACGGTACACTCAGGGACGTGGGCTACTTATACCCGCCTCTAGCAAGGTAGCCAGAAGAGTACAGTTAGTTTGGGAGGCCTACAACTCCGCCTGGCCAGGGGAGATCCCATCTGCTCAAGGACTGACCGGGCCCCAATCGCTAGCCAGTACTCCGGGAGGGTCTATCTTTGTCACCAGTAAAGACCCTGAACTACACCGTACCGTCTCCGAGTGGTTCCTGCTACCCCCATCATCCACGTCGGCTGCCCTGAGGCCATACCCCTCCCGTTGGGGGTTATACTATCACGCTGCACAATCCTACCACCGGCCTCAGCGGTCTGCCCTGCAGCAGCAGCTCCTTAGCTGTACTCAACGGGCGGCGTAGTCGTCCAACATCTACCGCTGATACATCGCCGCTCAGTTTGACTCCCTGGGCACGGACCGGGTCACCGCCACGAGACTACAACCCTCAACAGATCCGGCTCCGGGTAAGCTCCCGCGTGCGCAACGCAGCGCGACACAGGCCCAGGGGCGCGTCACAATCATGCCCCTGTTTCCCCGGCCCCTAGAACACAAGGGGTGTATCCCCCTGTTGCCCTCTCCAGGCAAGGACCAGACGTAAGACGTTGTCATCTATGCAACAAACCAGGACACTTTAGGGCTGAGTGTCCCCAGCGCCAAAAGACCCCATCCCAGTCCCAGAGAGCGCCCAATGTTTTGTGTGTGGGAGGGGGTGGTGGTAGGTCCCTGGACAACATCCAACCCGTCACCATAGGCCGTTCTGCGGTCATGGGACTGCGGGACACTGGCGCTGAACGAACACTGGTACGGCCTGAGGTGGTGTCCCCCCAGGACTTGGTACCAGGAAAGACTCTTTCCGTCTCCGGGGTTGGAGGCGTGGAGCCGGCACTTCCCGTTGCCATGGTGTATTTGGACTGGGGTGCCGGGAGGGGGATGCGTGAGGTGGGAGTAACGCCAAATATTCCCGCAAATGTTTTATTAGGGACCGACTTGGGGCGTCTAGTATCGCAGTATGTACCCTCTGAACCCCCAAGTTCAGCCCCCCAAGAGTGTATTGATTTGTCTGCTGCTAATGCCAACCATGTTGTATGTAGTGTGCGTCCTGCTGAGGAGGAGGGAGTGAAACCTGAGGGTAACACCTGCACAGACACAACACAAACAGGGTTAGTGAAAGCAGGTGGGGAGTGTGGGGATGCCCGCAGAGGTGCTCAGCCGGCGTGCCGTGACCTCTTGTCCTCCGGTGAGGGAGGGGGCGGGCAGGATTCTGTAGAGGGAAGCTCAGGGATGGAGATGGGGGCAGCTACCGGCAGTGTAGGGCTCCCAGGGGTATCTAGGCTGCTGAGTATAGGCCCACTGCAGGGGGAGGAACAGGCCATGGGGGGTGGGGGTGTCCCAAGAGAGGAGCCGCCAGGTAAGACCCCAGGGCAGGAGTTCCCCACATCCGAGATGTCCAAAGGCCTAGGAAGCCTGCCTGATCGGGCGGCTTGGTCAGAAACAGAGGGGAAGCGGGCACTACCCACGGTCACAGCGGTCATAGCCGCTGTCACCAGGAGTGGGAGCGCCGGAGCCCAAGGAGCCTTGCAGAGGTCCGACGGCTTCCCCACTTCTGACCAAGTGTCTGCCGGGTCAGACAGCGGCCAGGTGACATGCCCGGAGGGGCTGACGGAGGATGTGGCAGTTTCGTCGATTCTGGCCACATCAAGTCAGGAATTTCAGGCTGCGTTGGAAGCAGACGACAGCCTGAAAGCTCTCAAGGAACAGGCGGCACAGCCTCCCATGGAGTCAGACTGCGAGCGTGTGGTCTGGGACCAGGGACGGCTGTACCGGGTAACGGTCCAGCAGGGTTCACCGGAGGCGTGGCCCAGGGACCGACAGTTAGTGGTACCCTATCCGTTCAGGGCGGAATTGTTGCGGATCGCACACGAGATTCCGATGGCCGGACACCTAGGGATCGCTAAAACCAAGGCCAGGATAGCTCAGCATTTCTACTGGCCTGGGATGGGAGCCGCGGTGGGTGCCTACTGCCGTTCGTGTGACACCTGTCAGAGGGTGGGGAAGGCGGGGCCGCGCCCCAAAGCCCCACTGGTAACTCTGCCAATCATCGAAGAGCCTTTCTCGAGGGTCGCTGTGGATCTTATTGGACCTCTGTCCACTCCCAGCCACTCCGGGAAATGCTTCATACTCACGGTAGTGGACTATGCCACCCGGTACCCGGAAGCGGTAGCTTTGTCGTCCATTCGGGCCGACAAGGTGGCTACCGCCTTACTGGAGATCTTCTCCAGAGTGGGTTTCCCCCAGGAAATGCTCACCGACCGAGGGACCCAGTTCATGTCGCGGCTGATGGAGTCCCTCTGTAAGCAAATGCAGGTGCAACATCTGGTGGCCAGCCCGTATCACCCACAGACTAATGGCCTGTGTGAGCGGTTCAATGGCACCTTAAAGCAGATGCTTAAGATGTTGGTCGACTCCCACGGGAGAGACTGGGAGCATTACCTCCCACACCTCCTATTTGCTTACCGGGAGGTTCCGCAGGCCTCAACGGGGTTCTCCCCCTTTGAGCTCCTGTACGGGCGACGGGTACGGGGCCCCCTGGCTCTGGTGAAGGAAGCATGGGAAGGGGATTTGGCCACCCCCGAGGTGTCGGTCATCGAGTATGTCGTGCCCCACCGGGACAGGATGATGGCCTTGGCAAAGCTGGTGCAGGACAATATGGCCCAGGCCCAGGCCGACCAGAAGCGGTGGTACGACCAGAATGCTTGTGAGAGGACCTACCAGGTGGGTCAAAAGGTGTGGGTACTGGTCCCCGTACCACAGAACAAGCTTCAGGCAGCCTGCGAAGGTCCCTACTTCGTGCACCAGAAACTCAACGCCGTCACCTATCTGGTCACCCTGGATCACGCCCGTGGAAGGAGGAAGGCCTTCCACGTGAACATGATGAAGGCTCATCATGAGCGGGAAGCGACTGCCCACCCAATGTGCAACCTTCCCGAGGAAGGAGAGGTAGAAACCCTCCTGGATCTGCTCACCCAAGCCAAGGCGTGTGGGTCCATCGAGGATGTGGGGGTTGGCCACCAGCTCATGGAGGACCAACGGTCCCAGCTGGGGACCACCCTGCACCCCTTCCGGGGGCTGTTCAGCAGCCTGCCCGGAAGGACTGAGATGGCTGTCCACGACGTGGACACTGGCGATCACCCGCCGATCCGGCGTTCAGCATATCGGGTCTCTTTCGAGGTGCAGGGAAACATGCGCCAAGAGATAGACGAGATGCTGAAGCTGGGGGTGATCCAGGCATCCAGCAGCGCGTGGGCCTCGCCTGTAGTCCTCGTTCCAAAGAAGGACCGAACTACACGGTTCTGCGTGGACTACCGGGGGCTCAACGCTGTAACGGCCACCGATGCGTTCCCCATACCACGCATCGATGACCTGCTCGATCGGATGGCCGGGGCTAAGTACCTGACCATCATGGATCTGAGCCGGGGGTACTGGCAGATTCCTCTGACCCCCGCGGCAAGGGAACGCTCTGCCTTTATCACCCCTTTTGGACTGTACGAGTCCACAGTGATGCCATTCGGCATGAAGAATGCCCCTGCCACTTTTCAGCGGATGGTCAATACGCTGCTTGAGGGACTTGAAGGGTACGCGGCTGCGTACTTGGACGATATTGCAGTCTTCAGTCCCACTTGGGAGGATCACCTAGAGCACCTGCGGCAGGTGCTCGGTCGGATCCACCGGGCAGGCTTGACCATCAAGCCGGAAAAGTGCCAGCTGGGTATGAGTGAGGTCCTCTACCTGGGTCACCGGGTAGGCGGGGGGGTTCTGAAGCCAGAACCTGGGAAAGTGGATGCCATCGCATCCTGGCCCACTCCTAGGACCAAAAAGCAGGTGATGTCCTTCTTGGCGACCGCCGGGTACTATAGGAGGTTCGTCCCACACTATAGCACCCTGGCCAAGCCCCTGACGGACCTCACCAAGAAGAAGCTGCCCGTCGCAGTCGACTGGACAGTCGCCTGCGAGACAGCTTTCGGGGCACTCAAGGCCGCCCTAAGTAGCTCCCCTGTACTGCAAGCTGCCGACTTCGACCGGCCGTTTGTGGTACAGACCGACGCCAGTGACTTTGGCCTCGGTGCTGTGCTAAGTCAGGTCAACACGACAGGCCAGGAACATCCTGTCTTGTACCTGAGCAGGAAGTTACTGCCCCGGGAGGTGGCTTACTCCACGGTGGAAAAAGAATGCCTGGCAATTGTATGGGCCCTGCAGCGTCTGCAGCCCTACTTGTACGGGAGCTATTTCACCGTGGAGACGGACCACAACCCCCTCAGCTGGTTACACACGGTCTCTGGGTCGAATGGCAGGTTGCTACGCTGGAGCCTCGCTCTCCAGCAGTACCACTTCTCCATTCGCCACAGAAGAGGCCGTGACCACGGTAACGCTGACGGGTTATCCCGGCAAGGGGAGGGTGCAGAAGGACGCACGGGGGAACACAAGAATGTGCTACCCCCTCGCGCCCTCGTATAGGGGGAGGTGTGATGAACCCGTAGCCAGGGATGGCCACACTTCAGCAGCCCCCACCCTTGGGACCTTCTGTTAAAACGTCAACTAGATAAGTTTCCCCCATCCAGGCTCCTGTGAGATAAGAAGCCCCAGGGCCTACTTAACACTTGAATGCTAGGAGCTTCAAAGACTTCGAGAGGAAACACAGCCAGCAGGGGGGGGGGTGCTTCGTCCATCTGTAACTGACCATTTGCCCCATAGAACTAGTTTCTTTGTCTGTCACAAGCATGGAGGCATAAGATATAGAAACATGAATAGTACACGCATGTTGCGTGGGATGGGCCAAAAAAAAAATATCACGGCGTCCCGGAGCCATTGCGCACACAAGCCTCCGCGGTAGACGTTGGTACGTGCTCTGGAAGCCAAGATATAGCGCTGAGCCATTCCTGAGGACCGTATGGTATCATAATTGATATCAAAAGGTCGGTTACGGCGGCCCGAATCCATGGGAACCCCTGGGGGTATCCTGAGACCATCCCAGAAGAAGTTATTGGGTTACTTAGAATTTGGGCTTCTGATCGAAGTTAGACCTGAGGGTGGAGACTGAGCCAGCTGACCTCACCAGCAGTGGGCGGGACGGGGCAGGTAAGATAGCAGGACAGACAAGAGATAAGTCAGTCTTGACCCAAGAGTGGTGTGCTGAACATCTGAGCACCAGCTGAGGCCACCAAGGGGAGGAGCAGTTTGACCATGCGGTGGTAGGCCTCAGCCTGTAACAAAGAGCCGTGCCTGCGACCGCAGAATCCTCTCCCTGCGTCACAAGAAAATCAAGAAACCGGTAACTGATATGCTGTGGTGATTCTGTGTGTTGTATTCCATTGTTGTATAGTTTAGCCTGACCTTATTCCTGTGTATATTTAGTTGTATATCGTGTATCTAGTGTATTATTATAATCAATTACCTCAAGTAATTGTGGGCCTGCCTTTTATTCTGCATAACGAACGCACGTCCGTGTGAGCTCGGCTCAAGCCAAAAACGCTACCCAGGGTTGGTTCCTGACCCGATATAGGCCCATTCACGGACTGGACGTATATCTAAAATAGGGACTGGTGGCAGCATACCAACTGGGGATTGGGGAAGGCTGGTAGTGACGGTCGGAGGTTCAGATATATATATTCCTGGCGCGGCCAAGGAAGATATATATACCGCCCTCACTACAGAGGGCCCCGATACCCAGTAGGTTACAGGACAGTCTCTCTGGCGACCGCTTATCCTAGGTTCAGTTCCTTGACTGACCTGAGGCTAAGAGGGCGCTAGCGAGCTGTGCTGTGTAGTGACGTTACGGTTTAGTGACGTTGAAGGGATAACACTCTACCGTGTTTCCTGCGCTGGTTGCAGCTACCTGGCACTACTTTCTCTAGGTGCAGTACCTTGACTGACCTGAGAGGTAAGGGGGCGCCAGAGAGCTGCACCCACCGGCCGGCTTTCATCACACCAGCAACGAGGGATTAGGAGCTGTGTTAAGTCAGAAGCAGAATGGCCGAGAGAAGGTGATCGCCTATGCAAGCAGGAAGCTCCGCTCGACCGAGAGGAACCCAGAGAACTATAGCAGCTTCAAGTTGGATTTCCTGGCCCTGGTCTGGGCCATCACCGAGCGGTTCAAGCACTACCTGGCCTCCAGTAAGTTCACTGCCTACACTGATAATAACCCCTTGACTCATCTGGAAACAGCCAAGTTAGAAGCCATGGAACAACTATGGAGGGCTCGGCTGTCAAACTACCAGTTCACCGTTAAGTACAGGGCAGGCCGCAAGAATGCCAACGCTGATGCCCTGTCCAGGATGCCTCACCAGTCTTACACTGAAGAAGAAGTGGATGACCTGGAGGAGATTGAGCTACCTGCTTTCCACCGTAATGGAATGGTCCACGAGCAACGAGCCTCCAGGAGGCCTCGCGGTAAGACGTTAAACCCTTTGCCTCACCACAGCTGGAAGGAGACCCAGGACAGCGACCCGGTTGTCAGCCATATTAAAGAACTGATAACCCAGGGAGGTTCCTCCCTGGAGAAGGACGCGTCTCCACAAGCCAAGCAGCTGTGGAATGAGAGAAGCCGGCTGTTCATCTATAGAGAGAAGCTGTGCCGAAGGTACAATAACCTCAGGACTCATGAGATGGTATGACAGATTGTAGTGCTCAGGACGGACATCCAGATGGTGTTGGAGGTCTACCACGATCAGGCAGGGCACTTTGGCTGGAAGAAGCTAGAAACCGTGCTGAAAGGTCGGTTTTATTGGGTTGGAATGCGCAGTTCCATTGAGAGATGGTGCCGGGATTGTGGACCCTGTAGCCTCAGAAGAAAAGACTACAGCAGCCAGGCACCCCTGCAACCCATCAAGACAACTTGACCCTTGGAGATTGTGGCCCTGGATCATGTCAAGCTGTCACCCAGCAGTTCAGGATATTCCTATGCCCTGACCACTAGTCCCGGTTCCTGGTGGTCGCCCCCGTCAAGGATCTGACGGCAGAAACTGTGGCGAAGACGTTTCAGGCGTACTTCTGCAGGCCCCATGGATACCCGGAGCAGGTGCTGACAGATCAAGGCACTGCCTTCGAAGCCGAATTGTTCAAGGAGTTTTGCCATCTGTACGGGTGTAAGAAGATCCGGACTACACCGTACCACCCCCAAACCAATGGGTTATGTGAAAAGATGAATAACATAGTCATCGACCTGTTGAAGACCTTACCGCTAGAAGAAAGAAACCAGTGGCCAGACAAGCTACCTGACCTGGTAGATCTGTACAATCACATACCTGTGAGTTCCAGCAATTGTACTCCAGCATATCTCATGCGAGCAATACCTGGAAAGTTGCCCATGGACCTGGAGCTTGGTGTAGTAGAACCCGAAGCAGATATGTCAACTGAAGACTGGGACACAACGCGACAGGAACAGTACAGGAGAGTACAAGCATGTGTCGAAGACAGTCTGAATAGGGTAAGAGACAAGCAGGAAGCACAGTACAACAAGAGTGCACCAGCAGAACCCTTTTCACCTGGAGAAGTTGTGCTAAAGAGAAAAAGAAGAAACCACAAACTTGATGACCAGTGGGAGAGGGAACCCTACACTGTGTTAAATTCAAGATTTGATAACAGGAAGACCTGTTTAATTACCAAGGACGGAGGAAGAACGACTGCAATGGTATCTAGAGACCATCTGAAGTTGTGTCCAGGACCGCTAAAGCCCCAGGAAGAAGTGCCTCCCATCGTACCGGAGGAGCCTAAAGAAGCAGTAATACATACTGAATTAGGAGATTTCCCGGCAGATTGGCCCCAACTAGGAGGAGCGGTAATAATACCTGTGCTACACTTCTACCAACAGCCAGAAGACCCTCCACAGCAAGTAGAACCTGTAGGTGCCCCAGAAGAGCCTCCTCAGGAAGAATCCCCGGAAGAAGGATCCCCGGTTGGAGCAGAGCAAGAAGGCCCAGCCAATGGTACACTTGCCAGTCCTGTAGAGAGGTTAAGGCAACCCTGCAGTCCCTCCACACCTAGAACTGACAGAATGAGAGCTAGTACAAACACCAGTACCACACGCATCCCAGTACTACCTAGGTCAACACGTAGCACTCAGGTTCAGACCCCTGTCAGATACAGAGAGTAGGAAGAGAAACTCTGAAAGTATAAATAGTTGCCCCTTGGGGTATGACTGTTCTTGAGTAATTTTCATGTATGTATTGACGTATTTTTGCCTTACAATGGACAATTTAGGTGACATAGACACTTTTCTTGTTGCATTTAATTACCCGTAAGGGTATGTGCACATGATGCAGAAATGCTCAGGATTTTTTCCTGAGCATTTCTGCATCTCCCTGGCAGGAAAAAACGCATGCGGATTGTACATGCGTTTTTCCTGCCAGGGACATGCGGAAATGAAGCGTTCTTCACTTTCATTTCCGCATGCGGGTTGACAAGCGCTTCCCAAGCGATTTTAGCATCACTTGGAAAGTGCTTGTCAACTTCACACTATATAAATCCATGCAACCGGCATGGATTTATATAGTGTGTGAATGTCAAAAAATAAAAAATAAATATATACTTTACCCTCTGATGGCCCCCGGTGTCCTGCTTCGCTCGGTCCCGGCTGCCGGCAGTGAAGACTTTAGGACCTGCCGACGTCAGCGTCACGTGACCCGTCACATGACTCTGACGTCAGCGAAGGTCCTTCTTCATTCAACCCCGAAGTGACGGGAACCAAGCAGGAGCGCTGCGCCTGCCGTCAGAAGGTGAGTATATATATATATTTTTTATTTTATTCTTTTTTTTTTAATGGTACCAGGGTCTGGATGAGAGTCCTCTCCTCCACACCCGGGTACCATCCGCACATTAGACCGCACGGAATGCGCATCAACATATACAGTGATGCAGATTCCATGCGGTCTAATGCAAGTCAATGGCGGCAAAAAAGCAGCATTTCCGCAAAATTAATTGACATGCTGTGGATTTTTGAGCGCAGCGTTTACGCTGCGGAAAAATCCGCATCATGGGCACAGCACATGCGGATTTCAATTGGGGAACATTGCTGCCCTTCTACCATCCTTTTTTAATGCGTTTCCGCGGCGTTTACGCAACTGCAAAAACGCAGCGGAAACGCATTAAAAACGCATCGTGTGAACTCAGCCTAAGGGTACAAGGACTCGGTGGCTGAGGACTGTGAGCAGCCCAAAAATTGTCATGTATATAGCTGCATTCCCTGGAGTACCTTTTAAGTGACCACAGAACAAAAACCCGTTTAGCGCGGCCGAAGACGTGGTCCAGCACCTGGATCACCTATGCCCTGTAGCCACGCCCAGGGCCTACGTTGAGGGTTTTCAGGCGGGTCCCTCATGTTCTTCCATCGGTGAAATGGACACCAAGTTACGGAACTTGCTGTAACTTTTTGTTATTTATAATTGTAATTATTGTATTATAATGTTACCTGTAACGTTTAAGTAAAGTGCCTCCCATAAAGGGAAGAAATGTTAATTGTTAACCTGTTTTGAAAAAAATGCTTCAGTCCAGGAGTACTGAGTTTTACTAGGGGGGAATGTGGCGCCCTGCTGTGCTTTGGTGCCACAGAACCCAGAAGGGTGCATGGATGGACTTCTCCACAAGAGGCCCTCACACTTTCACACACCTCCACCCTACTACCTCAGGCCAACATAGGGAGCCCGTTAGGGATATAGAGGGTGGAGCTAGGCAGTAGAGTTTAGTTTCAGTCAGTGTTCAGAGACAGAGAGGAACACAGCTCAGAGTTGAGCAGAGAGCGTGCTGACGCTCAGAGAGCAGTGAAGAGGCAGCGAGCTGGCTGCTGTACTTAGGCAAGCCAAGGCCTCCAGCACGTGTGAAGGCCTAGTGAGGGCCTTGAGTGGGCCAAAGGCGAGAGGAGAAGGAAGAAGTAGCAAGGGGGCAGAGGAGCATACCAGGCTCACCCCGATATATATACCGGACACCGGGTCCACGCCTACAGGGACATTTATACTCAGTAGGAACCACCAGAACCCCTGGAGGACTACAGGTCCCAGGTTCACCAAACGCTGGCTACAGTACCAGGGCTAGGAGTCACGGAGGTCCCAGTGTCCAGGGAGAGTGATCTCCAAAGAGAAGGCCTTACCACCAGGTCAGCAGGTGCTAAGAGAGACAGTAACCAAGCTAGGCCTAGCTCCAGGCAGGTCAGAAGCTTAGAGAAGAAAGCAACGGATCAGGAGGCCCTATACCCGCTCACTGGGGAGAGTCCAAATGTGCGCCCTTCACCTGGAGTACCCTGGACTGTGCCTGCAGCATCACCAGTAAAGGTACTGAAGCTTACCCCCGTGTGAGTGTCCGTCTTTCCTCCGGGACCGTCCTGCCGTCTCTCTCCTGCACCACCATCCATTACACCCCACGCTGCCCTGGAGCTAGCTCTACCTGTGAAGTAACACCAGCTCCAGAGGACTGCTCCGCAGCGGCGGTACCCCTTAGCCTCATTCCACAGGTGGCGTCACGAACTGTCCAAATCCCCCATATCTATCCCCCTTTTCACTGACCGCCCTGGGTCACGGACCGGGCCAGCTACCGTGATATCCCCCAGCAACCAGAGGCCCGGCTGCCGAGTACCCCACGGCCCAGGGGGCGCGTCAGAGACGGAAGGGGGACTTCAAATGATGAAGTGAGAGGGGGAGGGGGGACTTCAAGTGATGAAGTGAGAGGGAGAGGAGGACTACAAATGATGAAGTGAGAGGGGGAGGGGGGACAGCAAATGATGAAGTGAGTGGGGGAGGGGGGACAGCAAATGATGAAGTGAGAGGGGGAGGGGGGACTGCAAATTATGAAGTGAGAGGGCAAGGGGGACTACAAATGATGAAGTGAGAGGGCAAGGGGGGCTGCAAATGATAAAGTGAGAGGGGGAGGAGGACTGCAAATGATGAAATGAGAGGGGGAGGAGGACTGCAAATGATAAAGTGAGTGGGGGAGGGGGGACTGCAAATGATGAAGGGAGGGGGGACAGCAAATGATGAAGTGAGAGGGAGAGGGGGGACTTCAAATGATAAAGTGAGAGGTGGAGGGGGGACAGCAAATGATAAAGTGAGAGGGGGAGGGGGGACAGCAAATGATAAAGTGAGAGGGGGAGGGAGGACAGCAAATGATGAAGTGAGAGGGGGAGGAGGACAACAAATTATAAAGTGAGAGGGGGAGGGGGGACAGCAAATGATGAAATGAGAGGGGGAGGAGGACTACAAATGATGAAGTGAGTTGGGGAGGGGGGACAGCAAATCATGAAGTGAGAGGGGGAGGAGGACTACAAATGATGAAGTGAGAGGGGGAGGAGGACTGCAAATGATGAAATGAGAGGGGGAGGAGGACTGCAAATGATAAAGTGAGAGGGGGAGGGGGGACAGCAAATGATGAAGTGAGAGGGCAAGGGGGGACAGCAAATGATAAAGTGAGAGGGGGAGGGGGGACAGCAAATGATGAAGAGAGAGGACAAGGGGGGACAGCAAATGATGAAGTGAGGGAGGGACGGGAGACATCATTTGAATTGAAGGTGGGGGGTGGTGAGTGCAAATGATGACTTGGGGTGTTGGGGGAGAGCAAATAATGATGAATTTTGAGGGTGGGGGGAGAAAATGATGATGTATTGAGACAGGTGGATGGTTGCAGTAAATGATGATGAATTGAGGGTGGGGGACACCAAATGATGAATTGGGAGTGGGGCAGCAAATAAACATAAATTGAGGGTGGGGAGTGTAAATGATGTATTTAATGTGGGGGAGAGCAGTTGATAATGAATAGAGGGTGGGGGTGGGAGAGAGTGAGGACATGACATAGTGAATTAGGGTGGAGGGGGGCATGTAAACAGGGCTGGCTCCAGGTTTTTCTGGGCCCCGGGCGAAAGAGTCTCAGTGGCCCCTTTAACACATACCACGATTCATGATGCACAGATACCGCAGAGAAATATATATATATAGTACAATGCAAAGATTTCACTTCTTACATTACATGAGTGATATCTATTGTAAATTCTATAATAGCACAGAAACCGGCGAATCGCTCCACACAGTATACTGGCCCCCATATAAGGCCCCATACCGAATACTGGCCCCAATATAAGGCCCATACGGAATACTGGCCCCCATATAAGGCCCCATACGGAATACTGGCCCCCATATAAGGCCCCATACGGAATACTGGCCCCCATATAAGGCCCCATACGGAATACTGGCCCCCATATAAGGCCCCATACGGAATACTGGCCCCCATATAAGGCCCCATACGGAATACTGGCCCCCATATAAGGCTCAATACGGAATACTGGCCCCCATATAAGGCTCCATACGGAATACTGGCCCCCATATAAGGCTCCATACGGAATACTGGCCCCCATATAATGCTCCATACGGAATACTGGCCCCCATATAACGCTCCATACAGGATACTGGCCCCCTTATAAAGCTCCATACAGGATACTGGCCCCCATATAACGCTCCATACAGGATACTGGCCCCCATATAACGCTCCATACAGGATACTGGTCCCCATATAATGCTGCATGCAGGCTGTTACCCCCCCCCACATAATGCCCCATACAGGCTGTTACTCCCCACATAATGCCCCATACAGGCTGTCCCCCCCCTTATAATGCTCCATGCAGGCTGTTACCCCCCACATAATGCCCCATACAGGCTGCCCCCCCCTATTAATGCTCCATGCAGGCTGTTCCCCCCACATAATGCACTATGCAGGCTTTCCCCTCCCCCTTATAATGCCCCATGCAGGCTGTTCCCCCCTTATAATGCCCCATGCAGGCTGTCACCCCCTCTCTCTATAATGCCCCATGCAGGATGTCACCCCCTCTCTCTCTATAATGCCCCATGCAGGATGTCACCCCCCCTCTCTTTGTAATGCCCCATGCAGGCTGTCACCCCCTCTCTCTATAATGCCCCATGCTGGCTGTCACCCCCTCTCTCTATAATGCCCCATGCAAGATGTACCCCCTTCTCTCTATAATGCCCATGCAGGCTGTCACCCCCTCTCTCCATAATGCCCCATGCAGGATGTCACCCTCTCTCTCTATAATGCGCCATGCAGGCTGTCACCCCCTCTCTCCATAATGCCCCATGCAGGCTGTCACCCCCTCTCTCCATAATGCCCCATGCAGGCTGTCACCCCCTCTCTCTATAATGCCCCATGCAGGATGTCACCCCCTCTCTCCATAATGCCCCATGCAGGCTGTCACCCCCTCTCTTTATAATGCCCCATGCAGGCTGTCACCCCCTCTCTCCATAATGCCCCATGCAGGCTGTCACCCCCTCTCTTTATAATGCCCCATGCAGGATGTCACCCTCTCTCTCCATCATGCCCCATGTAGGCTGTCACCCCCTATCTCTATAATGCCCCATGCAGGCTGTCACCCCCTCTCTCCATAATGCCCCATGCAGGATGTCACCCCCTCTCTTTATAATGCCCCATGCAGGCTGTCACCCCCTCTCTCCATAATGCCCCATGCAGGCTGTCACCTCCTCTCTCTATAATGCCCCATGCAGGCTGTCACTCCCTCTCTCTATAATGCCCCATGCAGGCTGTCACCCCCTCTCTCTATAATTCCCCATGCAGGCTGTCACCCACTCTCTCCATAATTCCCCATGCAGGATGTCACCCCCCCATATAATGCCCCATGCCTCCATACATTAAAAAAAAAAAAATCAAATACTCACCTCCCTCCTCACCTGCTTCCTGCTGCAGCTGCTCGGGTCCGGACTCCAGCGTTGTCGGCGTCTTCCCGCTCTGCGCTCCCTGTGACGGCTCAGGGGGACGGCGCGGTGGAAAGACGTCACCGCGCCCTCTGACCTGGGACGTCACAGGGAGCGCAGAGCAGGAAGACAGCGGATCTGCAGAGGCACGGGGAGAGGTAAGTATCCGGCTGCCGGGGCCCTGAACAAGCGGGAGGGAGCGGGCGCTGGCACCGCTCTCCTCCTCCCATAGCTCAGCGGGGTGCGTGACCGCCAGTGGGCTCCCCCCCCGCCTGCTCAGGGCCCCGGCATTTGCCCGGGTGCGCCGGGTGCTGACGCCAGCCCTGCATGTAAATATAATGAATCGGGGGAGCAGAAGGTACAGATTGGGGGTTTTGAGGATACAGGAATGTGACTGGTATAGAATTGGGGAAAGAGTACAGATTCTAATTAATTTATATATTTATTAGGTGGGAAAAGTGTCTATTTATAGTTAGTGGGGGCGCAGTGGTGGATTACAATTTATATTTGGAATGGTGGGTTGCATAATAACTAATTATATATTAATGGTGGGTTCACGTCTGTATTCAGAAGGGGAAAAAGTTGGCAATGTGCTCTGGAAGCGGTGCTCTAGATATCTGTGTGTTATTTTCTGCAGAGACGAGTCCTGGCTGGAAGAAGTGATGGCGGACTGCGCTGGATGAAGAAAAGCAAAGATGAATATCTTCAACTAGAGACGTCACTGGTGAGTCAGTGTATTACCTGTACATTTACACTATATACTATGACATAGCTCCCGTGAATAATATCACTGGTGATCACGGTATTACCTGTACACTATACACTATATATTGAGCTCCTGTGTATAATGTCACTGGTGTTCACTGTATTACCTGTACACTATACACTATATACAGAGCTCCTGTGTATAATGTCACTGGTGATCACTGTATTACCTGTACACTATATACAGAGCTCCTGTGTATAATGTCACAGGACATCACCAGAGAGTTCCTTGATGAACAGGTCGGCTTTACCCACAGGATCTTCTTCTATATTCTTCTCATCTATTTCCATTTCCCTCAATTTCTCTAATATTTTTGCATATAGGAAACATTTTCACTGATATTATTTGGTACAATTATAATCACTGATCAATATCTCATTCTTCTTTTGGTTTCCAGATGGTTGGCACCCCTGAATACATAGCCCCAGAAGTCATCTTACAGAACGGCTATGGAAGACCTGTTGACTGGTGGTCAATAGGGATCATCCTACATAAATTCCTTCTGGGATATGAACCATTTCGTGGGTCTTCCTTATATAGGGTTTTCCACAGCATCCTCAAGGGTAAGTGAAATAATCCCAGTGTTATGTGATGTAACGGGTCCGGGAGGCGGAACCTCTGAGCTACTATACAAGGGGGCGGCCCTTGTAAGGGAGCGGGTGGCAGTCTCTGGGTGAACGGACAGGGAGTTACGGCAAGTGATCAGGGCAGTCTCTGGGTAAGGGGTAGGTACGACCTGTGATGGCAGAGCCTCCGGGTAGGCTAGCAGGCAGATGGTAGATGTGTGCTCCCAGGTGAGCAAGCGAGAGTCTCTGGAATAGCAGGTGGTCACGGCACGTGACGGCGGAACCTCCGGGCTGGCAGGCAGGTAGGTAACGGAGAAGCGCTCCCAGGTGAGCGGGCAAGAGTCTCTGGAATAGCTGGTGGTCACCGCACGTGACAACGGGACCTCCGGGCTGGCAAGCAGGCAGGTAACGGAGATGCGCTCCCAGGTGAGCGGGCAAGAGTCTCTGAGATAGCTGGTGGTCACAGCACGTGACAACGGAGCCTCCGGGCTGGCAAGCAGGCAGATAACGGAGAAGCGCTCCCAGGTGAGCGGGCAAGCTGGTCCATAGACAGACTGACCGGAGTAGTAAGGCAGACCGTCGGACCTCAGGCAAGCAGGCAGGTAGCTGATATGCGCTCCCAGGTGAGCGGGCAGGCTGGTCCTTTAGACAGACTGACAGGAGTAGTAAGGCAGACTGTCGGACCTCAGGCTGGCAGACAGGTAACAAGTATTCAGGCAGGAATCAGGCAGGTAACTAGCAGGAAACTGGCAGGAAACTGGCAGGTAACTGGCAACGGGACCTGAGGGCTGAAGCACAGGTGAGACACAGGTGCAAACAACATTGCTCGGGCACCTCCATTTTGGAGGAGGTGCCTTATATATGATGAAGTCCTCCGGCCATTGGCCGGGGACTCCTTAGGACGGCGCGCGCGGCCCCTTTAAGAGGAGGGGAGCGCGCGCGCGCGCGCCCTAAGCACAGGGGCCGGGAAGGAGCGCGCGCTGAGAGCAGAGCGGGAGGAGGACGCCGGGAAGGAGCGCGCGCTGACAGCAGAGCGGGGAGAGGACGCCGGGCACGGAGCAGAGCGGTGAGGGGAGCAGCGTCCCTGCCTAGCAGAGGGCAGGGACGCCAGCGCTACAGTACCCCCCCCTTTAGGCCCCCCCTTTTTTAGGCCAGACAGAAATTTAGCTAGGATGAGAGGGGCATGGATGTTCTCCCGGGGCTCCCACGTTCTCTCCTCAGGACCAAACCCCTTCCAATCTACCAGAAAAAAGGTCTTTCCTCTTACCCTTTTGGTGGCAAGAATGTTCTCTACCTCAAACTCGTCCTCAGCAGAAACCGGAGCAGGAGGCGTACCTGTAGACTTGGAAAAAGAGTTAAGCACCACAGGTTTGAGGAGAGACACATGGAAGGAGTTAGGGATCCGTAAGTTGGCCGGGAGTTTCAATTTATAGGCCACCGGGTTGATCTGACTGATGACCTCCAGTGGGCCGATGAACCGAGGCCCTAACTTATAGGAAGGGATCTTGAGCCGGACATATTTGGACGAGAGCCAGACTTTATCCCCAGGGCGGAATTGAGGAGGGTCCAGACGTTTTTTGTCAGCGTGTCTTTTCATACGCTCGGATGACAGAAGGAGTGCGGACCGGGTACTCTCCCATATGGAGGAAAATTTGTTAACAAGAGATTCCGCAGCCGGATTGTCCGCCGAGGTGGAGACGGGAAACGGGATCCGAGGATGCTGACCGTAGACTACAAAAAACGGGGATTTGGAGGAAGACTCGCTCTCGTGATTGTTGTACGAGAATTCGGCCCATGGCAGGAGATCCACCCAGTCAGAATGGTGGGCATTAACGAAGTGCCGAAGGTAACTGGTCAGGTTCTGATTGATCCGCTCCACTTGACCATTAGACTGTGGGTGGTAAGCGGAGGAGAAGTCCAGGGTGACGTCCAGCAATTTACAAGTGGCTCTCCAGAAACGGGAAGTGAACTGTACCCCACGATCCGACACGATGTGACGGGGCAGGCCATGAAGACGGAAGATGTGGCGGATAAAGTCTTTAGCCAGCTCGGGTGCAGACGGAAGACCTGGCAGTGGAATGAAGTGAGCCATCTTGGAGAAGCGGTCAGCGACCACCCAAATGACCGTACAACCGGCAGAGACGGGTAGATCAGTAATGAAGTCCATCGCTATATGCTGCCAGGGGGCAGCAGGTACTGGCAGAGGTAGGAGGCGGCCGGCCGGCAGGTGTCTCGGAACTTTGTTGCGGGCGCAGGACACACAGGCAGAAACAAAGTCTATTACATCCTTGTGCAGGTTAGGCCACCAGTAGTGCCGGGTAATAAGCTGGAGGGTCTTTTTCTGACCGGCGTGGCCAGCTAGTTTAGAAGAATGACCCCAGTGTAGGATCTTCTCCCGATCAGGTACTGGTACGAACGTCTTACCAGGAGGAAGACGATTTAGACTCACGGGAGCCACCTGCATTACTCTGGCGGGATCGATGATATGTTTCGGATCCTCCTCGAGATCAGACACCAGAAAGGACCGAGACAAGGCGTCCGCCTTGACGTTTTTGTCAGCCGGGCGAAAATGAAGGACAAAATCAAAACGAGCAAAAAACAAGGACCACCGGGCTTGGCGCGGGTTAAGTCTCTGGGCATGCTGGAGGTAAGCCAAGTTCTTGTGGTCAGTGTAAATTATTACCGGGTGAAGAGCCCCCTCGAGCAGGTAACGCCACTCCTCCAATGCCAGTTTGATGGCCAATAACTCTCGGTCTCCTATGGAATAGTTGCGCTCAGAGGAGGAGAAGAGTTTAGAGAAGAAGCCACAAGTTACCATCCTCCCGGAAGATGATTTTTGAGTAAGTACCGCTCCGGCTCCAGAGGAGGAGGCGTCAACTTCCAGGAAGAACTGTTTGTTGCCATCTGGGCGATGCAGCACCGGGGCGGAAGAGAAGGCCTGTTTAAGGGAAAGAAAGGCCTCCTCTGCTTCGGGTGGCCACTCTTTGGGATTAGTACCTTTACGGGTGAGCGCAGAAATTGGGGCCGTCCGGGAAGAGAAGTGTGGTATGAAGAGGCGGTAGTAGTTGGCGAAGCCCAGGAATCGCTGAATGGCCTTCAACCCCTCCGGTCGGGGCCATTTCTCGATGGCAGACAGTTTCTCAGGATCCATTTGTAGGCCGGTCTGAGAGATAATGTAGCCCAGAAACGGAAGCGAGGTCTGCTCAAAGAGGCACTTCTCAAATTTAGCGTAGAGATGGTTCTGCCTTAGCCTGAGCAGGACCTGACGAACGTCCCTCCGGTGAGTCTGGAGATCCGGAGAGAAGACCAAGATGTCGTCCAGGTACACCACTACGCAGGAGTAGAGAAGGTCCCGGAAGATGTCATTGACCAACTCTTGAAAGACGGCAGGAGCGTTACAGAGACCAAAGGGCATTACCAGGTATTCATAGTGGCCGTCCCGGGTGTTGAATGCCGTCTTCCATTCATCCCCCTGACGAATACGAACCAGGTTGTACGCCCCACGAAGGTCCAGTTTGGTGAAGATCCTAGCCCCCCTCAGGCGATCAAATAATTCTGGAATGAGCGGGAGGGGGTACTTATTCTTCACCGTGATCAGGTTTAGGCCTCTATAGTCTATACAGGGACGGAGAGAGCCGTCCTTCTTTTTGACGAAAAAGAAGCCTGCTCCCGCCGGGGAGGTAGATTTCCGGATGAATCCTCTGGCCAGATTCTCCTCAATATATTCGGACATTGACCGGGTCTCAGCAGCGGATAAAGGATAGATACGCCCACGGGGAGGAGTAGTACCGGGTAGCAGATCGATGGGACAGTCGTATGGTCTATGTGGTGGTAATGTCTCTGCCTCCTTTTTATTAAAGACATCTGCATAAGACCAATAAGGAATCGGAAGTCCAGGTAGATTAGCTGGGGTAGGAGAGGGACGGACGGGATGGACGGGAACCAGGCAGGTTTTATGACAGTCTTGTCCCCAGCGAAGGACCTCTCCGGTTTGCCAGTCTAGCACGGGTGCATGTCTCTGGAGCCAGGGCAGACCTAGCAAGAGGGCGTGAGAGAGTCCAGGCAGAACATGAAAGGAGATACTTTCAGAATGCAGCATTCCCACCTGCAGGGTAATGGATTCGGTGATGAGTTGAATGGGGCGAGGTAAGAGGCCCCCATCCACGGCAGCGACAGACAAGGGTACAGCCAGAGGTTTGGTGGGGATGCGGTATTTCTCAACCAGGGACTGTGAAATAAGGTTCCCGGCTGCTCCAGAGTCAAGTTGGGCTAGTTCGAAATAACGGTTCTCCCCGTAGATGATCGAAACTGACAACAGCAGGGATGGAGAGGATTTATTCTTGTCTAGGTGGACCTCTCTGAGCGAACCTAGACACAGGCGTTTCCCGACCTCTCCGGGCAGGCACGGATCCGGTGCTCCTTACTGCCACAGTAGAAGCAGCTCCCCTCGGCACGGCGTGAGTCCTGACGGGTTTTGACCATCTTGGTCTGGTCGACCTGCATAGGCTCAGGAGAGTGTACCTGGGGAGAGATGGAGGGAATGACGGGTTTCTGGAAAATAGGAGCTAAACGTGGAATCCTTCTCTCACGGGTGACCTCTTTGGCACGCTCCTGGAACCGTAGGTCAATCCGGGTGGCAAGGGTTATTAGATCATCGAGAGAGGTAGGAATGTCCCGACCAGCAAGTTCATCTTTAATACGACCGGACAGACCCTCCCAGAAGACGGATACCAGAGCGTCGTTATCCCAGGCCAGCTCCGAGGCAAGGGTGCGGAACCGTATGGCATATTGGCCCACGGTGAGACCCTCCTGACGGAGGCGTAGCAGAGAGGATGCGGATGAGGTCTTCCGTCCGGGTTCGTCGAAGACTTTCCGGAAAGCCGAGAGAAAAGCAGGCAAGTTGGACACCAGGGGGTCTCCTCTCTCCCATAGAGGATTTAGCCAGGCCAGGGCCTCCCCGGTGAGATGGGACATGATAAAGGCAATTTTGGCCCGGTCGGAATTAAACTGATGGGACAAAAGTTCAAAGTGCAGGGTGCACTGATTTATGAAGCCCCGAGCCTGGACGGGGTCGCCTCCGAAGCGAGGAGGTGCAGAAAGCCGGGGTCCGGGGTAGGATACCATAGTATTAGTGGGCAGCGGAGCTGCCGGATTGCAAGATATGGCACTGGCGGAGGTTGTTGGTGGATCAGACAGAGTGTTCAGGCGAGTATTAACATTCCGCAGGTGACCCAGGATGGCCTCCTGTTGGGACCTCTGACGGGACAGTTCAAGACAGAGGTCCGAGAGCGAGGGAGCTTGGGTGCCACCGGGTTCCATGGCCCGAGCAAACTGTAACGGGTCCGGGAGGCGGAACCTCTGAGCTACTATACAAGGGGGCGGCCCTTGTAAGGGAGCGGGTGGCAGTCTCTGGGTGAACGGACAGGGAGTTACGGCAAGTGATCAGGGCAGTCTCTGGGTAAGGGGTAGGTACGACCTGTGATGGCAGAGCCTCCGGGTAGGCTAGCAGGCAGATGGTAGATGTGTGCTCCCAGGTGAGCAAGCGAGAGTCTCTGGAATAGCAGGTGGTCACGGCACGTGACGGCGGAACCTCCGGGCTGGCAGGCAGGTAGGTAACGGAGAAGCGCTCCCAGGTGAGCGGGCAAGAGTCTCTGGAATAGCTGGTGGTCACCGCACGTGACAACGGGACCTCCGGGCTGGCAAGCAGGCAGGTAACGGAGATGCGCTCCCAGGTGAGCGGGCAAGAGTCTCTGAGATAGCTGGTGGTCACAGCACGTGACAACGGAGCCTCCGGGCTGGCAAGCAGGCAGATAACGGAGAAGCGCTCCCAGGTGAGCGGGCAAGCTGGTCCATAGACAGACTGACCGGAGTAGTAAGGCAGACCGTCGGACCTCAGGCAAGCAGGCAGGTAGCTGATATGCGCTCCCAGGTGAGCGGGCAGGCTGGTCCTTTAGACAGACTGACAGGAGTAGTAAGGCAGACCGTCGGACCTCAGGCTGGCAGACAGGTAACAAGTATTCAGGCAGGAATCAGGCAGGTAACTAGCAGGAAACTGGCAGGAAACTGGCAGGTAACTGGCAACGGGACCTGAGGGCTGAAGCACAGGTGAGACACAGGTGCAAACAACATTGCTCGGGCACCTCCATTTTGGAGGAGGTGCCTTATATATGATGAAGTCCTCCGGCCATTGGCCGGGGACTCCTTAGGACGGCGCGCGCGGCCCCTTTAAGAGGAGGGGAGCTCGCGCGCGCGCGCCCTAAGCACAGGGGCCGGGAAGGAGCGCGCGCTGAGAGCAGAGCGGGAGGAGGACGCCGGGAAGGAGCGCGCGCTGACAGCAGAGCGGGGAGAGGACGCCGGGCACGGAGCAGAGCGGTGAGGGGAGCAGCGTCCCTGCCTAGCAGAGGGCAGGGACGCCAGCGCTACATGTGACACCATTTTTATTAGCTTCAAAGCTTTTCCTATGAAAATAAATGAGATTTTTTCTGTAATATTTGCTTTTTTATATAACAGATGAAATAACTTGGAGATTTGATAAGTGCAGTCCTCCACCCGATGCTCAAGACATCATCAATGAGCTGCTCAGAAAAAATCCAGCCCATAGGCTTGGGACAGGTAATGTATATGATAGTATTACTAAAAACTTATTACATCTTTGTAACCTGACAAATTGGTCATGTCCAAGAGGACCAGTACTGAGGGTCTCTGCTTCACCGGCTTGGAGATTTGGTGGTCTGAAGTGCATCATGTGGATGCAACGGTGGTCCAACATGCACACTGTTGCTCTGTTCATTCTAATGGGATCACCAATGACCAGCCGAGCACAGTACTCAGCTACCTATCTACCTGTATAACTTTCAAACTTGAAAATACCCCTTTAACATAAGCTGTACAGATATGGAGCAGTCTCGCTGATAATAACTATATTTCTTTTTTCCTGATCTTCATTTTCTAGGAGGAGCAAATGAGATCAAGAATCATCCATTCCTGAGTGACTTAGACTTTAAGAACCTTCTAAGTCAGAAACCACTGTTTGTTCCACATCTCCTGTCAGACGCAGACACCCATTACTTTCCCAGTAAGTAGAATGAGACGTCATTTGGAGCAAGCTGCTGTTTGTCTTGTCCTTCATTTTATGTGACAATCAGTTCCCATCATTAAAAGTGGTAATTGGTGACTTTCTGTGAACTGGTTTTATACTAATAGTCTCTAATAACATTGGCACTTTGCAGATAGCTGTGGGTTACATATGGATTCATATGAGGGCGACACAAGTGAGGACAATGACTTGCCAGAAAGCCTAAACTTTGCATCATCTTCTCACAGGCTTTCTAAAGTAAGTATTTTACCTAAAAAAAAACTAAAACCAATTAAGAAAAAAAGTTTATACATATATTTTTTTTTTACTGTATGTGTTTCAGACTTATATCGCCAATACTGGGATGATGAAAACTGAGGGTCCCAAGTCACCTCCAGGGTGTTCATCAGAGAACAGCACAAAACACTCAGACATGTGAGTAGATTATTATTATTATGGGATTTAGTTCTGATAAATGATCAGTGCATCAAATACAAGAGACGTGTAACACAGAACTAAATCCAGCGTCCACCACCCTATGACTGCTGATCACTGTGGGTCTGGCTTGTGATGGTAATAGGTGATTATTGCAACCAGCCATTCATTTCCAGCTCATTACAGGCCAATATTATTGGCTTTACAAATGGTAAAGTTTCCCTTTTTTATTGTTTTTACATGTAATTTACTTGTTTTTCTTCTGCCAAACAGGCAGAAAAAATTTTCTTCTTGCAGGACTGATGGAGACAATCAGAGCGCCACTGCTAAAAGCAGCAAGTCATCCTCATCCTCATTGCCAGGTATGTTCAGGTCTATAGGCTTAGGATCCAAAATTGTAATGTGAACGTCCACGTGAAAGCTAAAAAAATCACTATTTGATGTGCCCTAAAAATGATGTACAGTCCAGCACTTCATTGTATAAAACTTCTCATTCATTCATGTTATGCATAAGTGGCCATATAGATTTTTGCCAAACTGATCCTGAATAGTGTGATGGTGGCTCACTATGGGCCCATACTGATCCTATTTATGGCCTTATGTTACACTGAAGTTTTATCTCATTGATTCTATGAGAACACTGCGGCACGCTGCAGCTAATGTCATATTATTAAGGAATGTAGCTCCTTGGGGAGACACCATATGGCGGCACTCAGAAATTCTACAGGTTAATTTTAATCAGGTCACAAGACAACCTAATGCTCAAACCCTCAGCAGGTGTCGTGTATATATGACAAATTCTCTCTATTATGGGGCAATGCCAGATACAAGGACTATCAGCTACAAAAATAACACAATCCCACTATACTGTATAAAGATACAAAGTTCATCTTATAGCAGTTTATAATTAACATCTTTTTCTTCCTTTTTGATAAGAATCTCCAGTTCAGAAAGGAAGAAGATCTGCACGAAAACTGAGAAAAAAGCAAACAACAGAAAACGTAGAAGAGGTGGCAAATAGAAGAGGTAAGTGTGACCATCAACTCCATGTTGTGTGATGTCAGTGATGAGAATAATTAATATGGAGCAGATGTCATCTGTCAGTGGTGGGATTGTCACATGTATGATGGCTGTCAATGATCCCGCACCTCAGTGTGGATAAGATTCCTCTACCGTCCTGTCACAGTGACACCACAGTAGTGTCCTCTAATATGAAGTCCCCTTACTTACAGTGATGTTACATCTCTTCTCATAGGTTCCATCTTCTGCCGCTTGATATCATCCTGCCGGCGTGGATTTTCCAGGGCTGCTCGCGCTATTGGAGAAAGCTGCATTTTTGCACCTTGTCATCGGGGCACCTTATACATCTCGGAGACAGAAAACCTCCACATCTAGCGCCCTGAAGAAAGTACAGCAAGTCCACCATCAAAGCTGTACCTGTGTGGAAGAACTTGTACCATCTACCTGTGGCCTTCTGACCTGCAAGAAACATCTGCAGAAGATGAAGGCCCCTCCAAGAACATCTCTTCATTCTTCCATGCAATTATTATTCGAATTGAAACAAATAAACATTTCAAATGATTGACTGTTTTTTGCACTTAATAGAATATTACTGACATTGATGGCATATCAGTACTACATGTCCTACATGTCTGATTGGTGGGGTCACACATAGGAGAATAAAAGTCCCATATCTCCTATTAATTCTCTAACTCCAGGCCAAGAGTGGAGATGAGGACCAGTGATTCTGTGACACGTAAGAGCGGAAATCTCATCTGATCTCTGTGCAGCAAAATGTTCTGCTCACTGATTTTACTGGAACCGAAATGGCCTCTATGGGATGGAACCTAAATGGGATGTTCTATGCCCAGGAACAAGTGATATTTGGCGGGGTGCATCCTGGGGGTCCCATCGGTCACATCCCCCCTGTCCACATATACATCACACTGTATTCCAGGGATGTGCCTTCACTTCTTGTGGTGGGAAGACCCTTTTATCCAGGGATGAGGAGTCAGTAAGCCAAACTGCCGACTTGAACTGTAAGAATTAATAACCACACATTACTGCAATATATAATAGTACATACAGTATTCAGCAAGCTATGCAATAACATCATGAATTCTATACAACATTAACAAGATACAATTTGTAACTGTTTTATTTTGTATCTGGAGTTGGTGCGATCTTTTGGCTTTTATTACTTTCCTGTTCCCCAACCATAAAAGTACAGCACTTACGAGAAGTTGTACATTTTGTAGGGCGACAGATTTTGGTAGATGCACAGAATTATCCAAATTACAAAGGGTTTTTTTTACAAAAATTGCAGAAAAGAAGAAAGAATTTTGCTTTAGTTTTTTATACATCCACTAATATACATTGTGCAATAAATATATTGTTCCCAGTCCATTACTGAAGTTTCGCTACCAGATAACTGAACATATCATTTTCTTAGAAATGTAAAAGTGCAGATAACAAAAATACAGATTTATGTCACAAAGTGTGAGATTAGTTTACCAGGATGGGAGCTGAAAAGTCCTTTTGCTTTCTTTTGAGGGGTTGAAAGAGTTGGAAAAATACTTGGTTTATCCAATGGAAAAAGAAGGAAAGGCTGAATGCCATAATGAGGACAGTCCAGGGTTTGGGTTGTGTAATAAACCTCATTAGGTGTCAGCTCAGACGGGTCCTTGAGAACGGTGGGATCTACTCAGATAGGGCTCAGGTGTTTATGACTGGTCATTTTATAGCATATTTGCTGAATATACATATTCATACAAAGCACATACAAACATACTGTCATTTAAGCATTATTATGATCGGGACATTATTGTGTTATTTGGGAGCTTTTACTATGGGGTTTTCCATCTCTTATTGTTTAGCAAACAGATTATACAGGGTGGGCCTTTTATATGGATACACCTAAATTAAATGGGAAAGGTTGGTGATATCAACTTCCTGCTTATGGCACATTAGTATATGGGAGGGGGAAAACTTTTCCAGATGGGTGGTGACCATGGAGGCCATTTTGAAGTCGGCCATTTTGGATCCAACTTTATTTTTTTCAATGGGAAGAGGGTCATGTGGCACAGCAAAGATATTGAGAATTTCATAAGAAAAACAATGGTGTGCTTGGTTTTAACGTAAGTTTATTCTTTCATGAGTTTTTTTACAAGGTTATGACCACTTATAAACTGTGTTCAAAGTGCTGCCCATTGTGTTGGATTGTCAATGCAACCCTCTTCTCCCACTCTTGACACACTGATAGCAACACCGCAGAAGAAATGCTAGCACAGGCTTCCAGGATCCATTGTTTCAGATGCTGCACATCTCGTATCTTGATGCTATTGTGTGGTAATGGGATACAAAGATAGTGGGGCCATTCTTCATCAATGGAAACCTCAATGCCACTGGATATCAGAAATTGCTCCATGATGATGTGTTGCCCTCTTTATGCACTGAAGATGGCACGTTCCCTGAGTTTTACCAACAAGATGGTGCACCACCACATTATGGGTGTCTGGTCTGAGCATTCCTACATGAACAGTTTCCTGGAAAGTGGATTGTTCGTCGTGGGCCAGGTGAATGGCCACCAAGGTCTCCCGATCTGACCCCCTTAGACTTTTATCTTTGGGGTCATCTGAAGGCAATTGTCTATGCTGTGATGTGCAGCATCTGAAACAGCCTGTGCTAGCATTTCTTCTGCGGTGTTGCTATCAGTGTGTCAAGAGTGGGAGAAGAGGGTTGCATTGACAATCCAACACAATGGGCAGCATTTAGGGTATGTGCCCACGATGCAGAAATGAAGCAGAAAATTTCTGCAGCGTTTCTGCATGTTCTTGGCAGTAAAAACGCTTGAGGATTTTGCATGCGTTTTTGACATGTTTTTGCAGTGTTTTTACATGCAGATTTGACTTGCGTTTTTCAAGTGCATTGCGACCTCAAATCCGCATGCAGAAACGCACAAATAATGGACATGTTGCGGATTTTTCCGCAAGAAAAATCCGCTGCGGAAAATTCCGCAGAATGGGCACAGAACATGCGGATTTTCATTGGGGATCATAGGGCACGGATTACCAAGCGTTTTGCAAGTGTTTACGCTGTGGAAAATCAGCATCAAAAACGCTTGAAAAGTTAGGGAAGTTTCCAATATCAGGTGCCGCAAATAGAGTTTATTGTGCGGTCATCATTTTTGGCCCAGTCTATGAAGAAAGTCTTACCTTCAACAGGTGCACTTATGTGTCTCCTTCTCTCCCACAGCAGCCATAATAGTATCACGCTGCTACAAGGGTCTGCCTGACACAGTTCAGCTCCGCACTATCTATCCAGCCCCAATCATCCTGGAAAGAGGTCTATACTATATTGACCGAACAGAATCTCCAACCATCTGTAGGGATCCATGCGGATCACCCCAGTATTAACTACTGCCTATGAATGAAAAAGCCTAATTCCTGTAACACCTCAGCAGCCTATCATACGCTACTGCACAGATAATCAGGTAGTATCATTACCATACCAATAGGCACATTGTTATGGAGATATTCCTACACCTTATTAAATAACAGTTGTACCTTTCATATTCTAGCATTCAGCACTTCTGCACTCTAATCTGCACACCCTTACAACAACAGGCATCATTACGGGGACCATCCCCCCACTACCCCATGCGGGGAAGTAACGTATACCTTCCTACTTAGGCCTTCTATCAGGATGTAATCACTATCCTTATATCTAAGAACATTTCTCCCTCCATTTAGGGCCCACCATTAACCATCATCGGCTGCAAATCTACAATACTACCTCTAGCAATAGGACCTAAATCCATCAAGTCGAGAATACTCAACACCGGAGGACAATTTATCCCTCTATCCCCGTCCTATACAAATATTTTATCAATTTTAGTTGTATGATTTTATATCAATAAAGCATTTTTTAATCAATTATCTCAATTATTTAATCTTTTAGCTCATTCACACAACAGTTCAGGGCGAATTCAATATATTATATCCATTTACCCTACTCTTTGGGCAAACTGTGGCATTGCCTCTGAATTCGCAGCAGTCCTGCTGGCAAGATCCCTTTAGTGCCACTGTTCTATATCCCCAAGTATTCCGATTACCAATATATTAGATGTCAACCAACATTGGACTGGTAGTCTAATTAGGTCAGCTAGCCAATCTTGATTTTTAGATGTGACCCAATGTTGGGAAACTGGACAAGTCTGTAGATATCCTTTGCAAATAATCGACCGGAGGGTTTGGAGCTTCAGCCACAAGGGAATGAAGAGATTGTATTTAAAACAATAAGGTCCTATCCTATCTCATTTTCTCCATTGCACTTAAATATTGACTATGGACTTGTAAAATTCATCAAGGCTTTAATATACAATTTAAAATTCATATACCTTTTCACATTAGTTGGAAAAAAAAGTATTATTTATAAGGTCAACTTTTGTATCATCTTCTTAACCCCATCTTTAAAATCATGGTTTTTCAAGTTGTAAATTATAGGATTAAATAACGGCACCAAAACAATGTATAAAAGGGCAAAAAAAGTATCTTGTTCTGGATAATAACTCGATGCTGGCCTCATGTACGGGAAAATGATGGTCCCATAGAAAATGCTGATACATGTGAGGTGGGAAGAACAGGTTGAAAATGCTTTATAGCGTCCTTCCGTAGATTTGATCTTCAGGATCGCAACAATTATGAAAACGTAAGAGATCAATGTCAGCAAGAATGTAGAAAGAGTCAAAAGACTGCCAACTATGCAATTCATCATTTCTACTTTATAAGTATCACTGCAAGAGATCTTAAGGAGAGGTGAAAGGTCACAGAAAAAATGGTCAATTTTATGGGATGCACAAAATGATAGCTGAGAAACAAGGGAAACATGTCCTGCTGGATCCAGAAGACCGATGATCCAAGCAGATGTTGCAAGTCCAGTGCAATGTTTGAAACCATAGGCGGATTATAGTGAGGGCAATCTGGGCTACCGTCCGGGGCCCGAGGCTCCAGGGAGGCCCATGGCCCGAGAATTTATTGCCCCCATTATAATTCGTATATATTATAACCGCCGGTGTCGCAGGTCCTTTATGCTGAGCCCGCGCTGCCGCATTACGTCTGGCAGGACGTACCCAGCATACAGAGTGCGGTCGCTGCGGCTGAAGCCACGCCTACCAAAGAGCTTCTGCTTTAGTTGATGGTGGCTCTGCCGGCTCCCGCGCCTGACGATTGGAGACAACCTGCCGCTCCTGCTCCTCCTGTTCTCCCTCCTCCTTCGCTCCTCCTGTAGCTGCTGCTCGTCTGCCACTATGTAAAGTATGCATAATGTGGGCCATGTGGCAGACAGGCAGTGGTAACAAGCAGCAGCGTTCTGTGTAAAAGTGCAGGGGGGCCATTAGTTTCATTTTTAAAATGTGGGGGATGGAAGTATACTAAGACTACATGGGGTAATGTGCCCCTCCACTTTGGAAATTTTGCTTGCCTTATGCATTTATATGTATGATACAAGCAACATTTCCAAGGCACATAAAGAACAGTGGCATTTTGCCCATGTAATTTCAGTATACTCCCATCCCCCACATTTTATACACAACAATAATAGTACGTGCCCATGATTAGGCTATGGTAGTGCTTTGGACACAGCGTATTTTCGCTCTGTCCAATCACGCAGGTAAATCCGCACATGTTCATTGAACACATGTGGAATTACCGCACCCTATACATTCTATGCTGGAAACTTCTGTTGCGTCTCCACTGCAGATGATTGACATGCTGTGGCTCGTAAAACCACGCCGCCAGTGAGTTTAAGCGGAGGTCAATAATAATACAGAGGGCATGGGATTTCTATAAATCCCATCCTCTGTGCTTGTAATGTAGAACACAGCATTTTGGACGCAGTGCAGGTGAGCTGCGTCCAAAACACTGCTAGCACGGATTGTGGGCACGTACCAGAAAAGGCCGCTTGCCCTTAGATACAGAGCGCCACTGCAAATTCTCCTTCTACACAAATATACTACTGTCAGGGTTTCATGGTCAACAGTCACATACAGTGACTGCGGACTAATGTTAGGCAATGAGAAGTCTTTTAAAGGGAAACTGTCTAGTAAAATATACACTATTAACCTGCAGATATAGGGTTAATCTGCAGGCTAATAGCGTTCTGAGAACGTGCGGACACCACTTAGGCTACAGACACATTAGCGTATGGCATTCGATGCGATATGATATGTTAATGACACTCGGCTCCTGCTCTGCTGGGAGCCTGAGCCGAGTGTCAGTGCTCCGTGCTCCGATCCTCTCGTATGAGAGAATCACAGCAGAGAAGGCGGAGAAAGTAATTTCTCCATCTCCTCTAGCTAGCATCCGGGAGAATCGCACTCCACTCGTGTGATATCCGAGTGCAGTGCGTTGTTTCACACGTACCCATAGACTTTTATGGGTGTATGCCATCCAAATTTCGCATTCAATCGCAGCATACTGTGAGGTTTTTTTTCAGTCTGATCTTGATCTGATCAGAGCTGAAAAAAAAACACATATGAGCACAGAATCATTGATTAACATTGGATCGAATGCAATCCGTTTTTTATCGGATTGCATTCGTCCGATTTAATCACAAGTGGGAGCAGCTCTCAGAATCCCGCTGCCTGGAGGAAACCAACTTTCATCCTCCCGGCAGCTTCAGGCTTTCAGTCATAGAGGTGCTGCTGGGCGGCTTCAGTAACTGCTCAGCTGTAACGGTGCCCTTGCACTGACTGACAGCCGGCGCCAATGCTGAGCGGGCTGTCAGTACCAGGGCGCAGTTACAGCCAGGATCTGTCTTTCGCAGCCAAGGGTAGAGCTGAGCTCCATCGGCTGCTGTTAACTCCTTTTAAAGGGGTTTTCCACAACTCAGACAACCCCATCTCAATCTGTGTCTTTCACCCTTGTAAAATAACAGCACTTATACTCACCGACGGTGCTGCTGGCACGGCACCGGCAGTAAGTGTGTCACCCTGCTGTTCACAGGTAACACAGGACCCAGGGTGCATGGACGGACTTCTCCACAAGAGGCCCTCATTACATACACACACCTCCACCCTTCCACCTCATACCACCAGAGGGAGCCCGTTAGGGATATACACTGTGTGCAGAATTATTAGGCAAGTTGTATTTTAGAGGATTATTTTTATTATTGATCAACAACTATGTTCTCAATCAACCCAAAAGACTCATAAATATCCAAGCTTAATATTTTTGGAAGTTGGAGTGGTTTTTTTTTTTTAGATTTGGCTATTTTAGGAGGATATCTGTTTGTGCAGGTAACTATTACTGTGCAGAATTATTAGGCAACTTAATAGAAACCAAATATAATCCCATCTCACTTGTTTATTTTCACCAGGTAAACCAATATCAGTGCACACAATATAGAAATAAACATTTCTGACATGCAAAAACAAAAACAAAAAAAATTAGTGATCAATATAGCCACCTTTCTTTATGATGACACTCAACAGCCTTCCATCCACAGATTCTGTCAGTTGCTTGATCTGTTTTCCATCAACATTGCGTGCAGCAGCCACCACGGCCTCCCAGACACTGTTCCGAGAGGTGTACGGTTTTCCCTCCCTGTAGATCTCACATTTTATGATGGACCACAGGTTCTCTATGGGGTTCAGATCAGGTGAACAAGGGGGCCATGTCATTATTTTTTCTTCTTTTAGACCTTTACTGGCCGGCCACGCTGTGGAGTAGTTGGATGCATGTGATGGAGCATTGTCCTGCATGAAAATCATGTTTTTCTTGAACGATACCGACTTCTTCCTGTGCCACTGCTTGAAGAAGTTGTCTTCCAGAAACTGACAGTAGGTCTGGGAGTTGAGCTTCACTCCATCCTCACCCCGAAAAGGTCCCAAAAGTTCATCTTTGATGATACCAGCCCATACCAGTACCCCACCTCCACCTTGCTGGCGTCTGAGTCGGAGTGGAGAGCTCTCTGCCCTTTATTGATCCAGCCTCTGGCCCATCCATCTGGAGTCACTCTCATTTCATCAGTCCAAAAAAACCTTTGAAAAATGAATCTTAAGATATTTCTTAGCCCATGCTTGATGTTTTATCTTATGTTTCTTGATCAAAGGTGGTCGTTTTTCAGCCTTCCTTACCTTGGCCATGTCCCTGAGTATCGCACACCTTGTGCTTTTTGATACTCCAATAACGTTGCAGCTCTGCAATATGGCAAAACTAGTGACGAATGGCATCTTGGCAGCTTCACGTTTGATTTTCCTCAATTCATGGGCAGATATTTTGCGCCTTTTTTGGCCAACACGCTTCTTGCGACCCTGTTGGGTATTTGCCATGAAACGCTTGATTGTTCGGTGATCACGCTTCAAAAGTTTGGAAATTTCAAGACTGCTGCATCCCTCTGCAAGACATCTCACAATTTTGGACTTTTCTGAGGCAGTCAAATCTCTCTTCTGACCCATTTTGCCAAAGGAAAGGAAGTTGCCTAATAATTAAGCACACTTTATATAGAGTGTTGATGTCATTAGACAACACCCCTGCTCATTACAGAGATGCACATCACCAGATTTACTTAATTGGTAGTTGGCTCTCAAGCCTATGCAGCTTGGAGTAGGACAACATGTATAAAAAGTATCGAAGTGATCAAAATAGACATTTGCCTAATAATTCTGCACGCGGTGTATATATGGAGAGTGGAGCCAGGCAGTCAGTCAGAAGAGAGAGTCTGTCAGACAGAGTCAGAGAGTCTGAGAGCGTGCTGACGCTGAGAGCAGCGAAGACGCAGCACGTCTGCTGCTGGGTTCTGAGGGCCCCGAGTGTGGCCGACGGCGAGGAGGAGAGGAGAGAGGAGTTGAGGGGGCAGAGGAGCATCATAGGCTCACCCCAAATATACAAACCAGACACCAGGTCCACGCCTACAGGGTCCTTTATACCAAGTAGAGATCACCGGCATACCAGGAGGACTACAAGTCCCTGGCCGACCTGAAGCTAAACCCTTAACAGGATCAGGAACCATGAAGGCCCCAGCGTTACCAGGGATAGTGGTTGGCAGCAGAAGGTCCTACTACCAAGAGACAGGTGAAGGAACAGCACGACACATAAGCTAGGCCCAGTTGCAGGCTGGCCAGGAGCATACAGAGAGGCAGACATGGACCAGTAGGCCTTATACCCAGTCACTGGGGAGAAGTCCTGAAGTGCACCCATCCTACTGAGTACCCTGGACCGTACCTGACATAAGCACCAGTAAAGGTATTGAAGCGAATCCCGTGTCTCTGTCAGTTACTCCTGCTGCGCCATTCCGCCTGCATTACAGGTCCCAGTATCACCACCCACCATCAAACTCTACCCTGCCCTGAGGCCCGCTCCACCTGTGGGGAGCCGTTCCATCCTAGCTGCCTTATCAACTGCCTCAGAGGTCTACAGCGCTGGTACAAATTACCAGAAACCACAGGTGGTGTCACGATCGAACTATAAACCCCATATAAACTTTTCCCCCTTTTTAGTTGACCGCCCTAGGCCACGGACTGGGCCAGCCACTGTGACATATCCCTTTCCCCCAGCATCTATCGGCCCGGACTCAGAGTACCCCATTGCCCTGGGGGCGCGACAACTTCTGGCGTCACAAACAGGATTTCGTGCCCGTTGCCACCGGATACTGTGTGCCGTATTGAACTGTGTTTTTACTGTGGTGAACATCGCCGCCATTACCGCGTCGCCGCGCGGGAAGAAGAGGGGCGTAACCGCGGGAATCGGAGAGACGTGACTACTAGAAGCGCGGGAAGCTTAAGCCCCGCCTCGCGCTCTGACGCAGCACCAGGAAGCGTCATGTCCTGGAAGGAGACCGTCATCTGTGGAGCTGTGGCCTACCCGATTAAAGAAACAGGAGGTAGGCTACGGTTCACTAGGGGGGCGCAACCATGGCCGACGACCAGTGAGACGCTGTAGCACCGGATAACGCTTCAGATGCTCAACTTGTGCCCGGCGCTGCTCAGGCCGGAGCGGCCGCCCCACCAGCAGGGGTCGTGACTCAGTTAATACCCATGGCCCTGCCATATATCCCTGGAGCAACATGGCTTCCCCAGTATGATGACAAACCAGACACCCTGTCTGAAATCAAGAGAAAGATATGCGGTGTATTGGACATGTATTCAATGACTGGTAAGCAGAGAGCTGCTGTTGTGCTGGGACAATTGACTGGTGCCGCAGACCAGGAATCAGTATCCATTATCTTTTAGAGACTGCAAACTGTCTTTGAAAACCGCAATGAGACAGATCTCCGGATGAGGTTCTACCACTGTACCCAGAAACCTGAGGACAGTATCCGGGACTATGCCTGGCACTTACAGGAAGCCTTGCGGACCCTGAAACAGGTTAGTCCAGCCAGCATACAAGTTGAGAATAAAATGCTGACAGAACAGTTCATCCGGGGGTTGAGGTCCCAGGAGGAGAGCAGAACTGTACGGTGGCGGGCCTTCGATCATCCAAATGCCACCTTTGACACCCTGAAGGACATGGCTATTAAGGGTCTGCAGCCCCTGGAACCATCAGATACTGCTATCCAGCGTTACCAGGGTAGGGCCACCCCAGTGCCCGCAGCACCCACTGCTCCTTCATTAACGGCTGAAACAAAGATGCAAACAGTGCCCCCTAGCAAGCTGGACAGTCTGAGCTCTGAAGTGCGTCAGCTAAGTAAAACCCTGGCAACTATCCTGAGCACCCTGCAGCTACAGACAAAGCCTGAGCCGGAAGGAAGGATCCTACTCGCCGACAGTCCTGAGGATGTCCCCTGGATGAGGAGAAGAAGAAGGAGGACAACTTCACCACGTAGGAGGACAGTGCCACCCCGTGGGAGGACCAACGACCAACGTTGCCCTCCAGGAGACTTTATCTGCTACCGTTGCCACAAGGCAGGCCGCACCGCGCGGAGCTGTCCTTTAAACGGGCAAACCCTGTGGCTGAGGGCCGACACCCAGGAGTAACTCAACCAGGCCCATCCAGCTGGTACGACCGGTTCGTAGAAGGAAGGCCTTTCCTGTCCATCGTGCTGGACGGCATAGCAACACCTGTGTTACTGGACACCGGCTCACAGGTAACCATCGTACGTGATGTCCTCTACAAAAGATATTGGTCCATAGATGACCTCCACCTGCCAGCCACAAACCTCTCTGTGTATGCCTCTAACGGTCTTCCTCTTAACCTAGTAGTTTATAGTTTTTTATAGTTCACAAAAGAAAACAATTTATCGGAGGAAATGCAGAGTGATAAAGCAAACCCTCCACTAAATATCACCCACCTAACCCAGGAGGAAGTTCAGAAACGCCTAAATAATATCAAAATAGACAAGTCACCAGGCCCAGATGGCATACACCCCCGGGTACTAAAAGAATTAAGTAATGTGATAGACAGACCGCTGTATCTTATATTCAAGCACTCTTTATGGACAGGGACTGTCCCACTAGACTGGCGCCAAGCAAATGTGGTACCAATATTCAAAAAGGGGTCTAAAAGTGACCCTGGGAACTATAGACCAGTCAGCTTAACGTCTGTTGTGGGTAAATTGTTTGAAGGATTTCTTAGAGATGCTATTGTAGAATATCTTAATGATAATAACTGTCTAACTCCATATCAACATGGATTCATGAGGGATCGCTCCTGCCAAACAAGCCTGATGGCCTTCTACGAGGAGGTGAGCTCACAGCTGGACCGGGGAGAGTCAGTGGATGTTGTAGACCTTGACTTCTCCAAAGCGTTTGATACCGTGCCACACAAAAAGTTGGTATATAAAATGAGAATGCTTGGTCTGGGGGATAATGTGTGCAAGTGGGTAAATAGCTGGCTGAGTGATAGAAAGCAGAGGGTGGTTATCAATGGAGTAAGCTCAGGGTGTGTCAGGGTTACTAGCGGGGGGCCTCAAGGGTCTGTCTTAGGCCCTATATTATTTAATATATTTATTAATGATCTAGTGGAAGGGTTGCATAGTAAAATAGCAATATTTGCAGATGATACTAAACTTTGTCAAGTAGTTAATACAGATGAGGATAGGGCACAGCTACAGGAGGATTTAGATAAATTGGGGAGTTGGGCCAAAAAATGGCAAATGGGGTTCAATGCCGATAAATGTAAGGTCATGCACATGGGAAAGAAAAACAGCAGTCACCCATACATATTAAATGGGAAACCGTTGGGGAAATCTGACATGGAGAAGGACCTGGGCGTCTTGGTTAACAGCAAATTAAATTGGAGTGCCCAGTGTCAGGCAGCAGCTGCGAAGGCAAATAGAGTCATGGCATGCATCAGAAGAGGAATAGGGGCATATGATGAGAACATTGTTCTTCCTCTGTATAAAGCGCTGGTAAGGCCGCACTTAGAATATTGTGCACAGTTCTGCGCTCTGGTGCTCAGGAAAGACATATTGGAGCTAGAGAGGGTACAAAGGAGGGCGACTAAGGTAATAAAGGGAATGGAGGGACTAGAATACCCAGAGAGGTTGTCAAAATTAGGCCTATTTACGTTGGAAAAGAGAAGGCTTAGGGGAGACCTCATAAACATGTATAAATACATCAGGGGGCAGTACAGAGATCTCTCCCATGACCGGTTTATACCAAGGATGGTGACAAAGACGAGGGGGCACACTATGCGTCTGGAGGAAAGGAGGTTCCTGCACCAGCATAGAAGGGGATTCTTTATGGTCAGAGCCGTGGGAGAGGAAGTGGTGATGTCCAACTCACTTAATGAGTTCAAGAGAGGCCTGGACGCCTTTCTCGAGAACAATAAAATTACATCTTATGCTTAGTGATAGTTAATTAATCCAGGGATTTAATCTGACTGCCAGATTGGAGTCGGGAAGTGAATTTTTCCTCAATGATGTAAATTGGCCTATACCGCATGGTTTTTTTTGCCTTCCTGTGGATCAACGCTGCGGAATAGCTGCAGTGCACAAGAAATAGGCTAAACTGGATGGACGCTTGTCTTTTTTCGGCCTTATAAACTATAAACTATAAAGGTTGGGTCCTGAATGCAGCCCTCATCATGGTTCCCTATCGGCGCTGCGATCAGCACCAGCAGGGACAATGATGAGGGTAGTAGTGTCTGATATTGCAGTGTCCACCTGTAAAAATAAGAATAAAAATAATCAAATTCATATACTCACCTCTCCTAGGTGTCCCCAGCTATAATCCTCTGACCGCTGATGCCGATAACCCGGGGAGAATGAGCGGCTCCGGAGCTGCGCTCAGTGAGTGACAGGACACGGCTCCTGAGCTCAGCTCCAGAACCACTCATTCTCCCGGCTCCTCGGCGTCAGAGGATTACACCGGGGGACACCTAGGAGAGGTGAGTATATGGATATTATTATTTTATTCTTAGTTTTACACAGGGACACAGCGGGAGCAGACACTACCACTACCCTCACCCTTGTCCCTGTTGGTGCTGATTGCAGCACAGGAAAGGAATCATGATGAGGGCAGCGCTCAGTACCTGGCACTTGGGAACAGCGCTAACTGTATGCTGATTCCCAGTAGCCAGTATGTGTGATCCTGATACGGCACATGGGCCGCACACGGATGCAACATGTAAAACGCACACGGACACTGATATCTTCAGTAACGGAAATATATGTGAAACCGGCCTAAAAAACAGGTATTGTGCTGTTTTTTGGTGGAGATTATAGGAATCTACAGTACGTTTAATAAAGTCAGTTTTATTCATCAAAAAAGCTGCAAAATCAGTGTTTTCCCACTTTCTTATTGCTATGGGTGAAAAACGCTGCAAAAACTCTTTTGTTCAATGCCCCCGTTGGGGCATACGTTCGAACCTACAAGAAAAAGGGATATGGATATATGTGCCTACAGGGCCATAGACTGTAATGATGCCGGCAGAGCAAACGTGCGCTCTGCATAATTTTCGTGAGTGCACGCCTACAGGAGGTGGACACTCAGACATAATAGACTGCATCTGAAAGTCCGCTTCCAGTAAGTGTACACTTCCGAAAATAATGCCAGCAGAACGCACGTTCGCTCTGTCAGCACCATTACAGTATATGGCCCCATAGGCACATATGTCTGAATCCCGTTTTGTGGGGGGTCTGGACATATCCCCCGACGGGGACATTGAGCGTAATGTGAAAGCACAGTAAGCCAGGGATATGGTACAGATTTACAGTTTGGATCATTTCATATGGGAAGATACCACAAATGTGTACTTTTTTTTTTCACTTTCACGTTTAGTAGCAGAATACTTTTATTTCATACTTTATTTAGATTTATTTTTTACGTAGCTTTAACTTTTACTTTACAGTCACTGATCTAATATCCTGCAATACTTCAGTACTGCAGAATATTAGGTCTGTCTGTTTTATATTGACAGTTCACATGTAGGACCCTGCATATTCCAGGCCCCAAAGATGGCTAACCTAAAGCCATTACTTGGCCTCAGGTTACCATAGGCTTAAGAGTAAGCCCTTCCCCTGCAATAGCCATCTAGATTCCGCTGTCACAATTGATGGCGGTATCTAAGGGGTTAAAAAGTATTGGTTACTACGCTGCATTGTGACATCATCACTTACCTTATATGGAAGCTGGCAGTGATGTCACACTGGTGAGTGATGTCACAATAGAGCGGAACCTATAAACATTCCGTCCCATCTCACACCGGTCAGACTTGGTATTTGTTCGTCTTCTGACAGCACTTACTTAGATCTTCTTCTTGTGGATTAGCGATTTACTTGTGGATTAGCGAATTATTTGCGATTTCCTTGTGGATTAGCGGTTTACTTGTGGATTAGCGAATTATTTGCGATTTCCTTGTGGATTAGCGGTTTACTTTTGGATTAGTGGATTACATCTGGATTATCGAATTACTTCTGGATTATCGGATTATTTCTGGATTTTCTTGAAGTCATTGACTGAGGACTTCTCCATCTGGAGGTAAATCTATTCTGTGCTGTTAATTATAAGACTGCTCGTTTTTATCCCATCATTATGTTTTCCATATTATTATTTCCAAGACCCGTAACGTTATCATTTTTCGGGATCTGGGGTCGGGTGAGGGCTTATTTTTTGTGCACGGAGCTGTCATTTTAAATTATTTCGGGGGTAGATACAATGTTTTGATCGCCTCTAGTTGCATTTTATTGCAATATTGCGGTGGCCAAAATAACGTAATTCTGGAGTTTGGATTTTTTTTCTCGTTACGCCATTTACTGACCTGATTACTTAATATTTTGATAGATTGAACATTTCTTAATGCGATGATACCAAATATGTGTATTTTTTTTTATGAGCCGGCGATCTCAGGAGATTCACAATGAAAGGCACGGGGGTCTTCTGCAGACTCCCGTTTGTCATGACAGCCCACTGATGCCCTGCGATCACGTGACAACAGCGCTGATGTGAACGTTGATAGATAGATGGAGATTATAAGGTGGGAGGGGGGATAAAGAGCAAAAATGCATTCATCTCTTGCTGTACTGTATGTATATATGTGAACCCGCTCCACATGTACAGCACTCTGGAATTACCAGGGTGGTCCGCTCTACAAGTCTGCAGTCACTCTATGATTCTCCGCCAGTGGGCGAGTGACTAGTGCTGGACTAGTCTTGTCTCTGGCTATGGTTTCCGGCTCGCTCTTCATTGTACATAATGTACCTTGCTGCAATTGTGCTGGCAGACTGCAGTTCATGCTCCCGGGGTTTGGGACGGAGAAATCAGGTGACAGGTTCCCTTTAGAAATAAAGAATAGTAATAATAATGGCAGCCAGCTATTTACTGTGTATGGGGCATGGCAAGCTGCTCAACGTATTATGACCCCATGTATTATAGCATCAATATATCTTCATCTCCTTCAGATCTTCCTCCTGACTCTGTCTGGTCAAGGACCACAGAGGGGACGTCACTCACCACCGTGCATCAGCTGAGAAGAGACCTTCAGCGTGTACAGGACGCAGCAGAGCGCCGGACATCTTTAGGGTGAGTATAATGGCGGAGGTGCTGGCTGTTGGCACCGACCATTGATTTAGGCCGGGGTTGTACAAGCCAATTTATGGCATTTAACGACTATCATTCGGTTACTTGTTGGCTGATTGTGTCACTTAATTGCCTATTTGAGCATTTCTTATTGCTGTAAAATACTGACCAAATACTGGACGTGTGAACATGGCTTAAAGCTGAAAATTATTTGGTTTAGATCTAAAATAAAACCTGTGTCAAGTTGTGATTTGTGCTGATGGGGTCTACCATCGCTGTACACACAGGACTGGAGAAAATAAAATGGTAAAATCTAATCTGTGACTCGTATTATAGGTTGGAATAACACTCTACTGCTCGGAATTTATCACACTTTTCCTTGTGGAGCATTGAAAACGCTACTTTAAAGTTTGTTTTTGGCTAAGAAACCTGATTTACATTGTGGAATTCACCAGCTATTACTGTAAGTATTCTGAGGTTAATATAACAAACAAAATTTCTTTAATGAAATTGACAAAACCTAGATTTTTAGGGACCATTTCACCTTTGAAGTAACTTAGAGGGGCCTATATGTCAGGAAAACCAGCAAACAAGACCCAATTTTAAAATCTGCACCCTTGATTGTATTCAAAACCACATTCAGAAAGCTTGTTAACCCTTTAGAAAGAAATGAAAAATTACATTTTCTGTTTAACATAGATGTTGCTTTAGTCCTAAACTTCTCATTTTCACAAGGCTAACAGGAGAAACTGGAAGCCACAATGAGTGGTACAATTTCTCCTGAGTGCAGTGATCTCCCATCTGTGGGCAGAATCTAATCTATGGTAACGCGGCAGGGCTCGAGAGGGAAGGAGCACGATATGATTTTTGGAGCAGGTTTTCTACTGGAATAGTTTGCAGAGGCCCTAAGTGCCAGAACAGCAGAATCCTCCTTCAAGTGACCCCATTTAGACATTACACATCTCTAGAAATTCATCTACTGTGAAGAAACAACTTTGACTTTATGGGTTATTTTTCAGTGGATATTGCAGAGTAAAAATTGCAAATAGTGTTGTGCTCGTACATTGTAGCGCCCAATACATTGTATCCAGCTTGTGCTTCTGGAGACACGCACTCCGTAAATTAACTGGGCTCCCCCCACTAGAGTAATGCCAAAAAGTGATAAACCGCAGATTAGTAACTACTGACGGGTTCTGATCTCATATTAAAGCATGCAGATTGTTCTTTCCATATCATTAAGTCCAGTAAGTTTTGTGTTGTCCTCCCATAAGGAGGTGAACAGATCACTGTATCGGTATTAGTATCCTTGTACCGATCCTGCCAAAAACCAACATTACAAAAGGAGTCTGTTCTTAGCTCAAACTTCAGAAATGCCACATAGTGATGTGTAATGGAATAAAAAGGCTGAGGGCTTACCTTACCCTGCACGGTGAAGCCCCCTGTGACAATGGGTAATGTATGTAACGAAAACCCACAGCATCCATTGGTTTTCAATATGGCGTTTGCTGCATCCTCATCTGTTCTCCAGCTGTAATGTGAAATATCATTTTATTATTTGCATTTATATTGTAGAAATAATGATAATTTACCTTCAATTAATGAATGTTAATTCCATTGATAATTTACATGACATTTCTTCTAACATAATATTCCTTTCTTGGCAGATTTCCTCTGATTACATGATGAAGCATTCCAGCATGGCATCCAGCGATCAACATAAAGACCTGTTGGCCTTGCTGGATCTGCTCGCTGTCCCACTCCTGGAGGACACTATTCCAGGCATTGTCACATCATATGAGCCTGAAGAAATGAAGACCATGACCAGCGTGCTTATAGAACATCTGCATGATCTGGATGGACAGGATTTGGTGAATGCCCTCCTGTTCTTGGCAACCGTAACATCTGCCAGAGCGGACACTGAGAACTTTCTGACTGATGAGCTGATTGATGAGACCTACTGTCTCATGCTCAAAGCAGAAAGTGAGAGACATCAGGGAATAACTGGTGCAGCTATGACGCTCCTGGCTAACATTGCTGTATACCGCTCCAAAGACGTCATGGAGCTCTTGGAAATCGATGAGGAACATCCACAGAGCAGCGAACTGAAAACACTGGATCTGATTTCCACCAAAACAATCAGAGTTTGGAATGAGATAAGTGCAGCGCAGAATATACTGACAGTGGATGACTTGATTGTCCATACACAACACCAAGCTGGACCATGTGACAGCTTTGATTTTTATTATCATCTTCTGCACCCTAGCTATGGGTTCATTAACCATCAGGATGACTCTCATGTCCTCCAAGACACAGACACAACCCAGACTGCGATGTGTCGTTACATTACTTGTGTCTTAACTGATGAGGAAAGGAAAAAGGTCATCCATTACCTGCTTATAGCAATGAGATCTGCTGTAAGAACCAGCAAACTCATCAGCATCATGTTCTTCTCGGAGCTCCTACTTCATCCTGAGCTCCTGGAGGGGAAAATGGCAAAAGACTTGATCTTATTCATGGCTTCAAAGATGGACAGCTCGGACGAGCTTGAGGTCTGTCTTGCTGTAGAAGCTATGGGAAATGCCAGTATAGGTGCACCAAGACAGGTGCATCAAGTGAAAGACGTCATCTATGGCTGCCTTTACAGTAAACTAACGGATCATAGGAAGCTAAAAGTTGTCATCAAAAGCTTACAAGCCCTTTCAAAGTTTGTCACACTGCTGAAAAGATCAAAACTTGGCAGTGCTTTTGGGAGAATTGTCCATCGTTGTACAGACTACCTAAACATCCCAAACCCACTGATCCGCACATACTCTACTTCACTATTTGCAGATCTCGCCCAGAACTGCAACAGGGACAAGAGAGGCTTCAGTCACCACGTCAGGAGATGCCTGCCTGACTTACTGATAAAGTTACACAGCAAAGACCAGCAGGTTAAGGCATCCGGTATTGCAGCCTTGTTGCATTGTCTGCCTTACATCGGATGTAACAACGTAGAAGAACTGTTATGTGCTAATGGCGAAAAGTCCTGCAAAATATATGAACAACTCGGGCAAAAAGAACCTGCCCTTCTGGTGAAGATGATGATCCACAGTACCGAAATGCTGTATATGGTAGACGAGGTAGACGCTGTCCTGAAACACCTCACTATGATAAGAGACGCTTTACCCTATGAAGAACTCTATCCGTCAAAATTGGAAGACGTGTTTAAAGGGTTGAGGAGACTCACAAGTCAAATCTATAATCCAGGGCTGAAGGAGGCAAGTAACCGTGCCGTGGACATCCTGGCCACCAAGTGGAAAAGCATTGGAACTGTTAAAGTAGTTAAAGTTGGAACACCCAGTTACGAGATCTATGAAAAACTGGAAAGAGTGGAAGTCATATTTTACGAAACTTCAGTGTGAAACATCTATCAATGGACATCCTGTGCACAAAGTGGAGAAGTACTGGGACTGTTAGCAGGATGGAGAAAACTTGATAGTCCCCAAATGTATATTTTTTTAAATAAATCTTATAAAAAATACTCTTTGTTTGTTTTATTGCTGATAGTAACTAACTATGTCTTCTGCATTTCGAAACTGTACCTATATCCTAGAGATGAGTGAATAAATTGGAGTGGAATTCTACTTGAATTTTACAAAAATCCACATTCACCAAAATGTAGAGTGTTTGTAATTTGCTTCCAAGCGGATTCAGCAAAATTTATTTTGCAGAACCAGAAAAGGCCATCAAAATGTAAAAAAATAAATACCGGCTCCTCCGCTCCTCATTGTAACCTGTCCGGTCGTCTTCAGATCACCGACGGTCTTCAGAGCATGCACGCAAATCAGGAAATCAATTTCAGATCAGTTGTGGATCAGGCAACAGTCACCCTGATGATCCGATGTTAGCAGGTCCCTGGTAGCAGAATTTATTCAATGTATGGAGCTGGAACAGCACAACTCCATTGTGTAATGGTTGTTCAAATGCTGAGGGACCTGATAACCTAGCTCTATCACTAGCCCTATATCTGACCCTGTACCTTACCCTAACTCTAACCCAACCCTAGCTAGGGTTAGAAAAGGGGTGTGTGTGTGTATGACGCGCCCCTGGGCCTGTGTCGCGCTGCGTTGCGCACGCGGGAGCTTACCCGGAGCCGGATCTGTTGAGGGTTGTAGTCTCGTGGCGGTGACCCGGTCCGTGCCCAGGGAGTCAAACTGAGCGGCGATGTATCAGCGGTAGATGTTGGACGACTACGCCACCCGTTGAGTACAGCTAAGGAGCTGCTGCTGCAGGGCAGACCGCTGAGGCCGGTGGTAGGATTGTGCAGCGTGATAGTATAACCCCCAACGGGAGGGGTACGGCCTCAGGGCAGCCGACGTGGATGATGGGGGTAGCAGGAACCACTCGGAGACGGTACGGTGTAGTTCAGGGTCTTTACTGGTGACAAAGATAGACCCTCCCGGAGTACTGGCTAGCGATTGGGGCCTGGTCAGTCCTTGAGCAGATGGGATCTCCCCTGGCCAGGCGGAGTTGTAGGCCTCCCAAACTAACTGTACTCTTCTGGCTACCTTGCTAGAGGCGGGTATAAGTAGCCCACGTCCCTCAGTGTACCGTGTGGTGCTCACCCATATGGCCGGTGACTCGGGGCCTTCGGGTTTCTTGGCCAGAGGACCTGGAATCCCCTGCCTGACGGATTCTGCTGCTGGGTAGGAGTTAGTCCCCACAGCCTCGGACTCCGGGTCCGGTAAGAAATCTTCTCAGTCAGGGCGAGCTCTGCAGCTGCCAGCCCCTGTCTCCTTGTAACACTGCTCCCACAGAGCTCCTGATGTTCTGTTCCTATATTTGCTTCTTTTCTCTGTCTCTACTTCTTCTCTACTCACTAACCCGGCCTCAGCCCTAGGTTTATATAGGGGAAGTTCTTCCCCTCCCAGGACTGGGCAGGAGGTGTGGCATGCATAGGATTCCTGACCAAGAGACCTCCCACCTGCTCTCAGACGTAATATCTCTATCACTGTGGCAACCAGACCCCTGGGGTGTCACATGTAAAACATAAAATAATGAATACAGACGAGCAGATTACATTTACATTTACCAGCTTCACCAAACTTCTCCAAGACATTTGGTTTCATCCAAATCAATGGCACTTCAAATCCCCTAGATGCCCTGATAAAACATATATGACAGTCCTCACTATTCTCCTCCCTCACTATTCTCCTCCCAGCTGTGTTGTCACACACTATCTGTACAATTTTTCAGTGTTTTATGGCTTTTTCTCCGTATCTGGATGGCTAGGCTGTGAGCTGTGATGTCTTCTCACTATGCATATGTCTTGCACGTACAGAAGTGTTGCACAATCAAGAAAACTTGTTGATTGCTGTGGATCCAACCTAACCATAAACCTAGATGGGAGGAAGTATAGCGAGTGAGGAAAGAGTGTCCTACAATCTGATGGCTAGTTACAATATGCAGATTGTTCTTGCCATATAATTAGGGCCAGTAAGTTTTGTGGTGTTGCCCTTCAATAAGGCAGTGAACAGCGCACTGCACTGGCATTAGTATACTCGTACGGATACTGCCGAAAACCAACACTAAAGTAGGTGTCTACACTTAGCTCTAACTTCAGCAATGCCACATAGTGATGTGTAATGGCATAAAAAGGCCAATCCACTTCAGGACTTACCTTCCGGAGAAGCCCCCTATCTCACTAGAGATGGCAGACAAAGGTAAGCAAAAATCCAAGCAATGTGAACTGAGGTCTAAGATGGTACACATGCAAGAAATAGGAGCATGTTCATGTAGCACCCTGAGGATTCGGCTGCTACAGGGGTATTGCACCTCAACCCAGAGGTGTGATATTCCACTCCCGGGTAAGGATGGAGTGTGGAACTGAGCTCGGTAGGCTGCATGCACTACACACATCCCATTTCCGGGGAACAGACCAACGGTACTCCCACTTAGAAATGTGCAGGTACGACCGAGTCTGTTCCTGGCTGGAGTGGGAGGGGGGTGGTACATCCCAAGTAGTGTAGGGGCAGATAGGGGGAGCAGCCTGGGTAAAGATAGGAGCTCATTGGGTGCTGGTCACCTGAGCTCACACATAGAGGGAGTATTTAAGGTGGGCACCATCAAAGAGCAGGGTCAGTCAGTCTGTCAGAGTGGAGTAAGTCAGCCTTTGCAGAGGAGTGAAAGAGAGCAGAGGAGCAGAGCGGCCTGAGCCAGAGTGAGAGAGGAGAAGAAAGAGAGACCCAGAGGGGGTAAAAAGAAGAGACTCTAAGAACCCAAATTCTATCCCCGGGTGAAGAGTCGGCAGTAGGGTACCGGAGCCCAAACTGGTGGGGGCAAAAGCAAACCCTAGCCAGAGACCGGAGGCCGTGGGCAGCGTCTGCCACGGCCACCCACCACATCCACCCCGAAGGCAGACCACGTGGAGGGTCAGGGAACCCAAGGCCAAGGGTCTCCCAACAGAAGGCCCGAGGGAGCTGGACCTAGGTGGATCACTAGTGGGGACGGCCAGAGGAAAGGACAGAAGGAGAGCTCAGGGTCACGCTCCGGACTTGCTTGGGGGTTGGCTGGATCCAGGACCTGGTGGACGCAGCACGGCTCGGGTGGTCACTTGAAGCTGGAGTGACCGGAACATCAGCAGTGAGTAAATACCCTAAACTGCACAACCCGACTCGGTCTTCATTTTACATCTACGCTGCACCACCACAACCCCCATCCTCTGCACCTGACCCCCTGAGGCTATACCCCACCCGTTGGGGGTTATACCATCAAAAGCTGCACCAACACCATCAGCCTCAGCGGACCCTGCTGCAGCGGCGGCCATAGTGACCGCAATACAACGGGTGGCGTAGTCGACATTAAGAACTTAATAACATCTGTAGGACTGCCACATACAACTGAGTTTGACACCCTGGGCACGGACCGGGTCACAGCCACTCGGAAGACTACAACTCCCATCTGATCCGGCTCCGGGTATTCCCCTAAAGAATATGGCCCAGGGGGCGCGTCAACTTTGGCGTAGTCGGCAGGATTACGTGCCCGCAACACCCGGGTACTGCGTGCCTGAAGAAAAGAACGAGTTTACCTCAAAAAGAAGTCTCCTGCCGGTTCCGGAGGGTCCCCGCCATCGGACCCCATCACCAGTCGATTCCCGCCGGTTGTCCGCCATTAACAGCTTTTTCCCGCCATCTGCAGAGTTTCCCGCCACTGGGAAGCGGTTCCCGCCATTTCCAAAGGTTTCCCGCCTTGGAAGAGCGGACGCCATTATGGGCGTGCCAGAGGGTGGCAAGAGGCCACCTCCCATCGTGGGCCAGGACCGAAAATGGCGCCAAAAGTGGAAACCGCCCCCACCAACAGAGACTGTGATGCTAGAGGTGTCTGTCAGCGTGAAAGAACAGCCCCTGGAGCTGACAGTCACCAAGTGGCCCCGGGACCGCCCTCGGGGGGGGAGGAGACGAAAGGAGAGAGCAAAGATGGGTGTCGCTTGGAGCAGTCTGGAGAGAGCGCACCCGGAGGCAAGAAGCCTGGAGAAGAATATCGGAGGAGCTTACCCGGAGATGGCGAGAAAGCAGAGCAGCACCGGCCCGTTGGCCAGGAGCCTGCTAGAAACAGAGGAGGGAGAGCAGAGCAGCACCGGCCCGCTGGCCAGGAGCCTGCTGGAGACAACGGAAGGAGAGCAGAGCAGCACCGACCCGTTGGTCAGGAGCCTGCTGGAAACAACGACCCCACTAGGCCTAGTGGAGGTCTTAGCACAGCTCCCCCGAGACCGGGAGTGTGCACAGACCGCTCTGGAGGGCCTCGCAAGGAGGATGGCCCGGGTGCAGCGAGAGACGTTGGCGGAGTGGAGCCGTGAGATGGCCCAGCAGACCGAGACCTGTCAGCGGAGCACGCCACCCGAGATGAGGAAACAGACCGCCTCTGAGGATGGCGCGGGAGGATTGAAGGCCGGAGACGGCGCCGAGAAGGGAGCCGAACGAGTGGAGGCAGGTAAAGGGGACGTCTATACCCCAAACTGGGAAACCGCGTACCTGCCCCAGCTCCCCGTCGCAGAGCCCGAAGTCTATCCTGCCGTGCCCGTCGCTGCAACGTCACCGCCGCAGACTAGGCCTCAAACGGGAGCCGCGACCCCTGTGACGTCACACGCCCCGACCCCGAGCGTGACCAAGCAGGAAGTACCACCAGCCTGGTCGCAAGGCCTAGTACCCCCGGGCGCCGCAATACCAACAGCGTCCCCTACCTCCGCGGAGCCCCCGGCCTGGTCGCAGGGCCAAGTAGCCCAGGGCGCCGCCGTCCTTACGGTGCCCTTCACCTTCCAGATACCCCAGGCCTGGCCGCAAGGCCCGGACAACCCGGGCGCTAACACCACCGCGCCCATAAGACCAAGAGTGCCGCATCTGGGAGAGGACCTGTACGCCCAGCATACGTGCCCGGATGGGCAGCCATTTATATGGCCACCGGAGCTTCACCATCCCCGACTCCGGAGAGAGAGACCCCTGGATGAACCCCTGATCCCGGCTCCAAAGCCCGTCAAGAGGATCTCGCCCCCGCTAGCAGAAGCGCAGTTTGAGTGGGACCCCACCGGAGAAGATCTCATGGGGTTCACTCAAGAGACTCGGGCAGCTGCAGCGGAGCGTGCTGAGTGCTGCCGCCAACAACTCGAGGTCTTCGAGAGGGAGCGGAGAGAGAGGCGGGTCCGGGAACAGCAAGCTCAAATAAGGAGCGCGGAGCAGAAGAGCCGGGCCAGGAGAGACCCCCGTGCAGCGCATAGTCCCCGCACCACCGGGACTGTGATTAAGTTTAACATGCAGCATGGGTGGGGCTTCATCCGAGACCACCGCACCCTAGGCGACGTCTTTGTAACCAGGAGAGACGTTGAATCCCACCTACCGGAGGGACACAGAGGTCGTGACCTTTACATCGGGGACGAGGTCACCTTCACCCGGCACAAGTGTGCCAAAGGACCTTACGCCCTCCATGTGCATCGCCTGACGGAGGAAGAGCTGCGGTGTGAGGAGGAAGAACAAGAGGACCCGGACGGGTCTGAAACAAGAGTTAGAGGTAACCATAAAGAAAGAGCAGGAGGACGCCGTCGTTAAGTACAGCGGAGCCGAAGCTGTATATAGTTGCCCGTCGGGGCACAGTGAACTGTTACTGTTGCTAATATAGTCCCCGTTGGGACCAGAGAATTGAACTGTTTACCCGTTTAACCCCTAAATCCCACTGACCGAGGACTGAGAGCGGTCATTCCTCCCTAATACCTGGCCGAGGACTGAGAGCGGCCATAGTCCCTGTATATAGTTGCGCGTCCTAAAGCACCCCCTACCATGTTTTTAAGAAAAGACTGTCGCACTTTTCCTGGGCACACGTTGCACAGTGTCCGGAGGAGGAGCTAGAAGCAAGAAGTGACTACGAGAAAGTTTTATATGAAAAGTTTTATTGATATATATATATATATATAATGTTTTATATGTTTATGCAAAAATTTGTATGTTTTGGTGTTGTTTATGTCTTACAGCCCGAGGACGTGCTGTGATTTACCAGGGGGGAATGTAGCACCCTGAGGATTCGGCTGCTACAGGGGTATTGCACCTCAACCCAGAGGTGTGATATTCCACTCCCGGGTAAGGATGGAGTGTGGAACTGAGCTCGGTAGGCTGCATGCACTACACACATCCCATTTCCGTGGAACAGACCAACGGTACTCCCACTTAGAAATGTGCAGGTACGACCGAGTCTGTTCCTGGCTGGAGTGGGAGGGGGGTGGTACATCCCAAGTAGTGTAGGGGCAGATAGGGGGAGCAGCCTGGGTAAAGATAGGAGCTCATTGGGTGCTGGTCACCTGAGCTCACACATAGAGGGAGTATTTAAGGTGGGCACCATCAAAGAGCAGGGTCAGTCAGTCTGTCAGAGTGGAGTAAGTCAGCCTTTGCAGAGGAGTGAAAGAGAGCAGAGGAGCAGAGCGGCCTGAGCCAGAGTGAGAGAGGAGAAGAAAGAGAGACCCAGAGGGGGTAAAAAGAAGAGACTCTAAGAACCCAAATTCTATCCCCGGGTGAAGAGTCGGCAGTAGGGTACCGGAGCCCAAACTGGTGGGGGCAAAAGCAAACCCTAGCCAGAGACCGGAGGCCGTGGGCAGCGTCTGCCACGGCCACCCACCACATCCACCCCGAAGGCAGACCACGTGGAGGGTCAGGGAACCCAAGGCCAAGGGTCTCCCAACAGAAGGCCCGAGGGAGCTGGACCTAGGTGGATCACTAGTGGGGACGGCCAGAGGAAAGGACAGAAGGAGAGCTCAGGGTCACGCTCCGGACTTGCTTGGGGGTTGGCTGGATCCAGGACCTGGTGGACGCAGCACGGCTCGGGTGGTCACTTGAAGCTGGAGTGACCGGAACATCAGCAGTGAGTAAATACCCTAAACTGCACAACCCGACTCGGTCTTCATTTTACATCTACGCTGCACCACCACAACCCCCATCCTCTGCACCTGACCCCCTGAGGCTATACCCCACCCGTTGGGGGTTATACCATCAAAAGCTGCACCAACACCATCAGCCTCAGCGGACCCTGCTGCAGCGGCGGCCATAGTGACCGCAATACAACGGGTGGCGTAGTCGACATTAAGAACTTAATAACATCTGTAGGACTGCCACATACAACTGAGTTTGACACCCTGGGCACGGACCGGGTCACAGCCACTCGGAAGACTACAACCCCCATCTGATCCGGCTCCGGGTATTCCCCTAAAGAATATGGCCCAGGGGGCGCGTCATTCACACTAGCAAAAAGATGCAAAACCTACAAAAGACAAAAAATATCTCATACCCTACCATCATTATATTACAAAGGTAAGCAGCAGCGTATTTCACAATGGAAGTAGCCGTAGCATTTTCACATCGTTAAGTGGAATAATTATCCCTGTTTGAGTGGCTTTCCCTTTTCTAAATGAATAAGCAATGTCCAAATAATATCTATTTAATAGGGAGACAAAACAGGTGTACTGTGCTGTTTTAACTGTGAAGAAATAATGGCCTCCAAACCAGAAGTGAAAAAAATATCCCTTTTCTTGTGGCCTGCAATTGGTCTGCTAGTTACAAAATCATTTGGGAATTACAAAGGCTTTCTATCAAGCCATCCAAAAATGATCCCTAAAGTGGCCTGTTTTGAGGATGAAAAAGTCCTGGCTTGTTGTCATTAAGTCATTTTAAAAATTAGCCCTATTTTCAGAACTCCTTTTGAGGGTGCAAACACATGAGAGTACGTTTCCCAGCATCAGAAGTACAGTCAAGCACTATGAAACACAGTGGGCAGCCAGGAGGTGTGTGGCTAGCATGGCGGTGCAGTGGCTGCGGCATCAGCAGCACGGTAGAGAGTTAGGACGGCTCAGGCAAGGACATGCTTAGCAGTTTAGGCCCAGAAATGGCAGCTGTACAGTCAAGCAGTATGAAACACAGTGGGCAGCCAGGAGGTGTGTGGCTAGCATGGCGGTGCAGTGGCTGCAGCATCAGCAGCACGGTAGAGAGTTAGGACGGCTCAAGCAAGGACATGCTTAGCAGTTTAGGGCCAGAAATGGCAGCTGTACAGTCAAGCAGTATGAAACACAGTGGGCAGCCAGGAGGTGTGTGGCTAGCATGGCGGTGCAGTGGCTGCAGCATCAGCAGCACTGTAGAGAGTTAGGACGGCTCAGGCAAGGACATGCTTAGCAGTTTAGGCCCAGAAATGGCAGCTGTACAGTCAAGCACTATGAAACACAGTGGGCAGCCAGGAGGTGTGTGGCTAGCATGGCGGTGCAGTGGCTGCAGCATCAGCAGCACGGTAGAGAGTTAGGACGGCTCAGGCAAGGACATGCTTAGCAGTTTAGGCCCAGAAATGGCAGCTGTACAGTCAAGCACTATGAAACACAGTAGGCAGCCAGGAGGTGTGTGGCTAGCATGGCGGTGCAGTGGCTGCGGCATCAGCAGCACAGTAGAGAGTTAGGACGGCTCAGGCAAGGACATGCTTAGCAGTTTAGGGCCAGAAATGGCAGCGGTACAGACAAGCATTATGAAACACAGTAGGCAGCCAGGAGGTGTGTGGCTAGCATGGCGGTGAAGTGGCTGCAGCTTCAGCAGCACGGTAGAGAGTTAGGACGGCTCAGGCAAGGACATGCTTAGCAGTTTAGGCCCAGAAATGGCAGTTGTACAGTTGTAGAACGGGCAAGAAAGCTTGCAAAAGAACTTCAACATGACGTTTCAAGGATGGAGCGAGACTGCCATCTACTGGCCAGATACAGTCAAGCGGAACCAAAATATACAAAGGAAGTTGCAGGGGGAGCAGGTTCAGACGCTGGACCCGATCAGGTGACTTCCAGGAAGGAGTTCAGAGAGATAAGAGGCCAGCGCGCCAAACCTGAGGGGTCTTTGGCGCCAAGCAGCAGAGAGGAGCAGACGTGCTCCCTGCGTCCTGAGAAACCCCGAGTGACAGGCCAAATCCAGAGGCCTGAGAGGTGCTCCAGCCGGGCACCGGTAAAAGAGCTCCGGATCCCTCACAGCTGTGACCCGAATGCTGTGCCTGCTGAGGATACTAGGAACCTGATCACGGTGCTGAGTGAGTTTACGGAACCCGACGTCACCCGCCGACAGACGAGGCCTGGACCCCCCTATCCAAGGCTCGAGAGACTGCCTCCAACGGCCAAGCAGAGAGGAGCTGCATACGTGAGCAGGGCCGTCAGTTCCACTGCTCACCCACGGTACGGGGGACAATTGGGTTTAAGTACTCAGGTTGGGAGGGGAACGGTTGGGGCTAAAGTAGCACAACGTGATTTAATTGAATTTATCCGGAAAGAGACTCACGGCATAGTGGGAATAACCGGTGACCCCCGCTAGGGCCAAATTCACGGTTAAAGAACTTGTGTGGTGTCTCTCATGCTTGAGGGCATCACCTTACTTTAAGAGACTGCACCTTATTTTAAGAGACTGCGCCTTATTTTGAGAAATTTCGTATTTTTCTGATATTTCAAACCACTGTTCATTACCCTTGTTACTAATCCCTTGTTTCAGTATACCTGTTGTATAAAACTGTTTACAAACATCTCTGACTGTTCTCGCCTTGTGTCTCTGTGCGTTGCATTCTGGCACCTGCATTACATTTGGCGTAGTCGGCAGGATGCAACATTCAGACGCAGAGATGGCGGATCAGTCTGTGGATGGGTCCGGCCGGAGCCATATACCCCTGGGGGCTATGCTCAGCCATCTTCCCAAGTTTACAGGGGATGGCATGTCACTTTGGGACTGAGCAGAAAGACTGAGAAGTATGCTACGTATGTATCCCCTTGACCCTCTAGCCCAGGCGGAGCTGGCCCTCCTAACCCTTGATGGAGAGGCCCGACAGACTGTGATGTACCGCCCACCTGGGGACCGTGACACCGTGGATAAAGTGATAAAAATTCTAGAGGACATGCACGGTGACACTACAGATTTGGGACACTTGCGCTTATGTTTGTTTCAGCGGGTCCAAGGGGAAAATGAGACAGTAAATCAGTATGTTAATGCATTACAGGAAGTGACGGCCCATATCACTAAGAAAACTCGAGATGGGAACCGAGGACTGGGACCATTGGATGAGGCGTTGCGTGACCAACTGATTGCTGGCTTGAAAGACCCTTCCCTGAGGCAGATCCTGAAGGAGTGGCTGCGATTGAGCCCTGATATGGGCTTCCTGGAGGTAGGGGCTGAAGCTAGAGTCCTGGAGAGAGAAGTTCCTGTTCTCAAAGCCACAGTTAGAAGTCATGAGGCAATTGCTCCTGGATTCACCAACCAAGAGCCTGATTGGGTACGGGAAATACGTCAGGAAATTCGAGACATTCGGGGTGAGCTGAATTCTATTAGGAAGACTCCTACCGTCCCCTTGCTGACGGACCGTACTGCTCAACGCGGATGGAGACCAGAACAAGAAAGACGTTCCTATACGGCCCCAGCACGACATGTACCCGACCTATTGGCAGAACGAGGACTGGAGTGCTGGACCTGCGGAGGTAGGGGGCATATCTCCAAAGACTGTCCCAACCGAGAAAGGAGGAGGAGGGGACAGCCGTTAAACTAAAATTCCCCATGGTTGTGGAGCATACCGTCAGGTCTCGAGCTTCAGAGAGTAGAAGATGGATCTCTGAAGACATTGTCTCCGAGAGGCCCATTATCTGGGCTGAATTCAATGGGCAGCGGATCCGCTGTTTGATGGACACCAGGTCTCAAGTGACCACTATGCCTGAGACCTACTTTCAAAGTCACTTTCCTGAAGTCGCTCGTTCCTGCCGGGAACCCACTGTCAAACTGGTGGCGGCTAATCAACTACCTATCCCAGTAGCGGGAGTAGTATGGATGTCTGTGCGGGCATGTGGAAAGGACCTCGGTCGAAAAAGGATCGTACTGACCACCGGGCCCGGAGGCGATGGGCCCATTGTAACCCTGGGCATGAATGTGCTGAAAGAAGTCGGACAGTTCCTGGCTGAGGGCTGTAGCAAAAACAACTGGACCCGCGCCACTTGAGACCCAGCTAACAAGAGAGTGTTCCAGCACCTCGTGCGGGTCAGTCAGATTCAAAAGTTGCCCACTACCTCCCAGTACCTTGGTAAGGTATCGATACCGCCCGAAGCCACAATGACACTGCCGGTGGGACAGACTGTACTCACTTTGCCGGTGCTGGCACATGTATCCTTAGAGGGCGTGGACATTCAAGTTGAACCAATGGAGGGAGAAGAAACGCCCTCTGGACTCTTGATTGCTCGAACTCTGGCCACCGTGCAGCACAGTCGAGTACCCATGCGCTGCATCAATTTAAGTGGCACCAGTTTACAGTTGTTGCCCCGACAAGAGGTGGCGCGAGTGTGCATAATGCCGGAGGCCCTTACTAGAGCTGACGCTATAGGGCTGGCACCTGTGGAAGGAAAACCATGGACCCTAGAGGTGTCCCTCAATACCCAGGAACATGGAAGAGAACCGTTGGCTGGACGCCACCTCCTGGAAGAAATGGAAGCTAACCTGACTGAGTTTTCTGCTGGACAAGTAAGGCAGATCGAACAACTTCTACAGCGATATCAGGGAGTGTTTGCACAGCATGAAGATTATTTCGGGTGCACTCGGGACATTCAGCATGAAATATCCACCGGAAATACTGCTCCCATCCGAGAGAGATATCAGCAGATCCCGCCTCAAATGTACCAGGAGGTGAAAGAGCTGTTGTCCCACATGTTGCGGAACGGTGTGATCCGTGAAAGCCAGAGCCCCTGGGCGGCTCCGATCGTGCTGGTCCAAAAGAAGGATGGTACCCTGAGATTCTGCGTAGACTATCGAAAGCTGAATGCCTGTACAGTACGGGACTCCTATCCACTCCCCCGAATCGAAAAGTCTCTATCTGCACTAGGGAGCGCCAAATTCTTCTCCTCCCTCGACCTGGCCAGTGGCTATTGGCAGGTCCCAGTAGCTGAGAAGGATCGTCCAAAGACAGCTTTTGTTCTCCCTATGGGCCTGTTTGAGTTCAATCGAATGCCGTTCAGACTAACAAATGCGCCAGGAACCTTCCAACGGCTGATGGAGAGCTGCTTGGGGGACCTCAACTTTGAAGCCACTTTAATATATCTGGACGATATAATTATCTATTCCGCTACGTTTGAGGATCATCTCCGCCGATTGGAACAAGTGTTAGAACGGCTACAAAGGCACGGCCTGAAAATTAAGCCTCGTAAGTGTCGTCTCTTCAAAAGAGAAATTGAATATCTGGGGCACACTGTGTCCAGTGCAGGGGTGCACCCCACTGCGGAGAAAGTAGCTGCCGTGCAGAAGTGGCCCACGCCCGCCAATCTAAGGGAAATAAGGGCGTTCCTGGGGCTTGCTGGATACTACCGCAGATTCATTAAAGACTTCGCTAAGATTGCGATCCCGCTCAATGAATTGCTGAGAGGAACAGCCGGGGGAGCCAAGCGGCAGCCCATTCGGTGGGGCCCCACGACAAGAAGAGACATTCCGAGCATTGAAAATGGCGCTAACAGATGCCCCAATTCTGGCCTACGCTGACTTTTCGCAGCCTTTCATGTTGTACACTAATGGAAGCTTGCATGGGCTGGGAGCAGTGCTGGCTCAAGTACAAGGAGGGAAAGAGCGAGTGATCGCGTATGCCAGCAGGTCACTCCGAGATACGGAGAAGAATCCGGACAACTACAGTTCGTTTAAGCTGGAGCTACTGGCACTGGTGTGGGCCATGACCAAGAAATTTTGCTGAGTACTTGTCAGGGTCAGAAGTGCAAGTGCGGACAGATAACAACCCTTTGGCCCACTTGGAGAACGCCAAACTGGGCGCATTAGAACAGCGGTGGGTCGCGAGGATGTCCAAATTTCAGTATAAAATCGCCTATCGGTCCAAGGCCCTGAACACACATGCAGATGCCCTGTCCCGGGTCACTCAGGCGGAGCCGAAGAAGGACAGAGATGAGGAGCTCGAAGGCGACGAGATCCCGGATTTCAGCCAGTTCGCCGCTGCTGTGGTTGACGCCCAAGAGACCAGAGAGGAGCCAAGGCCCACTCAGATTCTGGGCCGTTCAAGAGATGAATGGATACATCTGCAGCAATCCGACCCGGAGCTAGCAAAGTTGAGAGAATGGGTCGCCCTTAATCAGAGACCCGACCAGGAAACCAGAGCCGCTTCACTTCCAACTACCCTACAAATCCTAGGCCAGTGGGAGAGGCTCCTCCTGAAGGACGGCTTGCTATGCCGAAGAATCCAGCTGCCTCGAGAGTTTGATGTTACCTGGCAAGTGGTAGTTCCAGGAGCGCTAGTAACACAGCTAGCCCAAGAAGCTCATAGAAGAGGTGCTCACTTCGGAGTAGAAAAGACCTTACGGTGGTTGCAACGGCTCGTGTATTGACCTCAACTGCGACAAGAAGTCGAGGGGGTCTGCCGAACATGTCGCCAGTGTGAGTTGAACAAGCCCCCGGAGCAAAGAGCTCCCATTCAGACCATCCGAACTTCTGCCCCCTTGGAAGTCTTGATGATTGACTACTTGATGGTAGGAACTTCATACAATGGTTATGGACACTGTTTAGTCATGACTGATCACTTCACCAAGTTCACAGTAGTGACGCCCACTAAAGATAAAGACAGCAGAAGCTGCAGCCAAGGCCATCTGTCAAGATTTCATCCGGATTTATGGGTGCCCGAAGCAAATACATTCTGACCAGGGAGCCTGCTTCCAAGGACGAGTGATGGATGAGCTATACCGCATCTATGGGATCGACCGTTCCCGGACAACGCCCTACCACCCGCAAGGGAACGGTGCATGCGAGCTCTTTAACCGAACCCTGTTGCAAATGTTGTGAACACTGGAAGCGGACAAAAAGATGAAGTGGCCCGAATTCGTGTCCGAGCTGGTGTGGGTGTATAATAATCGAGTTCATGCAACCACCGGCTACACCCCCTACATGTTGCTGTTGGGAAGAAGTGGCCGAGAGATCACCGAACTGGAGCTAGACTCAGAAGACCCCGGTCCTGGCAGTAGCCCAAGTACCTGGATTCGAGAACACCAGCGTCGACTCCATACCGTGAGAAGACTGGTTACTCAGAAGTTTCAGGAAGTAGAGCATGCAGTTCGGCCCCCGACCACAGGTGGATCGCTTCAGCCAGGAGACCGAGTGCTGGTGAGGGCTAAACAATTTGGGAGTAAGCTGGACAATCGTTGGGAGGCAATACCATATCGGGTGGTGAAGCAGGTTCACCCAGACAACCCCGTCTACGAGGTTAGGCCCGAAGGGGGTGACGCCGCGACATCCAGGGTGTTGCACCGTAATATGTTGCGTCCTTACTCCTCTGAAGCAGAAGTCTGTAACGGGGCTGGGCCCTCAGACGTGTTGGCTGAAGTGCCACATACAGGAACCCTGGGGGATGAAGAAGGGTGGGCCACAATGCAGTTGGGCCTGTCAGAACCATTGGTGCCACTCCCGAGTGGAACTCAGAATGAGTCAGGAAATGATTTGCAATCCCCAGTAGTTGATTCCTCGGATCTCCCGGAGTCTCCTCCGCAAGAAGAGCCCCGCAGAACTGAGCGGGCTAATGCCGGAATTCCTCCTAACCGGTATGCTCAGGAAGAGTTTATCTGGTCTCGAATGCAACAGAAAACGCAGGAGTGTGCCCAACTCCTGTCTGAGCTTGCACTGCCTGGAAGGAGACATCAATTCTGCGAGGAGTCCACTCGCCCGAGGACTGGCGAGCAAAAAGGAGGGAGGAATGTAGAACGGGCAAGAATGCTTGTAAAAGAACTTCAACATGACGTTTCAAGGTTGGAGCGAGACTGCCATCTACTGGCCAGATACAGTGAAGCGGAACCAAAATATGCAAGGGAAGTTGCAGGGGGAGCAGGTTCAGACGCTGGACCCGATCAGGTGACTTCCAGGAAGGAGTTCGGAGAGATAAGAGGCCAGCGCGCCAAACCTGAGGGGTCTTTGGCGCCAAGCAGCAGAGAGGAGCAGACGTGCTCCCTGCGTCCTGAGAAACCCCGCGTGACAGGCCAAATCCAGAGGCCTGAGAGGTGCTCCAGCCAGGCACCGGTAAAAGAGCTCCGGATCCCTCACAGTTGTGACACGAGTGCTGTGCCTGCTGAGGATACTAGGAACCTGATCGCGGTGCTGAGTGAGTTCGCGGAACCCGACGTCACCCGCCGACAAACGAGGCCTGGACCCCCCCCTATCCAAGGCTAGAGAGACTGCCTCCAACGGCCAAGCAGAGAGGAGCTGCATACGTGAGCAGGGCCGTCACTTCCACTGCTCACCCACGGTATCGGGGACAATTTGGTTTAAGTACTCAGGTTGGGAGGGGAACGGTTGGGGCTAAAGTAGCACAACGTGATTTAGTTGAATTTATCCGGAAGAGACTCACGGCCTAGCGGGAATAACCGGTGACCCCCGCTAGGGCCAAATTCACGGTTAAGGAACTTATGTGGTGTCTCCCATGCTTGAGGGCATCACCTTACTTTAAGAGACTGCGCCTTATTTTAAGAGACTGCGCCTTATTTTAAGAGACTGCGCCTTACTTTGAGAAATTTCGTATTTTTCTGATATTTCAAACCACTGTTCATTACCCTTGTTGCTAATCCCTTGTTTCAGTATACCTGTTGTATAAAACTGTTTACAAACATCTCTGACTGTTCTCGCCTTGTGTCTCTGTGCGTTGCATTCCGGCACCTGCATTACAAGTGAGTTAGCCTCTGGGGTGATCCTTACTGAGCACCGCTGCAGGTGGCATGCACCCATGGGGATGACACCCCTGTGAGTGAGTCAGCCTCTGGGGTGATCCTTACTGAGAACTGCTGCAGGTGACATGCACCAATTGGGATGACACCTATGTGGGTGAGTCAGCCTCTGGGGTGATCCTTACTGAGCACCGCTGCAGGTGACATGCACCCATGGGGATGACACCTCTGTGGGTGAGTCAGCCTCTGTAGTTATCCTTTCTGAGCTCCGCTGCAGGTGACATGCACCCATGGGGATGACACACCTGTGAGTGAGTCAGCCTCTGGGGTGATCCTTACTGAGCACCGCTGCAGGTGACATGCACCCATGGGGATGACACCTCTGTGAGTGAGTCAGCCTCTGGGGTGATCCTTACTGAGCACCGCTGCAGGTGACATGCACCCATGGGGATGACACCCCTGTGAGTGAGACAGCCTATGGGGTGATCCTTACTGAGCACCGCTGCAGGTGACATGCACCCATGGGGATGACACCCCTGTGAGTGAGTCAGCCTCTGGGGTGATCCTTACTGAGCACCGCTGCAGGTGACATGCACCCATGGGGATGACACCCCTGTGAGTGAGTCAGCCTCTGGGGTGATCCTTACTGAGCACTGATGGAAGTGACATGCACCCATGGGGATGACACCCCTGTGAGTGAGTCAGCCTCTGGGGTGATCCTTACTGAGCACCCCTGCAGATGACATGCACCCATGGGGATGACACCCCTGTGAGTGAGTCAGCCTCTGGGGTGATCCTTACTGAGCACCGCTGCAGGTGACATGCACCCATGGGGATGACACCCCTGTGGGTGAGTCAGCCTCTGAGGTGATCCTTACTGAGCTCCAGTGCAGGTGACATGCACCCATGGGGATGACACCCCTGTGGGTGAGTCAGCCTCTGAGGTGATCCTTACTGAGCTCCAGTGCAGGTGACATGCACCCGTGGGGATGACACCCCTGTGGGTGAGTCAGCCTCTGGGGTGATCCTTACTGAGCACCGCTGCAGGTGACATGCACCCATGGGGATGACACCCCTGTGGGTGAGTCAGCCTCTGGGGTGATCCTTACTGAGCACCGCTGCAGGTGACATGCACCCATGGGGATGACACCCCTGTGAGTGAGTCAGCCTCTGGGGTGATCCTTACTGAGCACTAGTGTTGAGCCACCCCCGTAGTGTTCGAGTTCGGTTCGGTTCGTCGAACACCCGTGTGTTCGCCGAACTGTTCGTCGAACTGTTCGTCGAACACCTTCGAACACCGTTAAAACCAATGGCAGGCAAACAAAAACACATAGAAACACATAGAAAACACCTTCAAAGGTGTCCAAAAGCTGACAAACTGCTCAGAAGACACAACTAACACATGGAAAAGTGACAAGTACATATAGTCATGCGAAAAGAAAAGAGGTGGAGGAGTAAAAGGAGGGGGAGACACAGATATAGGCATGTCATGCCCTTCTAAAATCCAAAAAGTGAGAAGCCGACACGTTCAGTCCGCTCCTGCCCGTGCCACCTCCGTGTCGCCGGGTTTGTGCCAGAGCCGCGGTGAACCCTGACGGCCAGCCCCCCTCTCCCAATACTGGTGCCTGTCCGCTGGTGGGTCGAGCGAGCCCCCCTGTGGTGGAGGCAGCTCTAAGCTTTTTAATTTAAATTGTCTCTCTAATTTGAATAAATACACTTTAAATCCATTTACAAGGATCTATTGGAGGGCAAGTCTCATGCCAGCAGCCGCGTAATTCCAGCTCCAGTAGCGTCCACTAAAGCTGCTGCAGTTAAAAAGCTTTTATAAGGATCGAGCTCGGCTGTCCACCGCAAGGCATCCTACTGCCAGTCCGAGCCCCTATGCCTTGGGGTACCTCCTGATGCTCTTCACTGAGTATCCCGTGGTCCCGAAGCATTTCCTTTGAAAAAATGAAGTGTCCAAACTACAGGTGGTGTAGCTTGCTTAACAGCCGGGATAATCCGCTGACTAGCAGACACTGCTACTAGGCACAAAGTATTTCCTGGGCTAGATGCAGTTAAAAATTTGTAATTAGATACTCTCGTTGGATGCTGAGAAAGCATTCCATAGAGTCTCCTGGCACGCCATATATGATTCTCTTAAAAAGCTTGGGGTAGGGGTCTAGGGGACCCTTTTATAGCCAAAATCACGGCCCTGTATCACAATACGTCACCTAGGCTGAAGATAAATGGAACTGTAGCACCCTGAGGGCTCGGTTGCTACAGAGGTATTGCACCTCACCCAGAGGTGTGATATCTCACTCTCAGGTAAGGATGTAGTGTGGATCAGGACCCGACACCTGCATGCATTACACCACATTGCCGTGGGGCAGGGCGACCAATATGCCCCTGAGATGGGCACGACAGTCCCTGTCCCTGGCTGGAGTGGGGGGAGGGAACACTGAGGAAGGGGAACCCTGTAGTGCAGGAGCAGGGAGGAAGCAGTTCCTGGGTGCATTGAGAAGGGAGTATAAAAGGTGGGCACCATCTTAGTTCAGTGCAGAGAAGTCTGAGCAGAAGTGGCAGGGAGCAGGGGCTCTGCATGAGCTCTGCTCCGGAGGCGGGCCTAGTAACAGAGGCCCAGGCCTGGAAGAGGGAGAAGGAAGGAAGAGGAGCGGAGAAGGCTCCAGGAACGAGGAACGAAGGGATCTCAGGGGTGCGGACGGGCGAGTCGCCACCGCACGCCCGAATCCACCTGCGTGGAGGGGTCAGGCCAAAGGGGGAGACCGGTCCCCGAAACTAGTGGAGGCAGGAAACGACCCTCAGCTAGAAACAGGAGGCTGTGACATTTTATGTGGCGCAGCCCCTCGCTACACCCGCTAGGAAGGCACCACATAGGGTCAGGGAAACTGGCGCCAAGTTTACCAAGAGGAGGCCCGAGGCAGCCGGACAGAAGGGTTGGTAAGAAAGGCCAGACAAAGGACACACAAAGGGGGTCCTGTGAAGCACTCCAAAGTTATCTGGGAGTTGTCTGAGCCCCTCACCTGGTGAGCACAGTACGACGTGGGCAGCCGTTACCTGCAGACGTGGTCTGGATAATAAGAACTGTGAGTAAAGGCCCTGGACTGCATCACTGACTCCGTGTCATTACTGCTGCTGCCCTGCACCATCACCCCCATCCTCCGCATACACTGCCCTGAGGCTATACTCCTCCCGTGGGGAGTTATGCTACGCTCTGCTGCACCCACAACACCAGCCTCAGCGGTCTGCCCTGGAGCGGCGGTTCACTCTGACCGCAATCCACGGGTGGCGTAGTCGGACATTTAAACATCAAAACCACATAAATAGTTCCGCCACTGGTTTGACCGCCCTGAGCCACGGAACCGGGTTGCCGCCACGGAGACTACAACCACCAGCATCCACCAAAAAGGGTCCGGCTCCGGGTGTCCCAAGGCCCAGGGGGCGCGTCAGAACATTTTCATCACCTTTCACAATCACCAATGGGACAAGGCAGGGATGTTCTCTGTCCCCTCTCTTATACATCCTAGTGACGGAGCACCTGCTCTCATCAATTCGCCATAACCCCAATATTAGGTGGATTGAGGTGGGAGGCACCGAGTACAAGTGCTCTCTATTTGCTGATGATGTCCTAGTATATATCACTCAATCACATATATCCATCCATGCTGTTATGGCTGAAATAGATCACTTTGTTACATGGTCAAATTTTAAAATCAATGCAGCGAAGTCTGAGGCCCTCGATGTCTCCCTCCCCAAATCCATATAGGATTCCATCCAGTCCAACTTTCCCTTTGCCTGGCCCTCACAGGGTATCAAATACTTAGGAATTCCTATTCATAGAGACCTCTCCCATCTATGTTATCTTAATTTTGGGCCCTTTATTGAACAACTCCATACAGACCATGGTTGGCAAGTTAGAACTGTAAGATTCACTACGTGAACCACTGGTGTTTTGTGGAAAAGCACATGTACACTGTGTTCCAAATTATTATTATGCAAAAAGTGTTTAGGAGTGATAAGGGAAGAATTTGTTTGTTTGTCAGTTAAACTCATTGATGGTGATGTGTGTCAGGGCTCTTTATATCACTGTAAGCAATTGCAGACACCTGTGCTAATTAGTTTGGCAGGTGTGTCCAATGAAAGGCAAGACTACTTAAGAAGGCTGTCTCACATTATTAAGCAGCCTACATTTTCTGCCAAAATGGGAAAGAAAAAGGATGTGTCGGCTGCTGAGAAGCAACAAATTGTGGAGTGTTTAGGTCAAGGCATGACTACAATCAACATTGTGCGATGATCAGGATGAAGTGTCTTGGCAATCAAGAAGTATGTAGCTGATTCACAGTACACACGTGTGCGTGCTGATAAGGTCAAATTGAGGACTCTTTCCTACAGGCAATTACGTCAGGTTGAAAGAGCAGCGGCAAAAAAGCCTTGTCATAGCAGCAGACAAGTTTTTGAAGCTGCTTGTGCCTCCAACATCCCCCGAACAACAAGATGCAGGGTCCTTCAGAGGTTTGCAGCTGTGCATACGCCATCCTGTCGACCTCCTCTATCCACTTCACACAAGCAGAAACGGCTCCAGTGGGCCAAACATTACATGAAGACTGATTTCAAAACTGTTTTGTTCACGGATGAGTGCCGTGCAGCGCTCGATGGTCCAGATGGATGGAGTGGAGGATGGCTGGTTGATGGACACCCCACGCAAACACGGCTACAGCGCCAACAAGGAGGAGGTGGAGTAATGTTTTGGGCTGGAATCATGGGGAGAGAGATTGTCGGCCCCTTTAGGATCCCTGAAGGCGCTAAAGATGAACTCCATAATGTATGTGGATTTTCTCAAACAGCACTTCCTGCCATGGTTCAAGAAGAAGAACCGTGTATTTCACAGCAAGATCATTTTTCTGCATGATAATGCACCATCTCATGCTGCACATAAAACATCTGCATCTCTGGCTGATATGGGCATAAAAGGGGACAAACTTATGGTGTGACCCCCATGCTCCCCTGACCTCTACCCCATTCAGAACCTTTGGAGCATCATTAAAAGGAGTGTCTATGATGGCGGGAGGCAGTTCACATCTAAGCAACAGCTCTGGGAGGGTATTCTGTCCTCATGCAAAACAATTGAAGCAGAAACCATCCAAAACCTGACAAATTCAATGGACGAGAGAGTTCAGAAGCTCCTTTCGAACAAGGGGTCCTATGTGAAAATGTAACATCACCTAGAATAAAGTTTTGAGTTGAAAACTGTTTGATTTCAGTTTCTAACAACCTGCTAATGCTTATAATTTCAAAAATGACCATTTTTTTGGTCTTTATTAAAATGAAAAGGTTGATCGAAAAGTTTGGGGGATCTAAGAGTGTGGCAACCCAGTAGTCATGATTACTTCGAATTCTGACAATATGAGGGTCATGCTGCAGGTAGTGCAGCAAGAAGGCACTTATGTGTCTTGCGCATCTCGGAGCCCCAAAATTATTTTCCGGGCTAGATGCAGCTAAAAATTATTATTAATTTTAAATCTGGTGAAGCTTTAGTATAGATGGCCTAATAGGATCAGTGCTGCACACTGCTACAAAGCCCAAATTATTTTCCAGTCAAGATACAGATAAACATGATTAGTAATTTTAAATCTGGTGGAGCTTATTATAGATGGCCTAATAGAATCAGTGCTGCACACTGCTACAAAGCCCAAATTATTTTCCAGCCAAGATACAGATAAACATGATTAGTAATTTGAAAGCTTAAAACGGTTGGTAGGGTGATTTTAACCAATCATCAAGCTTTTACTCTCCCCAGGATGACACAGGGGTAGAAAAGTCGTTTCAGATCCATGATTTGTTCATCTTTATGAACGTGAGTCTGTCTACATTATCAGTGGAGAGCCGCGTGCGCTTATCTGTCAGCACACCACCAGCAGCGCTGAACACACGTTCAGACAGAACGCTGGCTGCGGGGCATGACAAGATCTCCAAGGCGTAAGTGGCTAGCTCCGGCCATTTATCCAGACTGGAAGCCCAAAAAGAGCAAGGGTCCAGTGACACAGTCGTGGCTTCAATGTTTACTTGGAGATACTCCTGTACCATCGTCTCTAGGCGTTGACTATGTGTCAGACTTCTTGTCTCCTGTGGCCTTGCAAAGGATGGGCTAAAAAAGTGGTGAAATGATTCCGCAAAATTGATGTTACCAGCAGATACTGTGGTTCTGTTACGGTTTGAGTGCTGAACACTTGACGGTCCCATGGTTGGCAAGTTGGAACTGTGAGATTCACTACGTGCACCACTGGTATTTTGTGGAAAAGCACATGTAAGATTCTGCAACAGTCTCTGCTGATACTCCTGCATGCGTGCATCCCTTTCTATGGCAGGAATAATTTCTGCAAATTTACTTTTGTACCGGGGATCTAACAGTGTGGCAACCCAGTAGTCAGGATTATTTCTAATTCTCACAATTCGAGGGTCATGTTGCAGGTAGTGCAGCAAGAAGGCACTCATGTGTGTTGCGCATCCAGGAGCACCAAGTCCCTGTTGTGTTGGTGGCGAGGTAACAATCATGCTTCCTTCCTCTGTCCTCTCCCCCCAACCTCGCACAACAGAAATGTAATCAAGGTCTCCCTCATCTGATGAGTCTTCCATCAGTTCGTCCTCCACTTCTTCCTGGGCTCCTGCACCTTCCTCACTAGTTTGGCTGCTACCATGCGCCCTGGTAAAACCATCTCCCCCACCCTCACATGCCTGCCGCCTTGGTGCTGCCGACCGTCTGGACCTTGCAGATGTTAGCCCTTCCGCATACAACTCCTCCTCCTCTACTTCCTCCACCTCCTCTTGTGCCACCACCTGACTCCGAATTCTGTTTAACATGTGCTCCAGCATGTAAATCACCGGAATAGTCATGCTGATAATGGCATCGTCAGCACTAAACATCTTCGTCGCCATTTCAAAACTGTGCAGAAGGGTGCATAGGTCCCTGATCTGAGACCACTCCTCCAGCGTGATTTGCCCCACCTCTGGATCTCGTTGGCCCAGGCTATACGTCAGAACGTATTGCACCAGGGCTTGTCGGTGCTGCCACAGTCGCTGCAACATGTGCAGAGTTGAATTCCACCGGGTAGGCACATCGCATTTTAGCCGGTGAAGTGGCAGGCCCAACGACTTCTGTAGAGATGTAAGTCGCTGAGCTGCGGGATGCGAACGGCGAAAGTGAGCACACAGCGACAGTGCCCTCTGCAGAAGGCCATCTAGTCTGGGATAGTGGGCTAAAAATTGCTGGACAACCAGGTTCAACACGTGAGCCATACAAGGCACGTGTGTGACATTGCCCCGGCGAAGGGCCGCACCCAGGTTTGCAGCATTGTCGCACACGGCCTTCCCTGGTTTCAGGTCCAGTGGAGACAACCATTCATGAAATTGGTTCTCCAGAGCTGACCACAACTCCTCAGCTGTGTGACTCACATTTCCCAGACATTTCAATGTAAAAACCGCCTGATGACGTTGAGCCCTACTGCCAGCATATTAAGGAGGTGTGCAGGATCCCTTCTGCGCAGTTAGAAAGCTTGTGGCATGACCAGACAGGCTTTGGGTGCAGGTGGAAGACCGAGAGGAGGTTGAGGAGGCAGAAGCAGTGGAGGAACTTTGACATAAAGAGGATTGACGCACAACTCGTGGGGACGGCAAGACTTGGACAGCAGCCCCTTGTCCTGCTGTCACCATAGTTACCCAGTGCCCAGTCAGCGACATGTAACGCCCCTGTCCATGCCTACTCGTCCAAGTGTCTGTGGTGAAATGCACCCTGTCACACACAGAGTTTCTCAAAGAAGCGGTGATGTTGTGTGCGACATGCTGGTGGAGTGCAGGCACACCTTTCTTTGAGAAGTAGTGCCGACTGGGCATCTGGTACTGGGGCACTGTGACGGACATAAGGTCTCGAAAATCCTCTGTGTCCACCAGGCGGAAAGGCAGCATTTCTGTAGCCAAGAACTTGCAGATGGTGAAATTCAACCTCTTAGCTTTCTCATGGCTAGGAGGAAATGGTCTTTTACTTGTCCACATCTGAGGGACTGAGGGCTGGCTATTGTGCTTAGACGGGGTTGATAAGGGTGTCCCCGGCAAACTGCCGGTCTGTGAGAAAGATGCAGGCGGACATGTTAGGTTGCCTTGATCCAAAGGTGGTGCTATCGATGTCGGACAGCGCTCAACACCAGCTGGTGTTACCACCTCCAAAGAAAATGATGACCTGCCAATCACGCTGGCTGTTGCGGGTAAAGAGGTGGCAGGTCTGCGCCCCAAAACAGGTGTGACTGCTGTCCCCCCAGTCACAGAGGATGAAGAGGCCGCGGATGCACAAGATATGGCAGACGGTGGTTGGCCCGGCCGGCTAGGCCGCATTGTAGCACACTGAGCTTCCCACTGCAACTTATGCTTCATGTCCATGTGCCGGTTCATGCATGAAGTACTCAAACTATGTATTTTTTGGCCTCTACTTAGCTTTTGCTGACAAATGTTACAGATAACACGAGTTGGGTCATCTTTATCGATCTGAAAAAATGCCCAGGCTATGCAAGGCTTAGCACCCATGCGACCTGAAAAGCCACCACGACTTGTGGTGAGAGGCAGAGTTGTGTTTGAGGATGCAGTTGTTGACGTGCTTCCAGTACTACGTCTCTGTCCAGGAAGGCGCAACCTGACCTCGTCGTCACTAGCATCTTCCTCCACCTCCTCTGCTGACCTCATCTCTTGGCTGACTGTGGGTTGACAGTAAGTGGGATCTCCAACCTCATCATCATCACCCTGTGCGTTATCACACCCGTCGTCCTCAGAGCCAACCTGTTCCTGCCCTGACAAAAAACTAAAGTTGTCGCTCCAATCAGGTATTTGAGTCTTATCATCGTCTTCCTCATTGTCTCCACCAACAGGAGTTACAGTTTGGGAATGAGGGTCTACATTATGGTCAGAACCTTCTGCGTCTGGTCCTGGATCCGACTCATAAAGATTCTGGGCATCAGTGCAGATCATTTCCTCGTCTGGATTCACAGAAGCGCTGGAGTCGACCTCTGATTCCCAGGCTATAGTATGAGTAAACAGCTCTGCAGACTCAACCATCTGTTCTACCTCATACTCAGACGGGCAGCTGGAGATTTGGGAGCTGTGAGGAAGCAAGTGCGATTGGAGTGACACCTTTGAGGACTGGAGTATTTGTGATGTTGAAGTTGATGTGGAGGAGAGCCCACTTAAAGGAGCACTTGATATCCGTTGAAGCACCTGCTGTTTTTGTGCCTCATCTGGAATTTGTAGCGATTGGCGTGGCCGTAAGAAAGGGATCTTATCACATTGTCCGCTAAAAGTAGTAGACATTTTAGTTTGGCTGGAAGATGGTCTTTCTTCTGCAGATGTTACTGTTGCTTTAACACCTACCCCACGGACACAACCTTTTTTCCCCTTCCCAACACGCCTATTCCCCTTTCCACCAGCAGCAGGCCTTTTTCCACTCATTTTGGTGGTTAACTAATTAACAACTCTGGAGTTGTTTGCACAAAAAAACAATGGATGGGAACCGAGCAGAGCTGAGTGGCCAAACTGTGGTATTAGGCCAAAACTATTGGCTGGGTTAGATGCAGAAAAAAATTATATTCAATTTGCAACCTGTTGGAGGTCAGTATAGATGGACTAATAGAGAAAGTCCCACACACTGCTAGAAGGCCAAATATTTTTTCAGAGCTAGATGCAGAAAAAAATATATTCAGTTTGCAACCTGATGGAGGTCTGTATAGATGGATTAATAGAACAAGTCCCACACACAGCTAGAAGCCCAATATTTTTTCAGAGGTAGATGCAGAAAAAAATATATTCAGTTTGCAACCTGATGGAGGTCAGTATAGATGGACTAATACAACAAGTCCCACACACAGCTAGAAGCCCAATATTTTTTCAGAGGTAGATGCAGAAAAAAATATATTCAGTTTGCAACCTGATGTAGGTCTGTATAGATGGATTAATAGAACAAGTCCCACACACAGCTAGAAGCCCAATATTTTTTCAGAGGTAGATGCAGAAAAAAATATATTCAGTTTGCAACCTGATGGAGGTCAGTATAGATGGACTAATACAACAAGTCCCACACACAGCTAGAAGCCCAATATTTTTTCAGAGGTAGATGCAGAAAAAAATATATTCAGTTTGCAACCTGATGGAGGTCTGTATAGATGGATTAATAGAACAAGTCCCACACACAGCTAGAAGCCCAATATTTTTTCAGAGGTAGATACAGAAAAAAATATATTCAGTTTGCAACCTGATGGAGGTCTGTATAGATGGATTAATAGAACAAGTCCCACACACAGCTAGAAGCCCAATATTTTTTCAGAGGTAGATGAAGAAAAAAATATATGCAGTTTGCAACCTGATGGAGGTCAGTATAGATGGACTAATACAACAAGTCCCACACACAGCTAGAAGCCCAATATTTTTTCAGAGCTAGATGCAGAAAAAAATTATATTCAATTTGCAACCTGATGGAGGTCAGTACAGATGGACTAATAGAATGATGCTATGCCCAAAAGATTTTACTTCACTAGGTGCAGTAAAAAAATTGGTATTCTATACACAGGTGGTATATCTTGCAACACAGATAGGCTACTCCACTGACTAACACACTCTGCAATAGGCCAAAAAGGATTAGCTTTGCTAGATTCAGCCAAATGCTGTGAAAAAAACTTGCACAGCACTGGCACAGACCTGCCTGGCAAAAACTGATAGGAACTGATGTAACCTAGTCCTGAAAAGGACTCCAATTACAATTAGTCTTTACTCCCACAATCTATCTATTTAAGAGCACAGACCTGCCTGATAAAAGTCGTAGGAAATGCTGTAACCTAGTCCTTAAAAGGACTGCAATCACAACTATTCCCTACTCCCAAGCTATCTGTAGATTTGTGCGAAAATTGGCTTGAAATTAACAAGGTATAGCGCACACAGCAACAGCGGTGCCGTCTAACACGCAGCTGCAGCAGTGAGAAAATGGTGGCGACGGGGAAAATGGTTTGGTCTTATAGGGCAAGGACATGTGACATACACTGCCAATGACACATGCCCTTGCTTGTGTGAAAAAAGCACTTCGCTCCGTGTGTGCGCTGCTGATAGGCTGACAGATTGCACCTCCCCACTGCAAATGCGGGAAAGAGAAAAAAAAATGGAGATCTTCATTGTTCCTGCAGAGATCCATCCCTTGCCCCTCCCCCCACCCCGCTGTACACTCAAACTGCGTATTAACATTAATTTTCATCATTACTGAGAAAAAATCCAGTTATGATTTTGGTGCACGAACAGTTATCGAACATAACCTCGAACAGCCGAATTTTTCTCAAATTGTTCGTGTTCGCCGATCGGCTCGAACACCGCCCAAAACAGCTCGAATTTGAGATTGGCGAACAGTTCGAGTAGAACAACGCTCATCTCTACTGAGCACCGCTGCAGATGACATGCACCCATGGGGATGACACCTCTGTGAGTGAGACAGCATCTGGGGTGACCCTTACTGAGCACCGCTGCAGGTGACATGCACCCATGGGGATGACACCCCTGTGAGTGAGACAGCCTCTGGGGTGATTCTTACTGAGCACAGCTGCAGGTGACATGCATCCATGGGGATGACACCCCTGTGAGTGAGAATGCCTCTGGGGTGATCCTTACTGAGCACCGCTGCAGGTGACATGCACCCATGGGGATGACACCCCTGTGGGTGAGTCAGCCTCTGGGGTGATACTTACTGAGCACCGCTGCAGGTGACATGCACCCATGGGGATGACACCTGTTGCATCGGCGTCTCTGCCTCCTGCTAGGCTGAGACGCCGTCCCTCTCACCTTCCTGTTCAGCGTGCGGCGTCCTCCAGCGCTCCTTCCCTCGCTGCTGCCGGCGCACGCTCCTTCCCGGGCACTGTGTTTAGGGCGCGCGCGCTCCCCCTCTCTTAAAGGGGCCGTGTGCGTTGTCCTAAGGAGTCCCCGGCCAATTGCCGGAGGACTTCCCATATATAAGGCACCTCCTGCAAAATGGAGGTGCCCGAGCAAAGTTGTTTGCACTGTGTCTGATCTGTGCTTCAGCCCTCAGGTCCCGCTGCTAGCCTGACTCCTCGTCCTGCCTGCCAGCCTGTTATCTGCCCGTTACCTGCCGAGCCTGCCAGCCTGCTCACCTGGAGCGCTCACCTGTTACCTGCCTGTTACCTGCCTTGGCTATCTGTCCGCTCACCTGGGAGCATCCGGCTGCCCTGTCTGTCAGACCGCTCACCTGGGAGCGTCCACCAGTTACCTGCCTGTTACCTGCCTCGTCTGTCTGCCTGCTCACCTGGGAGCACCCGCCTGTTACCTTCTGTGTCCGTCAGCCCGCTCACCTGGGAGCGCCCACCAGTTACCTGTTACCTGCCTTGGCTATCTGTCCGCTCACCTGGGAGCAACCGGCTGCCCTGTCTGTCAGACCGCTCACCTGGGAGCGTCCACCAGTTACCTGCCTGTTACCTGCCTCGCCTGTCTGCCTGCTCACCTGGGAGCACCCACCTGTTACCTTCTATGTCCGTCAGCCCGCTCACCTGGGAGCGCCCAACAGTTACCTGCCAGTTACCCACCTCGTCTGTCTGCCCGCTCCCCTGGGAGCACCTGTCTGTTTCCCGCCAGCCTGCCTGGAGACCCTGCCGTCACTTGCTGTGACCACCTTCCTGGTAAACCTAAAGACTGCTACTTGCCCTGCTTTCTCGAACTGTGACCACCTGTCAGCTACCAGAGACTTACGCCTGCTTGCCGTGTCCATCCGCCATACCGGTCAGTCCCAGCCATCTGACCGGTGGGAGCCACCTGCTCTCTTACAAGGGCGTCCCCAGAGTAGCCCATGGTCGCTCAGCACGGATCCTCCATGGTCACGGTGTAGTTAGCTGCCGTACGACCAGCGTTGGTTCGGGTGGATACTTAGTCACGCCCCTCTGGGTCCCTCCTTGCACCTCGGCACAGAGGTTCCACCACCCGGACCCGTAGCAACACCTCTGTGAGTGAGTCAGCCTCTGGGGTGATCCTTACTGAGCACCGCTGCAGGTGACATGCACCCATGGAGATGACACCCCTGTGAGTGAGTCTGTTAGAACCTTGCTGTTAGGTTTTTTTTCCTTTGCTGGTCACATGACCTTGTTGGCCTATTTAATCCTGCTCCGCCCTTCTGGCTTTGCTGGACTTCATTGTATATCTACTTTCTAGCTAGCCTGTGCTCTGTATCTAACTCTGTTAGTTTCCTTGGTCTACGGACCTCTATGTTCTATCTATTTTGTTTGTTCGTCTGTCTGCTACTATTTCTGTTAGGAGGTGTCCCATATTCCTCCCAGTCCTTAGTACTTGTAGGGATTCCCTCCCCACATCTATAGGTCTCCGTACAGACTAGATTAGGACTTTAGCAGGTCTGATCGCAGGATCAGGTTCCCTGTTACATCGTAGGGATTCAGCTGAGTCCTATAGTAGGGACAGATCTCTCTTTCCTTAGCTTTGGTAGCAGAACATAACAGTAAGTCCAGCCAGCAAATTCTCTAAGGAAAGATTTTTCTGTTCCATCATGGTGTCGGTTCAGGATTTGGCTCATCGCCTGCAGGGACTCTCTCTGGAGGTGGCCGAGCTCCGTCAGCACGTGAGTAACTGTCCTGGAGCACATTTCTTGGAGCCTAAGGTATGTTTGCCGGATTTATTTTTTGGTGAACACCGAGAATTTTTTTCATTTAAAAATGCTTGCTTATTGTATTTTCATTTGAGACCTAAGTCCTCTGGGGATGAATCCCAGCGCGTAGGGTTCATAATGTCACTTTTGCGCAAAGAGCCTCAGGAGTGGGCCTTTTCTTTGCAACCTAGTGATTCATGCTTCAGATCAGTGGATAGTTTTTTTTCTGCTTTGGGACTATTATATGATGATCCTGACCGTGTCGCATCAGCTGAGACTGAGTTGAGACGTTTAAAACAAGGATCAGGTAATGTTGAAAAATATTGTACACATTTTCGTCGTTGGTCCACTCAAACAGGGTGGAACGATTCTGCTCTGAAAAGTCTATTTCTTGCTGGGCTCAGTGAAAGGGTTAAAGACCTGCTAATTGCTTATCCTACCCCTGAGGATTTGCAACAGGCTATGCAATTAGCTATACGGGTGGATAGAAGACTGCGTGCTAGGGTTAATGAGAGCAAATCCTCTGCTATGTCAGTTTCTGGTTATGATAATGTGTGTACTAACAGTGGTGAACCGATGGAGATTGGATCGGTGGCACCTCGCTCTCAAGAAAAAGATCGTCGTTTTTCGGAAGGCTTGTGTTTCTATTGCGGAAAATCTGGTCATTTGATTAAAGGCTGTGAGCTTCGTATGAAGAAAGAAAAAAAAATGGTCAGTCACGCCCGTATTGCCTGTTTAAATTCCAAGGGTATATTTTTAGCTGCTTCCACGATTGCTCAGGAAAAATTAATGGAATTTCGGGTGTTTGTTGATTGCGGGTCTACACTGAATGTAATTGATGGGGGATTCGTGGAAAAACTCAATTTAAAACCTGAACCTTTATCATCCCCCATTGCTGTGGTTTCTGTGGATGGTTCCCCTTTGAAGAATATTACTCTCAAGGTCAGTGAATTTCCTCTCACTATTAATGGTGTTCACCATGAGAAATTGGATTTGGTAGTGTTGAATAACTTGCCTTCTCCAGTAATATTGGGTTTGCCCTGGTTAAAATTTCACAATCCTGTACTGGATTGGTCTACCAGTGAAATTAAATCCTGGAGCCATAAATGTTATGACAAGTGTTGTAACGGGCGTATTGCAGCTTTGGATAGGGGAGAATTGCCTGTTCCTATTCAGGATTTTTGGAGAGTTTTTTCTGAGAAAGAATCGCAGGTTTTGCCTCCCCATAGAGACTATGATTGTTCTATTGAATTTGTCCCTGGAGCGACTCTTCCTAAGAGTCGTTTATTTAACCTTACTATTCCTGAGAGGAAGGCTTTGGAGGAATACATACAGACAAGCTTGGCCGCCGGTCACATTAGGCCCTCTAAGTCTCCTGTGGCGGTTGGATTTTTTTTTGTAAAAAAAAAGGACGGCGGTTTACGTCCTTGTCTGGATTTTCGTGAGATTAACAAAATTACGGTACGCAATCCTTACCCACTGCCATTGATTCCTGATCTGTTTAACCAGTTATTGGGGGCCAAGTGGTTCTCTAAAATTGACCTTAAGGGGGCATACAATCTGTTGCGCATGAAGGAGGGTGATGAATGGAAGACTGCTTTTAACACTCCTGTGGGTCATTTTGAGAATCTGGTTATGCCTTTTGGTCTTACTAATGCTCCTGCATTTTTTCAGAATCTGATTAATGACATCCTTAGACCTTTGATCGGTAAAAATGTGGTTGTGTATTTGGATGACATTTTGATTTATTCGCCAGATCTGGAGTCTCATTGGCGGAGCGTGCGTGAGGTATTACAGTTATTAATGGACAATTCGCTTTTTGCTAAGCTGGAGAAATGTGAGTTCGCTGTACAGAGAATTAGTTTTTTGGGCTACATTATCTCCAGCAAAGGTTTTGAGATGGATCCGGTTAAGGTTCAGGCTGTGCAGGAATGGCCTAGGCCTATTGGTTTGAAATCGATACAGAGGTTTTTGGGTTTCGCCAATTACTATAGAAAATTCATAAAAAAATTTTCTAGTATTGTCAAACCTCTGACTGATCTCACCAGGAAAGGTGCTGATGCGGTTCAGTGGTCTTCTGAGGCCATTGAAGCTTTTGTGTATCTCAAAGAGAGGTTCACCTCTGCTCCCATCCTTATGCAGCCTGATGTTACTAGGCCGTTTTTGGTTGAGGTTGATGCTTCCTCTGTGGGGGTTGGCGCAGTATTGTCTCAGGATAACGGGGATGGATTACATCCCTGTGCCTTTTTTTCAAAAAATTTTTCGGAGACTGAATTGAATTACGATATTGGTAATCGGGAATTATTGGCTATTAAACTCGCATTTGAACACTGGCGCCACTTCTTGGAAGGTGCGGAATTTCCCGTTCAGGTTCTTACGGATCATAAAAATCTGATATATCTTGATGCTGCCAAGCGCCTGAATGCCCGTCAGGCTAGGTGGGCACTGTTTTTCTCGCGGTTTAATTTCTCTGTTACTTACATCCCTGGTACCAAGAATGTTAAGGCGGATGCCTTGTCTCGCAGTTTTTCTCCCATAGTCGGTGCTGAGAAAGAGGAAAACATTTTACAAGAAGGTGTTGTGATAGCTGCTTTAGACTCCGTTTTGGAAGATGAGATTCTTAAAGCTCAGGAGAATGCCCCATCTAACACTCCTCATGGGAGGTTGTTTGTGCCTGGGACCTTTAGGAGAGATTTGTTTGTTGAGTGTCACGAATCTCGGTTGGCAGGTCATCCCGGAATCTCTGAGACCAAGAGACTGGTGGGTCGCAGTTTTTGGTGGCCTGGATGGCAGAAGGAAGTCATTAAGTGAGTGAGCCAATGTACTATATGTGCTAGATCTAAGTCCTCACATACTCCTGCTGCGGGGTTGCTTTGTCCTTTGGAGGTCCCCAGTGCTCCTTGGACACATTTGGCTATGGACTTTATAACTGACCTTCCCCCCTCTGAGGGTTTTACTGTCATCTGGGTGGTCGTGGACCGTTTTAGCAAGATGTGTCACTTGGTTCCCTTCGTCAAACTGCCCTGCGCTAAAACTCTCGCTAAGGCCTTTGTCAAGGAAATTGTCAGACTTCATGGCGTTCCTACTGACATTGTTTCTGATAGGGGTCCTCAGTTCGTGGCTCGTTTTTGGCGTGCCTTTTGTGACAGGTTGGGAATTCATTTGTCGTTTTCGTCCGGATATCATCCTGAATCTAATGGCCAGACAGAAAGGAAAAACCAGGATGTTGAGCAGTTCTTGCGTTGTTTTGTGGCAGACAATCAAGAGGGGTGGTCTGAGTTTCTGCCACTTGCCGAATTTGCTCTGAACAATCATACATCTTCTGCTGGTTGTTCGCCTTTTTTTTGTTGTTCTGGGAGACATCCGTCGTTTGGGTCGTTCTCCAAGTTGGGATCTGCCGTGCCTGAGGAGGAGAATTTTTCCGGTGATTTGGAAAGAGTTTGGACGGATGTGCGTGGTAATCTTCAGGAGGCCAACAGAAAATCTAAAGACTACTTTGATAGGAAACGACAGGAGGTTTTGTTCGCTGTTGGTGACATGGTTTGGTTGTCCTCTAGGAATCTGCGGTTGAGGATTCCTTCTAAGAAATTGGGTCCCAAGTTTGTAGGGCCCTTTAAGGTGCTTCAGGTTGTCAACCAATCTGCTGTTAGGTTGGAGGTTCCTACCTCCTGGAGAATTAATCCGGTCTTTCATGTCTCTCTGTTAAAAAAAGCTGTTGTGTCGGATGGTGACGCCTCTGCCTCTGTTCCTCCGGTGGTGGAGGACGGGGAATATGAAATTTCTCGCATCCTTGACTCTAGATGGTATAGAGGTAGTTTGCAGTATCTTGTGGCCTGGAAAGGTTTCGGACCCGAGGATAACTCTTGGGTGAGGTCAGATGATGTTTCCGCGTCCAGACTTGTCAGAGCGTTTCACAGGAGATTTCCTGATAAGCCTGGTCCTAGGGGATCCGGAGGATCCTCTTAGAAGGGGGGGTACTGTTAGAACCTTGCTGTTAGGTTTTTTTTCCTTTGCTGGTCACATGACCTTGTTGGCCTATTTAATCCTGCTCCGCCCTTCTGGCTTTGCTGGACTTCATTGTATATCTACTTTCTAGCTAGCCTGTGCTCTGTATCTAACTCTGTTAGTTTGCTTGGTCTACGGACCTCTATGTTCTATCTATTTTGTTTGTTCGTCTGTCTGCTACTATTTCTGTTAGGAGGTGTCCCATATTCCTCCCAGTCCTTAGTACTTGTAGGGATTCCCTCCCCACATCTATAGGTCTCCGTACAGACTAGATTAGGACTTTAGCAGGTCTGATCGCAGGATCAGGTTCCCTGTTACATCGTAGGGATTCAGCTGAGCCCTATAGTAGGGACAGATCTCCTCTCTTTCCTTAGCTTTGGTAGCAGAACATAACAGAGTCAGCCTCTGGGGTGATCCTTACTGAGCACCGCTGCAGGTGACATGCACCCATGGGGATGACACCCCTGTGAGTGAGTCAGCCTCTGAGGTGATCCTTACTGAGCACCGCTGCAGGTGACATGCACCCATGGGGATGACACCCCTGTGAGTGAGTCAGCCTCTGGGGTGATCCTTACTGAGCACCGCTGCAGGTGACATGCACCCATGGGGATGACACCCCTGTGAGTGAGTCAGCCTCTGGGGTGATCCATACTGAGCACCGCTGCAGGTGACATGCACCCATGGGGATGACACCCCTGTGGGTGAGTCAGCCTCTGGGGTGATCCTTACTGATCACCGGCGCTGCTGGTGACATGCACCCATGGGGATGACACCCCTGTGAGTGAGTCAGCCTCTGGAGTGATCCTTACTGAGCACTGCTGCAGGTGACATGCACCCATGGGGATGACACCTCTATGAGTCAGCCTCTGGGGTGATCCTTACTGAACACCACTGCTGGTGACATGCACCCATAGGGATGACACCTCTGTGGGTGAGTCAGCCTCTCGAGTGATCCTTACTGAGCACCGCTGCAGGTGACATGCACCCATGGGGATGACACCCCTGTGAGTGAGTCAGCCACTGGGGTGATCCTTACTGAGCACCGCTGCAGGTGACATGCACCAATGGGGATGACACCCCTGTGGGTGAGACAGCCTCTGGGGTGATCCTTACTGAGCACCGCTGCACGTGACATGCACCCATGGGGATGACACCCCTGTGAGTGAGTCAGCCTCTGGGGTGATCCTTACTGAGCACCGCTGCAGGTGACATGCACTAGTGGGGATGACACCCCTGTGAGTGAGTCAGCCTCTGGGGTGATCCTTACTGAGCACCGCTGCTGGTGACATGCACCCATGGGGATGACACCCCTGTGAGTGAGTCAGCCTCTGGGGTGATCCTTACTGAGCACCGCTGCAGGTGACATGCACCCATGGGGATGACACCCCTGTGAGTGAGTCAGCCTCTGGGGTGATCCATACTGAGCACCGCTGCAGGTGACATGCACCCATGGAGATGACACCTCTGTGGGTGAGTCAACCTCTCGAGTGATCCTTACTGAGCACCGCTGCAGGTGACATGCACCCATGGGGATGACACCCCTGTGTGTGAGTCAGCTTCTGGGGTGATCCTTACTGAGCACCGCTGCAGGTGACATGCACCAATGGGGATGACACCCCTGTGGGTGAGTCAGCCTCTGAGGTGAACCTTACTGAGCACCGCTGCAGGTGACATGCACCCATGGGGATGACACCCCTGTGAGTGAGTCAGCCTCTGGGGTGATCCTTACTGAGCACTGCTGCAGGTGACATGCACCCATGGGGATGACACCCCTGTGAGTGAGTCAGCCTCTGGGGTGAACCTTACTGAGCACCGCTGCAGGTGACATGCACCCATGGGGATAACACCCCTGTGAGTGAGTCAGCCTCTGGGGTGATCCTTACTGAGCACTGCTGCAGGTGACATGCACCCATGGGGATGACACCCCTGTGAGTGAGTCAGCCTCTGGGGTGATCCTAACTGAGCACTGCTGCAGGTGACATGCACCCATGGGGATGACACCTCTGTGAGTGAGTCAGCCTCTGGGGTGATCCTTACTGAGCACCGCTGCAGGTGACATGCACCCATGGGGATGACACCCCTGTGGGTGAGTCATCCTCTGGGGTGATCCTTACTGTGCACCGCTGCAGGTGACATGCACCCATGGGGATGACACCTCTGTGGGTGAGTCAGCCTCTGGGGTGATCCTTACTGAGCACAGCTGCAGGTGACATGAACCCATGGGGATGACACCCCTGTGAGTGAGTCAGCATCTGGGGTGATCCTTACTGAGCACCGCTGCAGGTGACATGCACCCATGAGGATAACACCCCTGTGAGTGAGACAGCCTCTGGTGTGATCCTTACTGAGAACTGCTGCAGGTGACATGCACCCATGGAGATGACACTCCTGTGAGTGAGTCAGCCTTTGGGGTGATCCTTACTGAGCACCGCTGCAGGAGACATGCACCCATGGGTATGACACCTCTGTGAGTGAGTCAGGCTCTGGGGTGATCCTTACTGAGCACCGCTGCAGGTGACATGCACCCATGGGGATGACACCCCTGTGAGTGAGTCAGCATCTGGGGTGATCCTTACTGAGCACCGCTGCAGGTGACATGCACCCATGAGGATGACACCCCTGTGAGTGAGACAGCCTCTGGTGTGATCCTTACTGAGCACTGTTGCAGGTGACATGTGTGGCACCCCAGGGGTCTGGTTTCCACAGTAACAGCAATGTTATGTCTGAGAGCAGGTGGGAGGTCTCTTGGTCAGGGATCCTATGCATGCCACACCTCCTGCCCAGTCCTGGGAGGGGAAGGACTTCCCCTATATAAACCTAGGGCTGAGGCAGGGTTAGTGAGTAGAGAAGAAGTAGAGACAGAGAAGAGAAGCAGATATAGGAAAAGAACATCAGGAGCTCTGTGGGAGCAGTGCTATAAGGAGTCAGGGGCTGGCAGCTGCAGAGCTCGCCCTGACTGGGAAGCTATCACCGGACCCGGAGTCCGAGGCTGTGGGGACTAACTCCTACCCAGCAGCAGAAACCGACCGGCAGGGGATTTCAGGTCCTCTGGCCAAGAAACCCGAAGGCACGGTCTCACGCGTGGGACCAGCACCGCCGTCGTGGAGCAGACGCCACTAGAAGGCCCCGAGTCACCGGCCATACGGGTGAGCACCACACGGTACACTCAGAGACGTGGGCTACTTATACCCGCCTCTAGCAAGGTAGCCAGAAGAGTACAGTCAGTTTGGGAGGCCTACAACTCCGCCTGGCCAGGGGAGATCCCATCTACTCAAGGACTGACCAGGCGCCGATCGCTAGCCAGTACTCCGGGAGGGTCTATCTTTATCACCAGTAAAGACCCTGAACTACACCGCATCGTCTCTGAGTGATTCCTGCTACCCCCATCATCCACGTCGGCTGCCCTGAGGCCATACCCCTCCCATTGGGGGTGATACTATCACGCTGCACAATCCTACCACCGGCCTCAGCGGTCTGTCCTGCAGCGGCAGCTCCTTCGCTGCATTCAACGGGTGGCGTAGTCGTCCAACATCTACCGCTAATACAACGCCACTTAGTCTGACTCCCTGGGCACGGACCGGGTTACCGCCACGAGACTACAACCCTCAACGATCCGGCTCCGGGTAAGCTCCTGCATGCGCAACGCTGTGCGACACAGGCCCAGGGGTGCGTCAACTTTTGGCGTAGTCGGCAGGATCTCGTGCCCGCAACCACCGGGTACTGAGTGCCTGAAAAAGACTGTTCAAACTTACCAGTGGTGAAGATTCCCGCCATCCGTGGAGGTTTCCCGCCATCCGGCGCCATCTTCTACCTTCTTCCCGCCATCCAAGAAGTTTTCCCGCCATCCGGCGCCATCTTCTGCCTTCTTCCCGCCATCCGTGGAGTTTTCCCGCCGTTAGACGCCATCTTGAAGACGCCGCGTGGGAAGAAGAGGGGCGTGGACTCCGAAAGCGCGCGAGAACTGAAGCCCCGCCTCACGTCCGGACGTTGCGTAAGGTCCTGGAAGGAGCCCAGCAGACGCCGACGTCACAGGAGCGCGACGGAAGGTCCTCAACCCTGACGATCTACTGCGGAGCCGCGGCCCACGGAAGAGGATCATCGCAAGGTAGGCCACGGTCCACTAGGGGGGAGGAAGATGTCGGATACGGAGGAGAGCTTCACTGCCTCAACCCCCGCCAGAGCCACCGCTGCTGCAGTCATGCCTTTCACCATGCCCTATATCCCGGGAGCGGCCTGGCTACCCCAGTACTCAGGGGAGTCACATACCCTGCATGACTTTAGAGAAAAGCTGGATAGCCTCTTCCAGGTGTATCCCCTCACAGAAGAGCAAAAAGTGAGCATCCTGGTGGCCCAATTAACCGGGGCAGCCCAAAGGGAGGTAAAGTCCTGGCCACCTGGGGGGAGGACTGTTGCAGGGATACTAACCCGGCTGAGGGACACGTTTGATACCCGCACCTCAGCCGAGATCAAGCTTAGATTCTACGGGTGCAAGCAGCGAGCACACGAGAATATAAGGGACTATGCCCTGAACCTACAAGAGGCCCTGAGAGCCATTAAGCAGACCGACCCTGACGGCGTGGGAGAAGAGGACAGGCTGTTGACTGAACAATTTATAGAGGGTTTATATTGCAATGCCCACCGAACCCAGTTGCGGGCAATGGCCTTACAGGACCCTCATCTGGGATTTGCACAGTTCAAGGACAGAGCCATCCGGGTGCTCCGAGAACCGGCACCAGGTGGCGTTGTGACCCACAGACGCCCCACTACCACTTACCACCAGGAGGCGGCACCCTTGTCGGCAGGGCCTGTGGGAGCTGATGCGCAGGCTTTGAACAATGACCCGGCTCCAGACCTGCATCATCAGGTCCAAGAGCTAGCTAAAAGCGTTGCCGCGCTAACCCGAACTGTGCAGTCTTTACAGGTTTCCACTCCAGGGAAGATCCAGCTGGCATCCGGACCGGAGGACATCCCGTGGCGTCGACCAAGGAGGACCCCACCGGCCAGAGGAAGACCCAGCGACCGATACAACGAGGACGGACAACCCATCTGCCGCCGCTGCAATCAACCCGGACATATGGCAAGGTACTGTCCTTTAAACTGGCACAACCTGGGGTAGAGGGCCAAACCCCAGGAAAAAGATCATCAGGCCCATCGAACTGGCGCGACAAATATGTGGGAGGACGTCCAGTCTTGCCTGTGGTACTGGATGGCATCCCCATGAGTGCCCTACTGGACACCGGGTCACAGGTTACCACTATCCCGTACGTGCTCTTCAAGCAGTACTGGAATGACTCGGATATCACCCGCTACCCTGACGACGACTTGAGTATCATCGCCAGCAATGGTCAGCCCGTGCCACAGATTGGATTTAAAGAGGTGACCATTAAAATCGGTACAGTCGAATTGGCGGCACAGGGACTGATCATTGTAGACATTGACAAGCACGAGAGTCACCCAAAGATAACTCTAGGAACTAATGTAATTGAAAATTGTCTTTCAGAGGTGATTTTCCTTTTACAGCAGGTTGCCAAGAACGCCAGCTCCGGCCAGCAGCGAGTGCTCCAGAAAGAGATCCGGGCACTGATGCGACGGCAACAGATAGAACTCTCCGGTGGTGAGATTGGTAGCGTAAGAATGTGTGACCCTTTTCCTATTGCCATGCCCCCAAAAAGTGAAATGATGATTTGGTGCCGGGCAGCTATTGGTCTGAGAGGTAGAGATTACCAGGCAATGGTAGAACCAGTTTACTCAGACAATAGGCCCACCATTTTGACAGCACGGGGGGTGGTCAATGTACGCCATGGGAGGGTGCCCGTTCGCATAATAAATATCGGGAAGAGGGAAGTGTACCTGCCCCGGTATGCCACGCTAGCCAAATTGTATACCATCAATCAAAATTCCATACAGTCCGTAGAACCCTTGCCTCCATCTTCCCCGGAGGAAGGTAACGGATCTAAGGAAACAATGGAGGACTGGTGTCAGCAACTACATTTGGGTACTGACTCCACTCCCTCACACCAGAGACAGGGAGTCTATCGGGTGGTTCAAGAGTACGAGAGAGTGTTTAGTAAACACCCGTTAGACTTCGGGCGAGTCAAGGGGGTAGAACACCGCATCCCCACGGGAGACCATCTTCCCATAAAAGAGAGGTATCGACCCGTACCCCCTGCACACTACCAACACGCCAAGGGGATGCTTAGGGACATGAAGGAGGCTGGGGTGATCAGGGATAGCTGTAGCCCCTGGGCAGCTCCACTAGTCTTAGTCAAAAAGAAAGACAACACCATGAGGATGTGTGTAGATTACCGGAAAATCAACCGTATCACACACAAGGATGCGTACCCCTTACCAAGGATAGAGGAGTCTTTGGCTGCTTTAAGATCTGCTAACTTCTTCTCTACCTTGAATCTCACTAGCGGGTACTGGCAGGTTCCTGTAGCAGAGGCGGACCGGGAGAAGACCGCATTCACCACCCCGATGGGACTTAGCGAGTTTACCTGCATGCCGTTCGGACTCTGTAACGCACCAGGAACCTTTCAACGATTAATGGAGTGCTGTCTGGGCCACAAAAACTTCGAGACGGTCCGGTTGTACCTGGACGATGTCATCGTATATTCCAAGACTTATGAGGACCACCTGAAACACCTGGCGGAAGTGTTCGAAGCTCTGGCAAACTACGGCCTAAAGGTAAAACCCTCCAAGTGTCACCTCCTAAAACCAAAGGTGCAGTACCTGGGACACGTGGTGAGCGCTGACGGAGTGGCTCCCGACCCTGATAAGATCACCGCAATTAAGGAATGGCCAAGTCCCTCCAGTGTAAAGGAAGTGCGGCAGTTCCTCGGGTTGGTAGGCTATTACCGCAGATTCATCCCCGGTTTCACCAAAAAGGCAGCTCCTATGCAGGAGCTCCTGATAGGCCAGTCCCGGAAGGCCAAGAACCAGAAGCCGCCCTTCAAATGGGAGAAGTTAGAAGAAGAGTCCTTCCGCCAGCTGAAGATGGCCCTCACGGGGGATGAAATCCTGGCGTACCCCGATTACAGCCAGCCCTTTATCCTCTACACCGACGCAAGTAACATCGGGCTAGGAGCCGTACTGTCCCAGATCCAGCAGGGGAAAGAACGAGTAATCGCTTACGCCAGTCGAAAACTGCGACCCACCGAAAGAAACCCTGAGAATTACAGCTCATTTAAGCTAGAGTTCCTGGCAGTGGTGTGGGCAGTCACCGAACGCTTTAAGCACTACCTCGCTTCTTCCCGGTTCACCGTGTACACGGATAACAACCCGTTGACACACCTGGACACGGCAAGACTCGGTGCCCTAGAGCAGAGATGGATGGCCCGTCTGTCCAACTACGAGTTCACAATCAAATACCGGGCAGGACGCTCCAATACCAACGCGGACGCCCTGTCCAGGATGCCAAACCTACCGGACGTAGGAGAAGATCCAGAGGGACTGGAAGAAGTCGAACTCCCCGCGTTCCACCGTCATGGGACTATCCAGTATTCCCATCGGGTAAGGAGTAAGCAAGCCGCTACGTTTAACCCCTTGCCTCACTACAACTGGGAGGAAACGCAAGACAGTAACCCTGCCGTCCGACTGGTGAAGGAGATGCTGACTCGGCCAGAGGCTCGCCTTGACCCAGACGCTCCGGAGGAAGCCAAACAACTGTGGGCTGAGAAGAGTCGACTGTTCCTTTACAAGGGGAAGTTGTGCCGCAGAATGGTTAACTCCCGGACGCATGAACTAATCTGGCAAGTAGTGGTGCCACGAAGAGACGCAGCCATGGTGATGGAGGCATACCACGACGGGGCTGGGCACTTCGGATGGAAGAAGCTGGAGTTTCTGCTGCGCGGGCGGTTCCACTGGGTAGGCATGAGGGGAACCATCGAGAGGTGGTGCAGAGACTGTGGCCCGTGCAACCTAAGAAGGAAGGACCGTGCCAGCCAGAAGACCCCCCTTCAGTCCATCGTCACCAAGCAGCCGTTGGAACTGGTAGCCTTGGATCATGTAAAACTGACCCCAAGCAGAAGTGGCTACGTCTACGCGTTAACCATTGTGGATCATTACTCCCGGTTCTTGGTTGTCGTCCCCGTTAAGGACTTAACAGCTCAAACAGCAGCTAGAGCCTTCCAGCAGCACTTCTGCCGTCCACACGGGTACCCGGACCAAGTGCTGACGGACCAGGGACCTGCCTTTGAAGCGGAGGTCTTCCAGGAATTCTGCAATCTGTATGGCTGCCGGAAGATAAGGACGACACCCTATCATCCGCAAACTAATGGACTTTGTGAGAAAATGAACCAGGTGGTAATGGATCTTCTGAAAACGTTGCCCCTGGAAGAACGCAGTCTGTGGCCTGAGAAGCTGCCCGACCTGGTGGACCTATACAACTACATCCCTGTAGGTTCCACCAACTGTACCCCAGCTTACCTAATGAGGGCAAGGCCTGGTAAGCTACCTGTTGACCTGGAGATGGGAGTCCTGACACCCGAGGACACTTCACCGGAAGCAGACTGGGACACAGAGAGGCAGCAGCAGTACCGGAAAGTACAGGAGAGCGTGGAGCGAAGTCTCTGTCTCGCTAGGGAAAGACTAGAGAAAACTTACAACCAGTATGCTCCCGCTGTTCCCCTGGTACCCGGAGAGCAGGTCTTGAAGAGGAAGAGACGGCTCCACAAGTTGGACGACCAGTGGGAGAAGGACCCGTACACCGTACTGCCCTCAAGCCACGACAACCCAAAGGTCTGTACCATCAGTAAAGACGGAGGGGAAACCACAGCCATTGTATCCCGGGATCACCTGAAGAAGTGTCCCGAACAGCTACGGAACCCAGAAGGAGAGCAAGAAGACCCTCGACCCGTAGAGGAAAGGGAAGATATGGTTAGTACTGTGCTTGGAGACTTCCCTCGGTCCTGGACTCAAGTCAATGGTGCAGTTGTGGTACCCGTCCTCACGTTCCTCCAACCAGCATCCCAAGTGCCTACGGAGCAACAGGTAGAGCTGGAAGAGCAGCCGGTCCAGGAAGCAGCAGACTCCACACAAGCAGAACAGGAGGATCAACCCTCTGCTCATAGTGAGCCTGCCGTACCCCTAGTGAGCCAAAGAGCCCGTAGACAGCTGCCCAGTTTACCCTTGACAGCTCCTACACCCTGTAGATCAGGGCCAGACAGTCAGCTCCGTAGGTCCACTAGGGCCACTAGAGGCCAGTTACCCGCACGTTGGAGGATTTGAAGTGTTTAAATTGTTTTATTTGTGGTCACCTGTCTGTTACTTGTAAATAATTATGTGTTTCTAGTTATTTTTAGGAGTCCTTGGTGGATTTACCGGGAATCCTTGTACAATTGGTTGGAGCGTAACCTAGGAATGGACTAAAGACTGTTAAGGACTCGGGGCAGGACAGACCCCTACCTGGTTACGTCTCCCTGTTTTGGTGAAATGGACACCTTGCTTTTCTTCAAAACTGCACCCGGTTGCGGACACGCCGTAACCATCTTTATGTGTTTTTCTTACTGTATTATTATTGTTTATACCTTGTTATGTTTTTCTAAAAATATGTTTAGTCCCGGAGTACTAAATTTCACTAGGGGGGAATGTGGCACCCCAGGGGTCTGGTTTCCACAGTAACAGCAATGTTATGTCTGAGAGCAGGTGGGAGGTCTCTTGGTCAGGGATCCTATGCATGCCACACCTCCTGCCCAGTCCTGGGAGGGGAAGGACTTCTCCTATATAAACCTAGGGCTGAGGCAGGGTTAGTGAGTAGAGAAGAAGTAGAGACAGAGAAGAGAAGCAGATATAGGAAAAGAACATCAGGAGCTCTGTGGGAGCAGTGCTATAAGGAGTCAGGGGCTGGCAGCTGCAGAGCTCGCCCTGACTGGGAAGCTATCACCGGACCCGGAGTCCGAGGCTGTGGGGACTAACTCCTACCCAGCAGCAGAAACCGACCGGCAGGGGATTTCAGGTCCTCTGGCCAAGAAACCCGAAGGCACGGTCACACGCGTGGGACCAGCACCGCCGTCGTGGAGCGGACGCCACTAGAAGGCCCCGAGTCACCGGCCATACAGGTGAGCACCACACGGTACACTCAGGGACGTGGGCTACTTACACCCGCCTCTAGCAAGGTAGCCAGAAGAGTACAGTCAGTTTGGGAGGCCTACAACTCCGCCTGGCCAGGGGAGATCCCATCTACTCAAGGACTGACCAGGCCCCGATCGCTAGCCAGTACTCCGGGAGGGTCTATCTTTATCACCAGTAAAGACCCTGAACTACACCGCATCGTCTCTGAGTGATTCCTGCTACCCCCATCATCCACGTCGGCTGCCCTGAGGCCATACTCCTCCCGTTGGGGGTGATACTATCACACTGCACAATCCTACCACCGGCCTCAGCGGTCTGTCCTGCAGCGGCAGCTCCTTCGCTGCATTCAACGGGTGGCGTAGTCGTCCAACATCTACCGCTAATACAACGCCACTTAGTCTGACTCCCTGGGCACGGACCGGGTCACCGCCACGAGACTACAACCCTCAACAGATCCGGCTCCGGGTAAGCTCCTGCATGCGCAACGCTGTGCGACACAGGCCCAGGGGTGCGTCACATGCACCCATGGAGATGACACTCCTGTGAGTGAGTCAGCCTTTGGGGTGATCCTTACTGAGCACCGCTGCAGGTGACATGCACCCATGGGTATGACACCACTGTGAGTGAGTCAGGCTCTGGGGTGATCCTTACTGAGCACCGCTGCAGGTGACATGTACCCATGGGGATGACACCCCTGTGAGTGAGTCAGCCTCTGGGGTGATCCTTACTGAGCACAGCTGCAGGTGACAAGCACCCATGGGGATGACACCTCTGTGCGTGAGACAGCCTCTGGTGTGATCCTTACTGAGCACCGCTACAGGTGACATACACCCATGGGGATGACACCCCTGTGAGTGAGTCAGCATCTGTGGTGACCCTTACTGAGCACCGCTGCAGGTGACATGCACCCATGGGGATGACACCTCTGTGAGATGAGTCAGCCTCTGGGGTGATCCTTACTGAGCACCGCTAAAGGTGACGTGCACCCATGGGGATGACACCCCTGAGAGTGAGTCAGCCTCTGGGGTTCTCCTTACTGAGCACCGCTGCAGGTGACATGCACCCATGGGGATGACACCCCTGTGAGTGAGTCAGCCTCTGGGGTGATCCTTACTAAGCACCGCTGCAGGTGACATGCACCCATGGGGATGACACCCCTGTGGGTGAGTCAGCCTCTGGGGTGATCCTTACTGAGCACCGCAGCAGGTGACATGCAGCCATGGGGATGACACCCCTGTGAGTGAGTCAGCCTCTGGGGTGATCCTTGCTGAATACCGCTGCAAGTGACATGCACCCATGGGGATGACACCCCTGTGAGTGAGTCAGCCTCTGGGGTGATCCTTACTGAGCACCGCTGCAGGTGACATGTACCCATGAGGATGACACCCCTGTGGGTGAGTCCGCCTCTGAGGTGATCCTTATTGAGCACCGCTGCAGGTGACATGCAGCCATGGGGATGACACCTCTGTGAGTGAGTCAGCCTCTGGGGTGATCCTTATTGAGCACCGCTGCAGGTGACATGCGCCCATGGGGATGACACCTCTCTGGGTGAGTCAGCCTCTGGGGTGATCCTTACTGAGCACCGCTGCAGGTGACATGCACCCATGGGGATGACACCCCTGTGAGTGAGTCAGCCTCTGGGGTGATCCTTACTGAACACCGCTGCAGGTGACATGCACCCATGTGGATGGCACCCCTGTGAGTGAGTCAGCCTCTGGGGTGATACTTACTGAGCACCGCTGCAGGTGACATGCAGCCATGGGGATGACACCTCTGTGAGTGAGTCAGCCTCTGGGGAGATCCTTACTGAGCACCGCTGCAGGTGACATGCACCCATGGGGATGACACCTCTGTGGGTGAGTCAGCCTCTGGAGTGATCCTTACTGAGCACCGCTGCAGGTGACATGCACCCATGGGGATGACACCCCTGTCAGTGAGTCAGCCTCTGGGGTGATCCTTACTGAACACCGCTACATGTGACATGCACCCATGGGGATGGCACCCCTGTGAGTGAGTCAGCCTCTGGGGTGATCCTTACTGAGCACCGCTGCAGGTGACATGCAGCCATGGGGATGACACCCCTGTGAGTGAGTTAGCCTCTGGGGTGATCCTTACTGAGCACCGCTGCAGGTGACATGCACTCATGGGGATGACACCTCTGTGAGTGAGTCAGCCTCTGGGGTGATCCTTACTGAGCACCGCTGCAGGTGACATGCACCCATGGGGATGACACCTCTGTGAGTGAGACAGCCTCTGGGATGATCCTTACTGAGCACCGCTGCAGGTGACATGCACCCATGAGGACAACACCCATGTGAGTGAGTCAGCCTCTGGGGTGATCCTTACTGAGCACCGCTACAGGTGACATGCACCCATGGAGATGACACCCCTGTGAGTGAGTCAGCCTCTGGGGTGATCCTTCCTGAGCACCGCTGCAGGTGACATGCACACATGGGGATGACACCTCTGTCGGTGAGTCTGCCTCTGGGGTGATCCTTACTGAGCACCGCTGCAGGTGACAAGCACCCATGAGGATGACACCCCTGTGGGTGAGTCAGCCTCTGGGGAGCTCCTTACTGAGCATCGCTGCAGGTATCATGCACCCATGGGGATGACACCTCTGTGAGTGAGTCAGCCTCCGGGGTGCTCCTTACTGAGCACCACTGCAGGTGACATGCACTCATGGGGATGACACCTCTGTGGGTGAGTCAGCCTCTGGGGTGATCCTTACTGAGCACCGCTGCAGGTGACATGCACCCATAGGGCTGACACCTATGTGGGTGAGTCAGCCTCTGGGGTGATCCTTACTGAGCACCGCCGCTGCAGGTGACATGCACCCATGGGGATGATACCCCTGTGGGTGAGTCAGCCTCTGGGGTGATCCTTACTGAGCACCGCTGCAGGTGACATGCACCCATGTTGATGAAACCCCTGTGAGTGAGTCAGCCTCTGGGGTGACCCTTACTGAGCACCAATGCAGGTGACATGCACCCATGGTGATGACACCCCTGTGAGTGAGTCAGCCTCTGGGGTGATCCTTACTGAGCACCTATGCAAGTAACATGCACCTATGGGGATGACACCCCTCTGAGTGAATCAGTCTCTGGGGTGATCCTTACTGAGCACCGATGCAGGTGACAAGCACCCATGGGGATGACACCCCTGTGAGTGAGTCAGCCTCTGGGGTGATCCTTACTCAGCACCGCTGCAGGTGACATGCACCCATGGGGATGACACCCCTGTGAGTGAGACAGCCTCTGGGGTGATCCTTACTGAGCACCGATGCAGGTGACATGCACCCATAGGTATGACACCTCTGTGGGTGAGTCAGCCTCTGGGGTGATCCTTACTGAGCACCGCAGCAGGTGACATGCAGCCATGGGGATGACACCCCTGTGAGTGAGTCAGCCTCTGGGGTGATCCTTGCTGAATACCGCTGCAAGTGACATGCACCCATGGGGATGACACCCCTGTGAGTGAGTCAGCCTCTGGGGTGATCCTTACTGAGCATCGCTGCAGGTGACATGTACCCATGAGGATGACACCCCTGTGGGTGAGTCCGCCTCTGAGGTGATCCTTATTGAGCACCGCTGCAGGTGACATGCAGCCATGGGGATGACACCTCTGTGAGTGAGTCAGCCTCTGTGGTGATCCTTACTAAGCACCGCTGTAGGTGACATGCACCCATGGGGATGGCACCCCTGTGAGTGAGTCAGCCTCTGGGGTGATCCTTACAGAGCACCGCTGCAGGTGACATGCACCCATGGGGATGACACCCCTGTGAGAGAGACAGCCTCTGGGGCGATCTTTACTGAGCACTGCTGCAGGTGACATGCACCCATGGGGATGACACCCCTGTGTGTGAGTCAGCCTCTGGGGCGATCCTTACTGAGCACCGCTGCAGGTGACATGCACCCATGGGGATGACACCCCTGTGGGTGAGTCAGCTTCTGGGGCGATCCTTACTGAGCACCGCTGCAGGTGACATGCACCGACAGGGATGACACCCCTGTGAGTGAGCCAGCCTCTGGGGCGATCCTTACTGAGCACTGCTGCAGGTGACATGCACACATGGGGATGACACCTCTGTGAGTTAATCAGCCTCTGGGGTGATCCTTACTGAGCACCGCTGCAGGTGACATGCACCCATGTGGATGACACCCCTGTGAGTGAGTCAGCCTCTGGGGTTCTCCTTACTGAGCACCGCTGCAGGTGATTTGCACCCATGGTGATGACACCACTGTGAATGATTCAGCCTCTGAGGTGATTCTTACTGAGCACCGCTGCAGGTGACATGCACCCATGGGGATGACACCACTGTGAATGAGTCAGCCTCTGAGGTGATCCTTACTGAACACTGCTGCAGGTGACATGCACCCATGGGGATGACACCACTGTGAATGAGTCAGCCTCTGAGGTGATCCTTACTGAGCACCGCTGCAGGTGACATGCACCCATGGGGATGACACCCCTGTGAGTGAGTCAGCCTCTGGGGTGATCCTTACTGAGCACTGCTGCAGGTGACATGCACCCATGGGGATGACACCCCTGTGAGTGAGTCAGCCTCTGGGTTGATCCTTACTGAGCACTGCTGCAGGTGACATGCACCCGTGGGGATGACACCCCTGTGAGTGAGTCAGTCTGACGCGCCCCCTGGGCCATGTTGTGTTGCGGCGCACGTGTGCGCGGGGGAATACCCGGAGCCGGATCCGATGGGGGTTGTAGTCTCCGAGTGGCGGGGACCCGGTCCGTGCCCAGGGTGGTCAAACTAAGTGGCAGTTATTGATATGATGGTATTAGTGTCCGACTACGCCACCCGTTGAATGCGGCTATTGTAGAACGAGCTAAAAAGCTTGTAACAGAACTTCAACATGACGTTTCAAGGATGGAGCGAGACTGCCATCTACTGGCCAGAGACAGTCAAGCGGAACCAAAATACAAAAAGGAAGTTGCAGGCAGGAGAGATTCAGAGGCTGGACCCGATCAGGTGACTTCCAGGAAGGAGTTCAGAGAGATAAGAGGCCAGCGCGCCAAACCTGAGGGGTCTTTGGCGCCAAGCAGCAGAGAGGAGCAGACGTGCTCCCTGCGTCCTGAGAAACCCTGTGTGACAGGCCAAATCCAGAGGCCTGAGAGGTGCTCCAGCCGGGCACCGGTAAAAGAGCTCCGGATCCCTCACAGTTGTGACTCGAGTGCTGTGCCTGCTGAGGATACTAGGAACCTGATCGCTGTGCTGAGTGAGTTCGCAGAACCCGACGTCGGCCGCCGACAGACGAGGCCTGGACCCCCCTATCCAAGGCTCGAGAGACTGCCCCCAACAGCCAAGCAGAGAGGAGCTGCATACGTGAGCAGGGCCGTCACTTCCACTGCTCACCCACGGTACCGGGTACAATTGGGTTTAAGTACTCAGGTTGGGAGGGGGACGGTTGGGGCTAAAGTAGCACAACGTGATTTAATTGAATTCATCCGGAAAGAGACTCACGGCCTAGCGGGAATAACCGGTGACCCCCGCTAGGGCCAAATTCACGGTTAAAGAACTTGTGTGGTGCTTCTCATGCTTGAGGGCATCACCTTACTTTAAGAGACTGCTCCTTATTTTAAGAGACTGCGCCTTACTTTAAGAGACTGCGCCTTATTTTAAGAGACTGCGCCTTATTTTGAGAAATTTCGTATTTTTCTGATATTTCAAACCACTGTTCATTACCCTTGTTGCTAATCCCTTGTTTCAGTATACCTGTTGTATAAAACTGTTTACAAACATTTCTGACTGTTCTCGCCTTGTGTCTCTGTGCGTTGCATTCCGACACCTGCATTACATTTGGCGTAGTCGGCAGGATGCAACATTCAGACGCAGAGATGGCGGATCAGTCTATGGCTGGGTCCGGCCGGAGCCATATACCCCTGGGGGCTATGCTCAGCCATCTTCCCAAGTTTACAGGGGATGGCATGTCACTTTGGGACTGGGCCGAAAGACTGAGAAGTATGCTACGTATGTATCCCCTTGACCCTCTAGCCCAGGCGGAGTTGGCCCTCTTAACCCTTGATGGAGAGGCCCGACAGACTGTGATGTACCGCCCACCTGGGGACCGTGACACCGTGGATAAAGTGATAAAAATTCTAGAGGACATGCACGGTGACACTACAGATTTGGGACACTTGCGCTTACGGTTGTTTCAGCGGGTCCAAGGGGAAAATGAGACAGTAAATCAGTATGTTAATGCATTACAGGAAGTGACGGCCCATATCACTAAGAAAACTCGAGATGGGAACCGAGGACTGGGACCATTGGATGAGGTGTTGCGTGACCAACTGATTGCTGGCTTGAAAGACCCTTCCCTGAGGCAGATCCTGAAGGAGCGGCTGCGATTGAGCCCTGATATGGGCTTCCTGGAGGTAGGGGCTGAAGCTAGAGTCCTGGAGAGAGAAGTTCCTGTTCTCAAAGTCACAGTTAGAAGTCATGAGGCAATTGCCCCTGGATTCACCAACCAAGAGCCTGATTGGGTACGGGAAATACGTCAGGAAATTCGAGACATTCGGGGTGAGCTGAATTCTATTAGGAAGACTCCTACTGCCCCCTTGCCGACGGACCGTACTGCTCAACGCGGACGGAGACCAGAACGAAAAAGACGTTCCTATCCGGCCCCAGCACGACATGTACCCGACCTATCGGCAGAACGAGGACCGGAGTGCTGGACCTGCGGAGGTAGGGGGCATATCTCCAAAGACTGTCCCAACCGAGAAAGGAGGAGGAGGGGACAGCTGTTAAACTAAAATGCCCCACGGTTGTGGAGCATACCGTGGGGTCTTGAGCTTCAGAGAGTAGAAGAGGGAGCTCTGAAGACATTGTCTCCGAGAGGTCCATTATCTGGGCTGAATTCAATGGGCAGCGGATCCGTTGTTTGATGGACACCGGGTCTCAAGTGACCACTATGCCTGAGACGTACTTCCAAAGTCACTTTCCTGAAGTCGCTCGTTCCTGTCGGGAACCCACTGTCAAACTGGTGGCGGCTAATCAACTACCTATCCCAGTAGCGGGAGTAGTATGGATGTCTGTGCGGGCATGTGGAAAGGACCTCGGTCGAAAAGGGATTGTACTGACCACCGGGCCAGGAGGCGATGGGCCCATTGTAACCCTGGGCATGAATGTGCTGAAAGAAGTCGGACAGTTCCTGGCTGAGGGCTGTAGCAAAAACAACTGGACCCGCGCCACTCGAGACCCAGCTAACAAGAGAGTGTTCCAGCACCTCGTGTGGGTCAGTCAGATTCAAAAGTTGCCCACTACCTCCCAGTACCTTGGTAAGGTATCGATACCGCCCGAAGCCACAATAACACTGCCGGTGGGACAGACTGTACTCACTTTGCCGGTGCTGGCACATGTGTCCTTAGAGGGCGTGGACATTCAAGTTGAACCAATGGAGGGAGAAGAAGCGCCCTCTGGACTCCTGATTGCTCGAACTCTGGCCACCGTGCGGCACGGTCGAGTACCCGTGCGCTGCATCAATTTAAGTGGCACCAGTTTACAGTTGTTGCCCTGACAAGAGGTGGCGCGAGTGTGCGTAATGCCGGAGGCCCTTACTAGAGCTGACGCTATAGGGCTGGCACCTGTGGAAGGAAAGCCATGGACCCTAGAGGTGTCCCTCAATAGCCAGGAACATGGAAGAGAACCGTTGGCTGGACGCCACCTCCTGGAAGAAATGGAAGCTAACCTGACTGAGTTTTCTGCTGGACAAGTGAGGCAGATCGAACAACTTCTACAGCGATATCAGGGAGTGTTTGCACAGCATGAAGATGATTTCGGGTGCACTCAGGACATTCAGCACGAAATACCCACCGGAAATACTGCTCCCATCCGAGAGAGATATCGGCAGATCCCGCCTCAAATGTACCAGGAGGTGAAAGAGCTATTGGCCCACATGTTGCGGAACGGTGTGATCCGTGAAAGCCAGAGCCCCTGGGCGGCTCCGATCGTGCTGGTCCGAAAGAAGGACGGTACCCTGAGATTCTGCGTAGACTATCGGAAGCTGAATGCCTGTACAGTACGGGACTCCTATCCACTCCCCCGAATCGAAGAGTCTCTATCTGCACTAGGGAGCGCCAAATTCTTCTCCTCCCTCGACCTGGCCAGTGGCTATTGGCAGGTCCCAGTAGCTGAGAAGGATCGTCCGAAGACAGCTTTTGTTCTCCCTATGGGCCTGTTTGAGTTCAATCGAATGCCGTTCGGACTAACAAATGCGCCAGGAACCTTCCAACGGCTGATGGAGAGATGCTTGGGGGACCTCAACTTTGAAGCCACTTTAATATATCTGGACGATATAATTATCTATTCCGCAACGTTTGAGGATCATCTCCGCCGATTGGAACAAGTGTTAGAACGGCTACAAAGGCACGGCCTGAAAATTAAACCTCGTAAGTGTCGTCTCTTCAAACGAGAAATTGAATATCTGGGGCACACTGTGTCCAGTGCAGGGGTGCACCCCACTGCGGAGAAAGTAGCTGCCGTGCAGAAGTGGCCCACGCCCGCCAATCTAAGGGAACTAAGGGCATTCCTGGGGCTCGCTGGATACTACCGCAGATTCATTAAAGACTTCGCTAAGATTGCGAACCCGCTCAATGAATTGCTGAGAGGAACAGCCGGGGGAGCCAAGCGGCAGCCCATTCAGTGGGGCCCACGACAAGAAGAGGCATTCCGAGCATTGAAAATGGCGCTAACAGATGCCCCGATTCTGGCCTACGCTGACTTTTCGCAGCCGTTCATGTTGTACACTGATGGAAGCTTGCATGGGCTGGGAGCAGTGCTGGCTCAAGTACAAGGAGGGAAAGAGCGAGTGATCGCGTATGCCAGCAGGTCACTCCGAGATACGGAGAAGAATCCGGACAACTATAGTTCGTTTAAGCTGGAGCTACTGGCACTGGTGTGGGCCATGACCGAGAAGTTTGCTGAGTACCTGTCAGGGTCAGAAGTGCAAGTGCGGACAGATAACAACCCTTTGGCCCACTTGGAGAACGCCAAACTGGGCGCGTTAGAACAGCGGTGGGTCGCAAGGATGTCCAAATTCCAGTATAAAATCGCCTATCGGTCCAAGGCCCTGAACACACATGCAGATGCCCTGTCCCGGGTCACTCAGGCTGGGCCGAAGAAGGACAGAGATGAGGAGCTCGAAGGCGACGAGATCCCGGATTTCAGCCAGTTCGCCGCTGCTGTGGTCGACGCCCAAGAGACCAGAGGGGAGCCGAGGCCCACTCAGATTCTGGGACGTTCAAGAGACGAATGGATACATCTGCAGCAATCCGACCCGGAGCTAGCAAAGTTGAGAGAATGGGTCGCCCTTAATCAGAGACCCGACCAGGAAACCAGAGCCGCTTCACTTCCAACTACCCTACAAATCCTAGGCCAGTGGGAGAGGCTCCTCCTGAAGGATGGCTTGCTATGCCGAAGAATCCAGCTGCCTCGAGAGTTTGATGTTACCTGGCAAGTGGTAGTTCCAGGAGCACTAGTAACACAGCTAGCCCAAGAAGCTCATAGAAGAGGTGCTCACTTCGGAGTAGAAAAGACCTTCCGGTGGTTGCAACGGCTGGTGTATTGGCCTCAACTGCGACAAGAAGTCGAGGGGGTCTGCCGAACATGTCGCCAGTGTGAGTTGAACAAGCCCCCGGAGCAAAGAGCTCCCATTCAGACCATCCAAACTTCTGCCCCCTTGGAAGTCTTGATGATTGACTACTTGATGGTAGGAACTTCATACAACGGTTATGGACACTGTTTAGTCATGACTGATCACTTCACCAAGTTTGCAGTAGTGACGCCCACTAAAGATCAGACGGCAGAAGCCGCAGCCAAGGCCATCTGTCAAGATTTCATCTGGATTTATGGGTGCCCGAAGCGAATACATTCTGACCAGGGGGCCTGCTTCCAAGGACGAGTGATGGATGAGCTATACCGCATCTATGGGATCGACCGTTCCCGGACAACGCCCTACCACCCGCAAGGGAACGGGGCTTGCGAGCGCTTTAACCGAACCCTGTTGCAAATGTTGCGAACACTGGAAGCGGACAAAAAGATGAAGTGGCCCGAATTCGTGTCCGAGCTGGTGTGGGTGTATAATAATCGAGTTCATGCAACCACCGGCTACACCCCCTACATGTTGCTGTTTGGAAGAAGTGGCCGAGAAATCACCGAACTGGAGCTAGACTCAGAAGACTCCGGTCCGGGCAGTAGCCCAAGTACCTGGATTCGAGAACACCAGCGTCGACTCCATACCGTGAGAAGACTGGTTGCTCAGAAGTTTCAGGAAGTAGAGCATGCAGTTCGGCCCCCGACCACAGGTGGATCGCTTCAGCCAGGAGACCGAGTGCTGGTGAGGGCTAAACGATTTGGGAGTAAGCTGGACCATCGTTGGGAGGCAATACCATATTGGGTGGTGAAGAAGGTTCACCCAGACAACCCCGTCTACGAGGTTAGGCCCGAAGGGGATGACACCGTGACATCCAGGGTGTTGCACCGTAATATGTTGCGACCTTGCTCCTCTGAAGCAGAAGTCTGTAACAGGGCTGGGCCCTCAGACGTGTTGGCTGAAGTGCCACATACAGGAACCTTGGGGGATGAAGAAGGGTGGGCCACAATGCAGTTGGGCCCGTCAGAACCATTGGTGCCACTCCCGAGTGGAAGTCAGAATGAGTCAGGAAATGATTTGCAATCCCCAGTAGTTGATTCCTCGGATCTCCCGGAGTCTCCTCCGCAAGAAGAGCCCCGCAGAACTGAGCGGGCTAATGCCGGACTTCCTCCTAACCGGTATTCTCAGGAAGAGTTTATCTGGTCTCGAATCCAACAGAAAACGCAGGAGTGTGCCCAACTCCTGTCTGAGCTTGCACTGCCTGGAAGGAGACATCAATTCTGCGAGGAGTCCACTCGCCCGAGGACTGGCGAGCAAAAAGGAGGGAGGAATGTAGAACGAGCTAAAAAGCTTGTAACAGAACTTCAACATGACGTTTCAAGGATGGAGCGAGACTGCCATCTACTGGCCAGAGACAGTCAAGCGGAACCAAAATACAAAAAGGAAGTTGCAGGCAGGAGAGATTCAGAGGCTGGACCCGATCAGGTGACTTCCAGGAAGGAGTTCAGAGAGATAAGAGGCCAGCGCGCCAAACCTGAGGGGTCTTTGGCGCCAAGCAGCAGAGAGGAGCAGACGTGCTCCCTGCGTCCTGAGAAACCCCGTGTGACAGGCCAAATCCAGAGGCCTGAGAGGTGCTCCAGCCGGGCACCGGTAAAAGAGCTCCGGATCCCTCACAGTTGTGACTCGAGTGCTGTGCCTGCTGAGGATACTAGGAACCTGATCGCTGTGCTGAGTGAGTTCGCGGAACCCGACGTCGGCCGCCGACAGACGAGGCCTGGACCCCCCTATCCAAGGCTCGAGAGACTGCCCCCAACAGCCAAGCAAAGAGGAGCTGCATACGTGAGCAGGGCCGTCACTTCCACTGCTCACCCACGGTACCGGGGACAATTGGGTTTAAGTACTCAGGTTGGGAGGGGGACGGTTGGGGCTAAAGTAGCACAACGTGATTTAATTGAATTCATCCGGAAAGAGACTCACGGCCTAGCGGGAATAACCGGTGACCCCCGCTAGGGCCAAATTCACGGTTAAAGAACTTGTGTGGTGCTTCTCATGCTTGAGGGCATCACCTTACTTTAAGAGACTGCGCCTTACTTTAAGAGACTGCGCCTTATTTTAAGAGACTGCGCCTTATTTTGAGAAATTTCGTATTTTTCTGATATTTCAAACCACTGTTCATTACCCTTGTTGCTAATCCCTTGTTTCAGTATACCTGTTGTATAAAACTGTTTACAAACATTTCTGACTGTTCTCGCCTTGTGTCTCTGTGCGTTGCATTCCGGCACCTGCATTACACTATGAAGCCGCCGCTGCAGGGCAGTCCGCTGAGGCCGGTGGTACGGATGTGCAGCGTGGATGGTATAACCCCCAACGGGAGGGGTATGGCCTCAGGGCAGCTGATGAAGCAGGAAAAGATGATAGTGGTAGTGGTGGTGTGACAAGGAAGCTCAGAGACGTGCAATTGCAGTTTTCACAGCTTTACTCACAGTTCTTTATCAGGTCCCTTGTGTACAGCTAGGACCACCCGAGCCGTGCTGCGTCCACCAGGTGCGGGACTCGGCCAACTCCCAGGCAGTTCCAGAGCGTGGTCCTGAGCTCCCCTCTCTTCCTTTCTACTGGCCGTCCCCACCAGGGATCCACCTTTGTCCAGCTCCCTCGGGCCTTCTGGTGGTGAAACCTTTCCCGGTTTCCCTGACCCTATATGGTATGCCTTCCTGGTAGATATGGCGAGGGGTCGCGCCAAAACTTGTCCACGACCCCCGGTTCCTGGCTAAGGATAATTGGCCTCCACCAGTTTGGGATCCGGCACCCTGTTCTGCCAACCCTTCACCCGTTATTTCGTGGGATCTTAGGGTTCCCTCTCTCTTGCGTCTCTGGGCCTTTCCTGGTGTTTCTGTTCCTTCTTCCTCTGACTTCTCTCTCTCTCCCTCTCTCAGCTTCAGGCCTCCACTCCAGGCCTGACTCTGGAGCTGGGCCCAGACTGAGCCACAGCTCCCTGTCAGCCCTCTCTGGCTGAGCTCCTCTCTGAACTGACCACTGATCCACGATGGTGCCCCCCTTATATACTCCCTTCTGACACCCGAGCCCAGGTGACGAGCAACCAATGGGCTCCTACCTATGCCCAGAGTCCCTCCCCTCTCTGCTCCTACACCACTAGGATGTTCCTCCCCCCTCCCCACTCCAGCCAGGGACAGAAGCTGTCGTACCTGCACATCTATCTGGTGGGAGTACCGTTGGTCTGTCCCCCGGAAATGGGGTGAGTGTAGTGTATGCAGCCTACTGAGCTCTGTTCCACGCTCCATCCTTACCCGGGAGTGGAATACCACACCTCTGGTTCGAGGTGCAATACCCCTGTAGCAGCCAAGTCCTCGGGGTGCTACATTCCCCCCTGGTAAATCACAGCACGTCCTCGGGCTGGAATAGAGCAAAACAATTAGACATACAAAAATTTTAAAGTGCACTCACATATAAGACGTTAACCAACAACTCATCCCTTTATGGGAGGTACTCTTTTCTTCTTTCTCTTAACGTTACAGGTATAAAACATTACGGAAACATTATCAGACTTTCTTCACATACTTATAAAATACCATTAACTCTTTCAGCATCATATAAAACTTTGTTATATGAAACATTCTTGACCAACACGTTCTTGATCTCTGGCCACCGTGCAACTTGTGACCAGGTAAAGTGCAACAGTCTCTAGTTCTAAAGTAGAAACGCAGTTCTTCTATAAAACCAGTAGGGGGCGCCTTAGGAAGCGCAACTATTTACAGGGTGGCCGCTCTCAGTCCTCGGCCAGTGGGGATAAGGGAGTGGCTGCTCACAGTCCTCAGCCTGGTAATTTAGGAAGGGGCACACAAGTAACAGTTCACACAAACACCAATTTTACGACAGTTCTTGTACCCCGACGGGTAACTATATACAGTCCTTCTTTACCACTCTCTAATAATGGTGTCCTCTTCGTGCTCCTTCCTGAGGGTAGTCTTCAGACCCGTCCGGGTCCTCTTGGCTTTCCTCATACTGTATCTCTTCCTCAGTCAGCCGGTGTACGTGAAGGGCGTACGGTCCTTTGGCACACTGATGCCGGGTGAAGGTGACCTCATCACCCGGGTAGAGGTCACGTCCGCGGTGTCCCTCCAGCAGGTGGCTCTCGACATCCCTGCGGGTGACAAAGACGTCGCCGGGGGTTCGGTGATCCCGGATAAAGCCCCAGCCATGCTCCAACTGGAACTTTATTACGGTCCCGTTGGCGCGAGGACCGTGGGCCGCACGGGGGTTTCGTCGGGCCCGGCGTTTCTGCTCCGCGCTTTGGACCTGCAGCTGTTCCTCGCGGATCCGCCTCTCTCGCCGTTCTCTCCCAAAGACCTCCAGCTGTTGACGGCAGCACTCCTCCCGCCGGGCTGCGGCCGCCCGGGTCTCCTTGGTGAATCCCATGAGGTCCTCACCGGTGGGATCCCATGCGAATTGGGCGTCTTCCAACGGGAGAGGGACAATTTTGGCGGGTGCCGGTGCCGGGATCAGAGGCTCACACAGGGGCCGTTCCCTCCGGAGTCGGGGGTTGATGTACTCCGGTGGCCACACGAAGGGCAGCCCGTCCGGGCTAGTATGCTGCGCAAAGAGATCTTCGCCCAGGGGCAGCACTGTGGAGGTCGAGGGCGCTGTGGGGGCAGCGGCGCCCGGAGGTACCCGGCCTTGCGTCCAGGCCGGAGGCATCCTCTTTGGGTCCAGGTATGGCACCTTTGGGGAGGAGGGCGCTGTGGGGGCAGCGGCGCCCGGATGCACCAGGCCTTGCGACCAGGCCGGCGGCACAGTGGAGGTAGAGGGCGCTGTGGAGATCGCGGCGCCCGGGGGTACTCGGCCTTGCGACCAGACCGGTGGCACTTCCTGTTTTGCCGCGCTCAGGGTCAAGGGGCATGGCGTAACAGAGGGCGTGACCGCGGCTCCTGCCGCTTGAGGCCTAGTTAGGAGCGGTGGCGGTGCGGCAACGGGCGCGGTGAGTGGGACTTCGGGCTCTGCGACGGTGAGCTGGGGCAGGCTTTCGGCTACTGGGCTCGGGGTGATGACGTCCCCATTACCTGCTTCCATCCCTGCGGCTCCCTCCGCGGCGTCGTCTCCGGCCTTCGTCCCTCCTGCACCATCCTCAGGGGCAGACATGCTCCACGTTGCGGGTGGCGTCCTCTGCTGGCGGGTTCCAGCCTGCTGGGCCATCTCCCTTCTCCATTCGGCCAGTGCTTCTTGCTGTACTCGGGCCATCTTCCGGGCCAAGGCCTCCAGCGCGGTCTGTGCACGCTCCCGATCTCTGGGGAGCTGCGCCAGGATCTCCACCAGGCCTTCTGGGGTGGCGGCCTGCAGCAGGCCCCAGACCACGGGGTCGGTACCGCTTGTCTCTTCCTCCATTCCCGGGTGCGATCTGTCCAGACTCCTCCAGGCCGCACCCATCTTCTCCGTTTTGTTCTCTATCCGCCCCCCTTGGGAGTGGTCCCGGGGCAACTTAGTGACAGTCAGTTTCAGGGGCAGACCCCCCACTTTGATGGACATTTCCATGGTGGTAGTCTCGGCTGGTGGGGGCGGTCTCCGCTTTTGGCGCCCTTCTTTGACCGCGCCCACGATGGGAGGTCGTCTCTTGCCACCCTCTGGCACGCCCATAATGGCGTCCGCTCTGCCAGGGCGGGAAATCGTCTCAGATGGCGGGAATCGTCTCCCGATGGCGGGAAACTTCGCAGATGGCGGGCAAAGACTGCAGATGGCGGGCAAACGGCGGGAAACGACCCCAGATGGCGTCCGATGGCGGGAACCCTCTGGAATTGGCGGGAGACTCCTTTTTGCGGTAAATGTGAACTTTTCTTCAGGCACGCAGTACCCGGTGGTTGCGGGCACGTAATCCTGCCGACTACGCCAAAGTTGACGCGCCCCCTGGGCCATGTTGTATTGCGGCGCACGTGTGCGCGGGGGAATACCCGGAGCCGGATCCGATGGGGGTTGTAGTCTCCGAGTGGCGGGGACCCGGTCCGTGCCCAGGGTGGTCAAACTAAGAGGCAGTTATTGATATGATGGTATTAGTGTCCGACTACGCCACCCGTTGAATGCGGCTATGAAGCCGCCGCTGCAGGGCAGTCCGCTGAGGCCGGTGGTACGGATGTGCAGCGTGGATGGTATAACCCCCAACGGGAGGGGTATGGCCTCAGGGCAGCTGATGAAGCAGGAAAAGATGATAGTGGTAGTGGTGGTGTGACAAGGAAGCTCAGAGACGTGCAATTGCAGTTTTCACAGCTTTACTCACAGTTCTTTATCAGGTCCCTTGTGTACAGCTAGGACCACCCGAGCCGTGCTGCGTCCACCAGGTGCGGGACTCGGCCAACTCCCAGGCAGTTCCAGAGCGTGGTCCTGAGCTCCCCTCTCTTCCTTTCTACTGGCTGTCACCACCAGGGATCCACCTTTGTCCAGCTACCTCGGGCCTTCTGGTGGTGAAACCTTTCCCGGTTTCCCTGACCCTATATGGTATGCCTTCCTGGTAGATATGGCGAGGGGTCGCGCCAAAACTTGTCCACGACCTCCGGTTCCTGGCTAAGGATAATTGGCCTCCACCAGTTTGGGATCCGGCACCCTGTTCTGCCAACCCTTCACCCGTTATTTCGTGGGATCTTAGGGTTCCCTCTCTCTTGCGTCTCTGGGCCTTTCCTGGTGTTTCTGTTCCTTCTTCCTCTGACTTCTCTCTCTCTCCCTCTCTCAGCTTCAGGCCTCCACTCCAGGCCTGACTCTGGAGCTGGGCCCAGACTGAGCCACAGCTCCCTGTCAGCCCTCTCTGGCTGAGCTCCTCTCTGAACTGACCACTGATCCAAGATGGTGCCCCCCTTATATACTCCCTTCTGACACCCGAGCCCAGGTGACGAGCAACCAATGGGCTCCTACCTATGCCCAGAGTCCCTCCCCTCTCTGCTCCTACACCACTAGGATGTTCCTCCCCCCTCCCCACTCCAGCCAGGAACAGAAGCTGTCGTACCTGCACATCTATCTGGTGGGAGTACCGTTGGTCTGTCCCCCGGAAATGTGGTGAGTGTAGTGTATGCAGCCTACTGAGCTCTGTTCCACGCTCCATCCTTACTCAGGAGTGGAATACCACACCTCTGGTTCGAGGTGCAATACCCCTGTAGCAGCCAAGTCCTCGGGGTGCTACAAGTCTTTGGGGTGATCATTACTGAACACCACTGCAGGTGACATGCACCCATGGGGATGACACCCCTGTGAGTGAGTCAGCCTCTGGAATGATCCTTACTGAGCACCGCTGCAGGTGACATGCACCCATGGGGATGACACCCCTGTGAGTGAGTCAGTCTCTGGGGTGATCCTTACTGAGCACTGCTGCAGGTGACATGCACCCATGGGATGACACCCCTGTGAGTGAGTCAGCCTCTGGGGAGATCCTTACTGAGCACTGCTGCAGGTGACATGCATCCATGGGGATGACACCACTGTGGGTGAGACAGCCTCTGGGGTGATCCTTACTGAGCACCACTGCAGATTACATGCACCCATGGGGATGACACCCCTGTGGGTGAGTCAGCCTCTGGGGTGATCCTTACTGAGCACCGCTGCAGGTGACATGCACCCACGGAGATGACACCCCTTTGAGTGAGTCAGTCTCTGGGGTGATCCTTACTGAGCACTACTGCAGGTTACATGCACCCATGGGATGACACACCTGTGAGTGAGTCAGCCTCTGGGGAGATCCTTACTGAGCACTGCTGCTGGTGACATGCACCCATGGGGATGACACCCCTGTGGGTGAGTCAGCCTCTGGGGTGATCCTTACTGAGCACCGCTGCAGGTGACATGCGCCCATGGGGATGACACCCCTGTGGGTGAGTCAGCCTCTAGGGTGATCCTTACTGAGCACCGCTGCAGGTGACATGCACCCATGGGGATGACACACCTGTGAGTGAGTCAGCCTCTGGGGTGATCCTTACTGAGCACCGCTGCAGGTGACATGCACCCATGGGGATGACACCACTGTCGGTGAGACAGCCTCTGGGGTGATCCTTTCTGAGCACCGCTGCAGATGACATGCACCCCTGGGGATGACACTCCTGTGAGTGAGTCAGCCTCTGGGGTGATCCTTACTGAGCACCGCAGCAGGTGACATGCACCCGTGGGGTTGGAACCACTGTGAGTGAGTCAGCCTCTGGGGTGATCCTTACTGAGCACCGATGGAAGTGACATACACCCATGGGGACGACACCCCTGTGAATGGGTCAGCCTCTGGGGTGATCCTTTCTGAGCACCGCTGCAGGTGACATGCACTCATGGGGACGACACCCCTGTGAGTGAGACAGCCTCTGGGATGATCCTTACTGAGCACCGCTGCAGGTGACATGCACCCATGGAGATGACACCCCTGTGGGTGAGTCAGCCTCTGGGTTGATAATTACTGAGCACCGCTGAAGGTGACATGCACCCATGGGGATGACACCCCTGTGAGTGAGTCAGTCTCTGGGGTGATCCTTACTGAGCACCGCTGCAGGTGACATGTACCCATGGGGATGACACCCCTGTGGGTGAGTCAGCCTCTGGGGTGATCCTTACTGAGCACCGCTGCAGGTGACATGCACCCATGGGGATGGCACCCCTGTGAGTGAGTCAGCCTCTGGGGTGATCCTTACTGAGCACCGCTGCAGGTGACATGCATCCATGGGGATGACACCCCTGTGAGTGAGATAGCCTCTGGGGTGGTCCTTACTGAGCACTGCTGCAGGTGACATGCACCGGTGGGGATGACACCCCTGTGGGTAAGTCAGCCTCTGGGGTGATCCTTACTGAGCACCGCTGCAGGTGACATGCACCCATGGGGATGACACCCCTGTGGATGAATCAGCCTCTGGGGTGATCCTTACTGAGCACCGCTGCAGGTGACATGCACCCATGGGGTGACACCTCTGTGAGTGAGTCAGCCTCTGGGGTGATCCTTACTGAGCACCGCTGCAGGTGACATGCACCCATGGGGTGACACCTCTGTGAGTGAGTCAGTCTCTGGGGTGATCCTTACTGAGCACTGCTGCAGGTGACATGCACCCATGGGGATGACACCACTGTGGGTGAGACAGCCTCTGGGGTGATCCTTACTGAGCACCGCTGCAGATTACATGCACCCATGGGGATGACACCCCTGTGGGTGAGTCAGCCTCTGGGGTGATCCTTACTGAGCACCGCTGCAGGTGACATGCACCCATGGAGATGACACCCCTTTGAGTGAGTCAGTCTCTGGGGTGATCCTTACTGAGCACTACTGCAGGTTACATGCACCCATGGGATGACACACCTGTGAGTGAGTCAGCCTCTGGGGAGATCCTTACTGAGCACTGCTGCTGGTGACATGCACCCATGGGGATGACACCCCTGTGGGTGAGTCAGCCTCTGGGGTGATCCTTACTGAGCACCGTTGCAGGTGACATGCGCCCATGGGGATGACACCCCTGTGGGTGAGTCAGCCTCTAGGGTGATCCTTACTGAGCACCGCTGCAGGTGACATGCACCCATGGGGATGACACCCCTGTGAGTGAGTCAGCCTCTGGGGTGATCCTTACTGAGCACCGCTGCAGGTGACATGCACCCATGGGGATGACACCACTGTGGGTGAGACAGCCTCTGGGGTGATCCTTTCTGAGCACCGCTGCAGATGACATGCACCCCTGGGGATGACACTCCTGTGAGTGAGTCAGCCTCTGGGGTGATCCTTACTGAGCACCGCAGCAGGTGACATGCACCCGTGGGGATGGAACCCCTGTGAGTGAGTCAGCCTCTGGGGTGATCCTTACTGAGCACCGATGGAAGTGACATACACCCATGGGGACGACACCCCTGTGAATGAGTCAGCCTCTGGGGTGATCCTTTCTGAGCACCGCTGCAGGTGACATGCACTCATGGGGACGACACCCCTGTGAGTGAGACAGCCTCTGGGATGATCCTTACTGAGCACCGCTGCAGGTGACATGCACCCATGGAGATGACACCCCTGTGGGTGAGTCAGCCTCTGGGTTGATAATTACTGAGCACCGCTGAAGGTGACATGCACCCATGGGGATGACACCCCTGTGAGTGAGTCAGTCTCTGGGGTGATCCTTACTGAGCACCGCTGCAGGTGACATGTACCCATGGGGATGACACCCCTGTGGGTGAGTCAGCCTCTGGGGTGATCCTTACTGAGAACCGCTGCAGGTGACATGCACCCATGGGGATGGCACCCCTGTGAGTGAGTCAGCCTCTGGGGTGATCCTTACTGAGCACCGCTGCAGGTGACATGCATCCATGGGGATGACACCCCTGTGAGTGAGTTAGCCTCTGGGGTGGTCCTTACTGAGCACTGCTGCAGGTGACATGCACCGGTGGGGATGACACCCCTGTGGGTAAGTCAGCCTCTGGGGTGATCCTTACTGAGCACCGCTGCAGGTGACATGCACCCATGGGGATGACACCCTTGTGGATGAATCAGCCTCTGGGGTGATCCTTACTGAGCACCGCTGCAGGTGACATGCACCCATGGGGTGACACCTCTGTGAGTGAGTCAGCCTCTGGGGTGATCCTTACTGAGCACCGCTGCAGGTGACATGCACCCATGGGGTGACACCTCTGTGAGTGAGTCAGTCTCTGGGGTGATCCTTACTGAGCACTGTTGCAGGTGACATGCACCCATGGGAATGACACCCCTGTGAGTGAGTCAGCCTCTGGGGTGATCTTTACTGAGCTCCGCTGCAGAAGACATGCACCCATGGGGGTGACACCCCTGAGAGTGAGTCAGCCTCTGGGGTGATCCTTACTGAGCTCCGCTGCAGGAGACATGCACCCATGGGGGTGACACCCCTGTGAGTGAGTCAGCCTCTGGGGTGATCCTTACTGAGCACCACTGCAGGTGACATGCACCCATGGGGATGACACCCCTGTGAGTGAGTCAGCCTCTGGGGTGATCCTTACTGAGCAACGCTGCAGGTGACATGCACCCATGGGGATGACACCCCTGTGAGTGAGACAGCCTCTGGGGTGATTCTTACTGAGCACCTCTGCAGGTGACATGCACCCTTGGGGATTACACCCCTGTGAGTGAGACAGCCTCTGGGGTGATCCTTACTGAGCACCGCTGCAGATGACATGCACCCATGGGGATGACACCCCTGTGGGTGAGTCAGCCTCTGGGGTGATCCTTACTGAGCATCGCTGCAGGTCACATGCACCCATGGGGATGACACCCCTGTGAGTGAGTCAGCCTCTGGGGTGATCCTTATTGAGCACCGCTGTAGGTGACATGCACCCATGGGGATGACACTCCTGTGAGTGAGTCAGCCTCTGGGGTGATCCTTACTGAGCACCGCAGCAGGTGACATGCACCCGTGGGGATGGCACCCCTGTGAGTGAGTCAGCCTCTGGGGTGATCCTTACTGAGCACCAATGGAAGTGACATACACCCATGGGGACGACACCCCTGTGAATGAGTCAGCCTCTGGGGTGATCCTTTCTGAGCACCGCTGCAGGTGACATGCACTCATGGGGATGACACCTCTGTGAGTGAGTCAGCCTCTGGGGTGATCCTTACTGAGCACCGCTGCAGGTGACATGCACCCATGGGGATGGCACCCCTGTGGGTGAGTCAGTCTCTGGGGTGATCCTTACTGAGCACTGTTGCAGGTGACATGCACCCATGGTAATGTCACCCCTGTGAGTGAGTCAGCCTCTGGGGTGATCCTTACTGAGCTCCGCTGCAGGAGACATGCACCCATGGGGGTGACACCCCTGTGAGTGAGTCAGCCTCTGGGGTGATCCTTACTGTGCTCCGCTGCATGTGACATGCACCCATGGGGATGACACCCCTCTGAGTGAGTCTGCCTCTGGGGTGATCCTTACTGAGCACCGCTGCATGTGACATGCACCCGTGGGGATGACACCCCTGTGAGTGAGTCAGCCTCTGGGGTGATTCTTACTGAGCACCTCTGCAGGTGACATGCACCCTTGGGGATGACACCCCTGTGAGTGAGACAGCCTCTGGGGTGATCCTTACTGAGGTCCGCTGCAGGTTACATGCACCCATGGGTATGACACCCCTGTGGGTGAGTCAGCCTCTGGGGTGATACTTACTGAGCACCGCTGCAGGTGACATGCACCCATGGGGATGACACCTGTTGCATCGGCGTCTCTGCCTCCTGCTAGGCTGAGACGCCGTCCCTCTCACCTTCCTGTTCAGCGTGCGGCGTCCTCCAGCGCTCCTTCCCTCGCTGCTGCCGGCGCACGCTCCTTCCCGGGCACTGTGTTTAGGGCGCGCGCGCTCCCCCTCTCTTAAAGGGGCCGTGTGCGTTGTCCTAAGGAGTCCCCGGAGGACTTCCTATATATAAGGCACCTCCTCCAAAATGGAGGTGCCCGAGCAAAGTTGTTTGCACTGTGTCTGATCTGTGCTTCAGCCCTCAGGTCCCGCTGCTAGCCTGACTCCTCGTCCTGCCTGCCAGCCTGTTATCTGCCCGTTACCTGCCGAGCCTGCCGAGCCTGCCAGCCTGCTCACCTGGAGCGCTCACCTGTTACCTGCCTGTTTCCTGCCCTGTCTGTCTGCCCGCTCACCTGTGAGCACCCGCCTGTTACCTGCTGTGTCCATCAGCCCGCTCACCTGGGAGCGCCCACCAGTTACCTGCCAGTTACCCGCCTCGTCTGTGTGCCCGCTCACCTGGGAGCACCTGCCTGTTTCCCGCCAGCCTGCCTGGAGACCCTGCCGTCACTTGCTGTGACCACCTTCCTGGTAAACCTAAAGACTGCTACTTGCCCTGCTTTCTCGAACTGTGACCACCTGCCAGCTACCAGAGACTTCCGCCTGCTTGCCGTGTCCATTCGCCATACCGGTCAGTCCCAGCCATCTGACCCGTGGGAGCCACCTGCTCTCTTACAAGGTCGTCCCCAGAGTAGCACCTGGTCCCTCAGCCCGGATCCTCCCTGGTCACGGTGTCGTTAGCTGCCGTACGACCAGGGTCGGTTCGGGTGGATACTTAGTCACGCCCCTCTGGGTCCCTCCTTGCACCTCGGCACAGAGGTTCCACCACCCGGACCCGTAACAGTTTGCTCGGGCCATGGAACTCGGTGGCACCCAAGCACCCTCGCTCTCTGACCTATACCAAGAAGTCTCCTGTCCGAAATCCCAGCAGGAGTCCATCCTGAACCACCTGCGGAATGTCTATTCCCGCCTGGACAGACTGACTGCTCCACCAGCAACCACCGCTAGTTGCACGACTCGCACCCCGGCAGCGCCGCTGCCCATCAATACCATGGCATCCTGCTCCGGACCCCGGCTTTCTGCACCTCCTCGTTTCGGAGGCGACCCCGCTCAAGCTCGGGGCTTTATAAACCAGTGCACCCTGCACTTTGAACTCTTGGCACATCACTTTACCACCGACCGGGCCAAAGTGGCTTTCATCATGTCCCATCTCACTGGGGAAGCACTGGCTTGGCTAAATCCCCTGTGGGAGAGAGGGGATCCCCTAGTATCCAACTTGTCAGCTTTCCTCACTGCTTTCCGGAAAGTCTTCGATGAACCGGGACGAAAGACCTCGTCAGCCTCCTCTCTGCTAAGTCTCCGCCAAGGGAGTCTCACCGTAGGCTAATATGCCATACGGTTCCGTACCCTCGCTTCTGAACTTGCCTGGGATAACGAGGCCCTGCTGTCCGTCTTCTGGAAGGGTCTTTCCGGTCGGATTAAAGATGAACTTGCCGGTCGGGACATCCCTACCACCCTGGACGACCTGGTGTCACTTGCTACCCGGATTGACATCCGGTTTCAGGAACGTACCAAGGAAACCACCCATGAGAGAAAGTTTCTCTGCCTTGCTCCTAACTTCCAGAGACCTGTCTCTTCTTCAGTCACTCCCCGGGCGCACTCACCCGAGCCCATGCAGGTCGACCAGACCAAGTTGGTCAAATCCCGCCAGGAGTCACGCCAGGCCGAGGGGAGCTGTTTCTATTGTGGCAGCAAGGAGCACATGATCCGTTCCTGCCCGGAGAGGCCAGGAAACTCCAGTGTCTAGGATCGCTCAGAGAGGTCGTCCTAGACAAAAGTAAGTCCTCTCCCTCCCTGACTTTGTCTGTCTCTCTCTCCTGGGGAGAGGATCGGCACTTTGAAAACGCTCACCTGGATTCTGGAGCGGCTGGGAACCTCATCTCCCAGTCCTTAGTAGAGAGATACCGTATTCCCACCAAGCCTCTCACTGAACCTTTGTCAGTTGCCTCCGTGGATGGTAAACTCCTTCCAGTACCCATCCTGCTCGTCACTGAACCCTTAACTCTGCAGGTGGGAATGCTGCACTCTGAGAAGATCTCCTTCCATGTGCTATCCGGACTCTCTCACTCCCTGTTGCTAGGTCTACCTTGGCTCCAGACACATGAACCTGTATTGAACTGGCGAACCAGCGAAGTACTCCGGTGGGGTCCAGACTGCCATAAGACATGCCTGGTTCCGGTCCTCCCAGCTCGCCCTCCGCCTACTCCAGCTAATCTACCCGGTCTCCCGGCTCCATACTGGCCCTATGCGGACGTCTTCGGTAAAAAGGAAGCAGAGACGTTGCCACCCCATAGGCCATATGACTGCCCGATCGACCTGGTACCTGGTGCCACTCCTCCCCGTGGCCGTATCTACCCGTTGTCTGCGGCTGAAACCCGGGCCATGTCTGAATACATTGAAGAGAATCTGGCTAGGGGATTTATCCGAAAATCTACCTCCCCGGCTGGAGCCGGATTCTTCTTTGTCAAAAAGAAAGACGGCTCGCTACATCCCTGTATTGACTACAGAGGACTGAATCTAATCACTGTAAAAAACAAATACCCCCTGCCGTTCATCTCCGAATTGTTTGACCGTCTCAAGGGCGCCAGGATCTTCTCCAAGCTGGATCTACGAGGAGCATATAACCTGGTCCGTATCAGTCAAGGAGACAAGTGGAAGACAGCATTCAATACCCGGGACGGTCACTATGAGTACCTTGTGATGCCCTTTGGTCTCTGTAATGCCCCCACTGTCTTTCAAGAGCTGGTCAACGACATCTTCCGTGACCTCCTGTACTCCTGCGTAGTGGTTTACCTGGACGATATCTTGGTCTTCTCTCCGGATCTCCCCACACACCGGAGGGATGTTCGTCAGGTCCTGCTTAGGCTTCGGCAGAACCACCTCTACGCCAAATACGAGAAGTGCCTCTTCGACCAGACCTCCCTTCCATTCTTGGGCTATGTTATCTCCCAGACAGGTCTGCAAATGGATCCAGAGAAGCTCTCTTCTGTTCTAAAATGGCCCCGTCCAGAAGGTTTGAAGGCGATACAGCGATTCCTGGGCTTTGCCAATTACTATCGTCTTTTCATCCCACACTTCTCGTCCCGGACTGCTCCCATATCTGCGCTTACCCGTAAGGGGGCAAATCCCAAGGTATGGTCGCCTGAAGCCGAGGAGGCCTTCCTTTCCTTAAAGAGAGCCTTCGCCTCTGCCCCCGTCCTGCATCGTCCGGACTGTAATAAACAATTCTACCTGGAGGTTGATGCCTCCTCCTCCGGAGCGGGAGCGGTACTCACCCAAAAATCTTCTACCAGGAGAATGGTAACCTGCGGCTTCTTCTCCAAAATCTTCTCCTCGTCTGAGCGCAACTACTCCATAGGAGACCGTGAATTGCTAGCCGTCAAATTGGCACTAGGGGAGTGGCGCTATCTGCTAGAAGGGGCTCTTTACCCAGTAATCATCTACACGGATCACAAAAACCTGGCATATCTCCAAAATGCCCAGAGACTCAATCCTTGCCAGGCCCGGTGGTCATTGTTTTTTGCCCGCTTCGACTTCATTCTTCATTTCCGCCCGGCGGACAAGAACGTAAAAGCTGATGCCTTGTCCCGGTCCTTCCTGTCCTCCGATCAAGAGGAGGAGCCTACGCACATCATTGACTCCTCCAAGGTGATGAATGTGGCCCCCTTGGATCTGACTCGTCTTCCACCCGGTAAGACGTTTGTAGCAGTACCAGATCGGGAGAGGGTTCTTCGCTGGGGACATTCTTCTAAACTAGCTGGCCATGCTGGCCAAAATAAGACCTTCCAGCTCATTGCCCGGCATTACTGGTGGCCTACCCTGCATAAGGACGTTGTAGACTTCGTCGTGGCCTGTTCATCCTGTGCCCGTAACAAAGTTCCCAGACATCTACCAGCTGGCCATCTCCAGCCCCTTCCCATACCTGCTGCTCCATGGCAGCACATTGCTATGGACTTTATCACCGATCTTCCTGTTTCTGCCGGTTGTACAGTCATTTAGGTGGTCGTTGACCGCTTTTCTAAAATGGAACACTTCATTCCCCTGCCTGGTCTCCCATCTGCACCCGAGCTGGCTAAAGACTTTATCCGCCACATCTTCCGTCTCCATGGCACACCCCTCCACATCGTGTCGGATCGTGGAGTTCAGTTCACCTCACGCTTCTGGAGAGTCACATGTAAGCTGCTAGACATCACCCTGGATTTCTCCTCTGCTTACCACCCACAGTCCAATGGTCAAGTGGAGCGGATCAATCAGATCCTGACCAGCTACCTCCGGCACTTCGTTAATGCCGACCATTCGGACTGGGTGGATCTCCTACCATGGGCCGAGTTCTCTTATAATAACCATGAGAGTGAATCCTCTTCCCAATCCCCGTTCTTTATTGTCTATGGCCAGTACCCCCGGATTCCAATTCCTGTCTCCGCTTCTGTGGACAACCCTGCCGCAGAGTCTCTTGGGAGAGTACCAGGTCCGCTCTTCTTCAGTCCTCCGAGCGGATGAAGAGATATGCTGATAAGAGACGTCTGGATCCACCTCAATTCTGTCCGGGAGACAAGGTTTGGCTCTCTTCCAAATATGTGCGGCTCAAAGTACCCTCCTACAAGTTGGGTCCTCGGTTCATCGGACCCTTCGAAATCCTCAGGCAAATTAACCCAGTGGCCTACAAATTAAAACTCCCGGCCACCCTACGCTTTCCCAACTCCTTTCACGTATCCCTCCTCAAACCCGTTGTCCTTAACACTTTTTCCGACAATCCAGGTACTCCTCCTACTCCGGTTTCTGCTGAGGACGTCTTTGAAGTGGAGAGTATCCTGGCCACCAAGAGGGTAAGAGGGAGAACCTTTTTTCTGGTGGATTGGAAGGGGTTTGGTCCTGAGGAAAGAACTTGGGAACCCAGGGAGAACATCAACACTCCGCTTCTCCTTAAGAAATTTCTCTCTGGCCTAAAAAAGAGGGGGCGTAAAGGGGGGGTACTGTTGCATCGGCGTCTCTGCCTCCTGCTAGGCAGAGACGCCGTCCCTCTCACCTTCCTGTTCAGCGTGCGGCGGCGTCCTCCAGCGCTCCTTCCCTCGCAGCTGCCGGCGCGCGCTCCTTCCCGGGCACTGTGCTGAGGGCGTGCGCGCGCGCGCTCCCCCTCTCTTAAAGGAGCCGCGCGCGTCGTCCTAAGGAGTCCCCGGCCAATTGCCAGAGGACTTCCCATATATAAGGCACCTCCTCCAAAATGGAGGTGCCTGAGCAAAGTTGTTTGCACTGTGTCTGATCTGTGCTTCAGCCCTCAGGTCCCGCTGCTAGCCTGACTCCTCATCCTGCCTGCCAGCCTGTTATCCGCCCCTTACCTTCCGAGCCTGCCAGCCTGCTCACCTGGAGCGCTCACCTGTTACCTGCCTGTTACCTGCCTTGGCTATCTGTCCGCTCACCTGGGAGCATCCGGCTGCCCTGTCTGTCAGACCGCTCACCTGGGAGCGTCCACCAGTTACCTGCCTGTTACCTCCCTCGTCTGTCTGCCTGCTCACCTGGGAGCACCCGCCTGTTACCTTCTGTGTCCGTCAGCCCGCTCACCTGGGAGCGCCCACCAGTTACCTGTTACCTGCCTTGGCTATCTGTCCGCTCACCTGGGAGCATCTGGCTGCCCTGTCTGTCAGACTGCTCACCTGGGAGCGTCCACCAGTTACCTGCCTGTTACCTGCCTCGCCTGTCTGCCTGCTCACCTGGGACCACCCACCTGTTACCTTCTATGTCCGTCAGCCCGCTCACCTGGGAGCGCCCACCAGTTACCTGCCAGTTACCCGCCTCGTCTGTCTGCCCGCTCCCCTGGGAGCACCTGCCTGTTTCCCGCCAGCCTGCCTGGAGACCCTGCCGTCACTTGCTGTGACCACCTTCCTGGTAAACCTAAAGACTGCTACTTGCCCTGCTTTCTCGAACTGTGACCACCTGTCAGCTACCAGAGACTTCCACCTGCTTGCCGTGTCCATCCGCCATACCGGTCAGTCCCAGCCATCTGACCTGTGGGAGCCACCTGCTCTCTTACAAGGGCGTCTCCAGAGTAGCACATGGTCGCTCAGCACGGATCCTCCCTGGTCACGGTGTCGTTAGCTGCCGTACGACCAGGGTCGGTTCGGGTGGATACTTAGTCACGCCCCTCTGGGTCCCACCACCCGGACCCGTAGCAACACCTCTGTGAGTGAGTCAGCCTCTGGGGTGATCCTTACTGAGCACCGCTGCAGGTGACATGCACCCATGGGGATGACACCCCTGTGAGTGAGTCAGCCTCTGGGGTGATCCTTACTGAGCACCGCTGCAGGTGACATGCACCCATGGGGATGACACCCCTGTGAGTGAGTCAGCCTCTGGGGTGATCCTTACTGAGCACCGCTGCAGGTGACATGCACCCATGGGGATGACACCCCTGTGAGTGAGTCAGCCTCTGAGGTGATCCTTACTGAGCACCGCTGCAGGTGACATGCACCCATGGGGATGACACCCCTGTGAGTGAGTCAGCCTCTGGGGTGATCCTTACTGAGCACCGCTGCAGGTGACATGCACCCATGGGGATGACACCCCTGTGAGTGAGTCAGCCTCTGGGGTGATCCTTACTGAGCACCGCAGCAGGTGACATGCACCCATGGGGATGACACCCCTGTGAGTGAGTCAGCCTCTGAGGTGATCCTTACTGAGCACCGCTGCAGGTGACATGCACCCATGGGGATGACACCCCTGTGAGTGAGTCAGCCTCTGGGGTGATCCATACTGAGCACCGCTGCAGGTGACATGCACCCATGGGGATGACACCCCTGTGGGTGAGTCAGCCTCTGGGGTGATCCTTACTGATCACCGGCGCTGCTGGTGACATGCACCCATGGGGATGACACCTCTGTGGGTGACTCAGCCTCTCGAGTGATCCTTACTGAGCACCGCTGCAGGTGACATGCACCCATGGGGATGACACCCCTGTGAGTGAGTCAGCCTCTGGGGTGATCCTTACTGAGCACCGCTGCAGGTGACATGCACCAATGGGGATGACACCCCTGTGGGTGAGACAGCCTCTGGGGTGATCCTTACTGAGCACCGCTGCACGTGACATGCACCCATGGGGATGACACCCCTGTGAGTGAGTCAGCCTCTGGGGTGATCCTTACTGAGCACCGCTGCAGGTGACATGCACTAGTGGGGATGACACCCCTGTGAGTGAGTCAGCCTCTGGGGTGATCCTTACTGAGCACCGCTCCTGGTGACATGCACCCATGGGGATGACACCCCTGTGAGTGAGTCAGCCTCTGGGGTGATCCTTACTGAGCACCGCTGCAGGTGACATGCACCCATGGGGATGACACCCCTGTGAGTGAGTCAGCCTCTGGGGTGATCCATACTGAGCACCGCTGCAGGTGACATGCACCCATGGGGATGACACCTCTGTGGGTGAGTCACCCTCTCGAGTGATCCTTACTGAGCACCGCTGCAGGTGACATGCACCCATGGGGATGACACCCCTGTGTGTGAGTCAGCTTCTGGGGTGATCCTTACTGAGCACCGCTGCAGGTGACATGCACCAATGGGGATGACACCCCTGTGGGTGAGTCAGCCTCTGAGGTGAACCTTACTGAGCACCGCTGCAGGTGACATGCACCCATGGGGATGACACCCCTGTGAGTGAGTCAGCCTCTGGGGTGATCCTTACTGAGCACTGCTGCAGGTGACATGCACCCATGGGGATGACACCCCTGTGAGTGAGTCAGCCTCTGGGGTGAACCTTACTGAGCACCGCTGCAGGTGACATGCACCCATGGGGATAACACCCCTGTGAGTGAGTCAGCCTCTGGGGTGATCCTTACTGAGCACTGCTGCAGGTGACATGCACCCATGGGGATGAGACCCCTGTGAGTGAGTCAGCCTCTGGGGTGATCCTAACTGAGCACTGCTGCAGGTGACATGCACCCATGGGGATGACACCCCTGTGAGTGAGTCAGCCTCTGGGGTTATCCTTACTGAGCACTGCTGCAGGTGACATGCACCCATGGGGATGACACCCCTGTTAGTGAGTCAGCCTCTGGGGTTATCCTTACTGAGCACAGCTGCTGGTGACATGCACCCATGGGGATGACATCCCTGTGGGTGAGTCAGCCTCTTGGGTGATCCTTACTGAGCACCGCTGCAGGTGACATGCACCCATGGGGATGACACCCCTGTGGGTGAGTCAACCTCTGTGGTGATCCTTACTGAGCACCGCCGCTGCAGGTGACATGCACCCATGGGGATGACACCCCTGTGAGTGAGACAGCCTATGGGGTGATCCTTACTGAGCACCGCTGCAGGTGACATGCACCCATGGGGATGACATCTCTGTGGGTGAGTCAGCCTCTGGGGTGATCCTTACTGAGCACCGCTGCAGGTGACATGCACCCATGGGGATGACACCCCTGTGAGTGAGTCAGCCTCTGGGGTTCTCCTTACTGAGCACCGCTGCAGGTGACATGCACCCATGGGGATGACACCCCTGTGAGTGAGTCAGCCTCTGGGGTGCTCCTTACTGAGCACCGCTGCAGGTGACATGCACCCATGGGGATGACACCCCTGCGAGTGAGTCAGCCTCTGGGGTTATCCTTACTGAGCACAGCTGCTGGTGACATGCACCCATGGGGATGACACCCCTGTGGGTGAGTCAGCCTCTGGGGTGATCCTTACTGAGCACTGCTGCAGGTGACATGCACCCATGGGGATGACACCCCTGTGAGTGAGTCAGCCTCTGGGGTGAACCTTACTGAGCACCGCTGCAGGTGACATGCACCCATGGGGATGACACCCCTGTGGGTGAGTCAGCCTCTGTGGTGATCCTTACTGAGCACCGCCGCTGCAGGTGACATGCACCCATGGGGATGACACCCCTGTGAGTGAGTCAGCATCTGTGGTGACCCTTACTGAGCACCGCTGCAGGTGACATGCACCCATGGGGATGACACCTCTGTGAGATGAGTCAGCTTCTGGGGTGATCCTTACTGAGCAGCGCTGCAGGTGACATGCACCCATGGGGATGACACCCCTGTGAGTGAGTCAGCCTCTGGGGTTCTCCTTACTGAGCACCGCTGCAGGTGACATGCACCCATGGGGATGACACCCCTGTGAGTGAGTCAGCCTCTGGGGTGATCCTTACTGAGCACCGCTGCAGGTGACATGCACCCATGGGGATGACACCCCTGCGAGTGAGTCAGCCTCTGGGGCGATCCTTACTGAGCACCGCTGCAGGTGACATGCACCCATGGGGATGACACCCCTGTGGGTGAGTCAGCCTCTGGGGTGATCCTTACTGAGCACCGCTGCAGGTGACATGCACCCATGGGGATGACACCCCTGTGAGTGAGTCAGCCTCTGGGGTTATCCTTACTGAGCACTGCTGCAGGTGACATGCACCCATGGGGATGACACCCCTGTTAGTGAGTCAGCCTCTGGGGTTATCCTTACTGAGCACAGCTGCTGGTGACATGCACCCATGGGGATGACACCCCTGTTAGTGAGTCAGCCTCTGGGGTTATCCTTACTGAGCACAGCTGCTGGTGACATGCACCCATGGGGATGACACCCCTGTGGGTGAGTCAGCCTCTGGGGTGAACCTTACTGAGCACTGCTGCAGGTGACATGCACCCATGGGGATGACACCCCTGTGGGTGAGTCAGCCTCTGTGGTGATCCTTATTGAGCACCGCCGCTGCAGGTGACATGCACCCATGGGGATGACACCCCTGTGAGTGAGACAGCCTATGGGGTGATCCTTACTGAGCACCGCTGCAGGTGACATGCACCCATGGGGATGACATCTCTGTGGGTGAGTCAGCCTCTGGGGTGATCCTTACTGAGCACCGCTGCAGGTGACATGCACCCATGAGGATGACACCCCTGTGAGTGAGGCAGCCTCTGGGGTGATCCTTACTGAGCACCGCTGCAGGTGACATGCACCAATGGGGATGACACCCCTGTGGGTGAGTCAGCCTCTGGGGTGATCCTTACTAAGCACCGCTGCAGATGACATGCACCCATGGGGATGACACCTCTGTGAGTGAGTCAGCCTCTGGGGTGATCCTTACTGAGCACCTCTGCAGGTGACATGCACCCATGGGGATGACACCCCTGTGGGTGAGTCAGCCTCTGGGGTGATCCTTACTGAGCACCGCTGCAGGTGACATGCACCCATGGGGATGACACCTCTGTGGGTGAGTCAGCCTCTGGGGTGATCCTTACTGAGCACAGCTGCAGGTGACATGCACCCATGGGGATGACACCCCTGTGAGTGAGTCAGCCTCTGGGGTGATCCTTACTGAGCACAGCTGCAGGTGACATGCACCCATGGGGATGACACCTCTGTGCGTGAGACAGCCTCTGGTGTGATCCTTACTGAGCACCGCTACAGGTGACATACACCCATGGGGATGACACCCCTGTGAGTGAGTCAGCATCTGTGGTGACCCTTACTGAGCACCGCTGCAGGTGACATGCACCCATGGGGATGACACCTCTGTGAGATGAGTCAGCCTCTGGGGTGATCCTTACTGAGCAGCGCTGCAGGTGACATGCACCCATGGGGATGACACCTCTGTGAGTGAGTCAGCCTCTGGGGTGATCCTTATTGAGTACCGCTGCAGGTGACATGCGCCCATGGGGATGACACCTCTGTGGGTGAGTCAGCCTCTGGGGTGATCCTTACTGAGCAACGCTGCAGGTGACATGCACCCATGGGGATGACACCCCTGTGAGTGAGTCAGCCTCTGGGGTGATCCTTACTGAACACCGCTGCAGGTGACATGCACCCATGGGGATGGCACCCCTGTGAGTGAGTCAGCCTCTGGGGTGATCCTTACTGAGCACCGCTGCAGGTGACATGCAGCCATGGGGATGACACCTCTGTGAGTGAGTCAGCCTCTGGGGAGATCCTTACTGAGCACCGCTGCAGGTGACATGCACCCATGGGGATGACACCTCTGTGGGTGAGTCAGCCTCTGGAGTGATCCTTACTGAGCACCGCTGCAGGTGACATGCACCCATGGGGATGACACCCCTGTCAGTGAGTCAGCCTCTGGGGTGATCCTTACTGAACACCGCTACATGTGACATGCACCCATGGGGATGGCACCCCTGTGAGTGAGTCAGCCTCTGGGGTGATCCTTACTGAGCACCGCTGCAGGTGACATGCAGCCATGGGGATGACACCCCTGTGAGTGAGTTAGCCTCTGGGGTGATCCTTACTGAGCACCGCTGCAGGTGACATGCACTCTTGGGGATGACACCTCTGTGAGTGAGTCAGCCTCTGGGGTGATCCTTACTGAGCACCGCTGCAAGTGACATGCACCCATGGGGATGACACCTCTGTGAGTGAGACAGCCTCTGGGATGATCCTTACTGAGCACCGCTGCAGGTGACATGCACCCATGAGGATAACACCCATGTGAGTGAGTCAGCCTCTGGGGTGATCCTTACTGAGCACCGCTACAGGTGACATGCACCCATGGAGATGACACCCCTGTGAGTGAGTCAGCCTCTGGGGTGATCCTTCCTGAGCACCGCTGCAGGTGACATGCACACATGGGGATGACACCTCTGTGGGTGAGTCAGCCTCTGGGGTGATCCTTACTGAGCACCGCTGCAGGTGACAATCACCCATGAGGATGTCACCCCTGTGGGTGAGTCAGCCTCTGGGGAGCTCCTTACTGAGCATCGCTGCAGATATCATGCACCCATGGGGATGACACCTCTGTGAGTGAGTCAGCCTCTGGGGTGCTCCTTACTGAGCACCACTGCAGGTGACATGCACTCATGGGGATGACACCTCTGTGGGTGAGTCAGCCTCTGGGGTGATCCTTACTGAGCACCGCTGCAGGTGACATGCACCCATGGGGCTGACACCTATGTGGGTGAGTCAGCCTCTGGGGTGATCCTTACTGAGCACCGCCGCTGCAGGTGACATGCACCCATGGGGATGATACCCCTGTGGGTGAGTCAGCCTCTGGGGTGATCCTTACTGAGCACCAATGCAGGTGACATGCACCCATGGTGATGACACCCCTGTGAGTGAGTCAGCCTCTGAGGTGATCCTTCCTGAGCACCTATGCAAGTAACATGCACCTATGGGGATAACACCCCTCTGAGTGAATCAGTCTCTGGGGTGATCCTTACTGAGCACCGATGCAGGTGACAAGCACCCATGGGGATGACACCCCTGTGAGTGAGTCAGCCTCTGGGGTGATCCTTACTGAGCACCGCTGCAGGTGACATGCACCCATGGGGATGACACCCCTGTGAGTGAGACAGACTCTGGGGTGATCCTTACTGAGCACCGATGCAGGTGACATTCACCCATGGGTATGACACCTCTGTGGGTGAGTCAGCCTCTGAAGTGATCCTTACTGAGCACCGCTGCAGGTGACATGCACCCATGGGGATGACACCCCTGTGAGTGAGTCAGCCTCTAGAGTGATCCTTACTGAGCACCGCTGCAGGTGACATGCACCCGTGGGGATGACACCCCTGTGAGTGAGTCAGCCTCTGTGGTGATCCCTTACTAAGCACCGCTGTAGGTGACATGCACCCATGGAGATGGCACCCCTGTGAGTGAGTCAGCCTCTGGGGTGATCCTTACAGAGCACCGCTGCAGGCGACATGCACCCATGAGGATGACACCCCTGTGAGAGAGACAGCCTCTGGGGCGATCATTACTGAGCACTGCTGCAGGTGACATGCACCCATGGGGATGACACCCCTGTGTGTGAGTCTGCCTCTGGGGCGATCCTTACTGAGCACCGCTGCAGGTGACATGCACCCATGGGGATGACACCCCTGTGTGTGAGTCAGCTTCTGGGGCGATCCTTACTGAGCACCGCTGCAGGTGACATGCACCGACAGGGATGACACCCCTGTGAGTGAGTCAGCCTCTGGGGCGATCCTTACTGAGCACTGCTGCAGGTGACATGCACACATGGGGATGACACCCCTGTGAGTGAGTCAGCCTCTGAGGTGATCCTTACTGAGCAGCGCTGCAGGTGACATGCACCCATGGGGATGACACCTCTGTGAGTGAGTCAGCCTCTGGGGTGATCCTTACTGAGCACCGCTGCAGGTGACATGCACCTGTGGCACCCCAGGGGTCTGGTTTCCACAGTAATAGCAATATTACGTCTGAGAGCGGGTGGGAGGTCTCCTGGTCAGGAATCCTATGCATGCCACACCTCCTGCCCAGTCCTGGGAGGGGAAGAACTTCCCCTATATAAGACTGGGGCTGAGGCAGGGTTAGTGAGAAAAAAGAGGAGAAGAGGAGTCCCAGACAGAGACATAGTCTGGTCTGGAGAGGAGCAGCTATAGGAAAGAAAGATCAGGAGCTCAGTGGGAACAGTGCTAAAAGGAGTCAGGGGCTGGAAGCTGTAGAGCTCGCCCTGATTGAAGAGTTCTCACTGGACCCGGAGTCCGAGGCTGTGGGGACTAATCCTTACCCAGCAGCAGAAACCGACCGGCAGGGGATTTCAGGTCCTCTGGCCAAGAAACCCGAAGGCACGGTCACACGCAAGGGACCAGCACCGCCGTCGTGAAGCGGAAGCTACCAGAAGGCCCCGAGTCACCGGCCATACGGGTGAGCACCACACGGTACACTCAGGGACGTGGGCTACTTTTACCCGCCTCTAGCAAGGTAGCCAGAAGAGTACAATTAGTTGGGGAGGCCTACAACTCCGCCTGGCCAGGGGAGATCCCATTTGCTCACGGACTGACCAGGCCCCGATCGCTAGCCAGTACTCCGGGAGGGTCTACCTTTGTCATCAGTAAAGACCCTGAACTACACCGCACCGTCTCTGAGTGGTTCCTGCTACCTGCATGCTATACTGCTACCCCCTCCAAACACGTCGGCTGCCCTGAGGCCATACCCCTCCCGTTGGGGGTTATACCATCTACGCTGCACAATCGTACCACCGGCCTCAGCGGTCTGCCCTGCAGCGGCGGCCTCATAGCCGCATTCAACGGGTGGCGTAGTCGAACACCGTACCATCTTCTGCTAAACTCTGCCACTCAGCTTGACTCCCTGGGCACGGACCGGGTCACCGCCACGAGACTACTACCCCTATCAGATCCGGCTCCGGGTAGGCTCCCGCGTGCGCAACGCTGCGCGACTCAGGCCCAGGGGCGCGTCAACTTTGGCGTAGTCGGCAGGATTTCGTGCCTGCAACCACCGGGTACTGCGTGCCTGAAAGAAGACTGTTAAACTTACCTGTGGTGAAGATTCCCGCCATCCGGCGCCATCTTCTGCCTTCTTCCCGCCATCCGTGAAGTTTTCCCGCCGCCGGGCGCCATCTTGAAGACGCCGCGCTGGAAGAAGAGGGGCGTGGACTCTGAAAGCGCACGAGAACTGAAGCCCCGCCTCACGTCCGGACGTTGCGTAAGGTCCTGGAAGGAGCCCAGCAGACGCCGACGTCACAGGAGCGCGACGCAAGGTCCTCAACCCTGACGATCCACTGCGGAACCGCGGCCTACGGAAGAGGATCATCGCAAGGTAGGCCACGGTCCACTAGGGGGGAGGAGGATGTTGGATACGGAGTAGAGCTACACTGCCACAGCCACCGCCAGCGCCGCCGCTGCTGCGGTCATGCCTTTCACCATGCCCTATATCCCGGGGGCAGCCTGGCTACCCCAGTACTCAGGGGAGTCACATACCCTGAATGACTTTAGAGAAAAGCTGGATAGCCTCTTCCAGGTGTACCCCCTCACAGAAGAGCAAAAAGTGAGCATCCTGGTGGCCCAACTAACCGGGGCAGCCCTAAGGGAGGTAAAGTCCTGGCCACCTGGGAGGAGGACTGTCGCAGGGATATTAACCCGGCTGAAGGACACCTTTGATACCCGCACCTCAGCCGAGATTAAGCTTAAATTCTATGGGTGCAAACAGCGAGCACATGAGAATATAAGGGACTATGCACTAAACCTACAAGAGGCCCTGAGAGCCATTAAGCAGACCGACCCTGACGGCGTGGGAAACGAGGACAGGCTGTTGACTGAACAATTTATAGAGGGACTATATTGCAATGCCCACCGAACCCAGTTGCGGGCAATGGCCTTACAGGATCCTCATCTGGACTTTGCACAGTTCAAGGACAGAGCCATCCGGGTGCTCCGAGAACCGGCACCGGGTGGCGTTGTGGCCCACAGGCGCCCTACTACCGCTTACCACCAGGAGGCGGCGCCCTTGTCGGCAGGGCCTGTGGGAGCTGACGCGCAGGCTTTGAACACTGACCCGGCTCCAGACCTGCACCATCAGGTCCAAGAGCTAGCTAAAAGCGTTGCTGCACTAACCCGAACTGTGCAGTCTTTACAGGTTTCTGATCCAGGGAAGATCCAGCTGGCATCCGGACCGGAGGACATCCCGTGGCGTCGACCAAGGAGGACCCCACCGGCCAGAGGAAGACCCAGCGACCGATACAACGAGGACGGACAACCCATCTGCCGCCGCTGCAATCAACCCGGACATATGGCAAGGTACTGTCCTTTAAACTGGCACAACCTGGGGTAGAGGGCCAACCCCTAGGAATAAGATCACCAGGCCCATCGAACTGGCGTGACAAATACGTGGGAGGACGTCCAGTCTTGCCTGTGGTACTGGATGTGCCCTACTTGACACCGGGTCACAGGTCACCACCATCCCGTACGTGCTCTTTAAGCAGTACTGGAATGACTCGGATATAACCCGCTACCCTGACGACGACTTGAGTATCATTGCCAGCAATGGTCAGCCCGTGCCACAGATCGGATTTAAAGAGATGACCATTAAAATCGGTAGAGTCGAACTGGCAGCACAGGGACTGATCATTGTAGACATTGACAAGCGCGAGAGTCACCCAAAGATAACTCTAGGAACTTATGTGATTGAAAATTGTCTTGCAGAGGTGATTTTCATTTTACAGCAGGTTGCCAAGAACGCCAGCTCTGGCCAGCAGCGAGTGCTCCAAAAAGAGATCCGGGCACTGATGCGGCGGCAACAGGTGGAACTCTCCGGTGGTGACATAGGAAGCGTGAGAATGTGTGACCCTTTCCCTATTGCCATGCCCCCGAAAAGTGAAATGATGATTTGGTGCCGGGCAGCTATTGGTCTGAGAGGTAGAGATTACCAGGCAATGGTAGAACCAGTCTACTCAGACAGTAGGCCCACCATTTTGACGGCACGGGGGGTGGTTGATGTACGCCATGGGAGGGTGCCCGTTCGCATAATAAATATCGGGAAGAGGGAAGTATACCTGCCCCGGTATGCCACGCTAGCCAAATTGTATACCATCGACCATAATTCTGTACAGGCAGTGGAACCTTTGCCTCCATCTCACCCAGAGGAAGGTAACGGCTCTAAGAAACCAATGGAGGACTGGTGTCAGCAACTACATTTGGGAACTGACTCCACTCCCTCACACCAGAAACAGGGAGTCTATCGGGTGGTTCAAGTGTACGAGAGAGTGTTTAGTAAACACCCGTTAGACTTCGGGCGAGTAAAGGGGGTAGAACACCACATCGCCACGGGAGACCATCCTCCCATAAAGGAGAGATACCGACCCGTACCCCCTGCACACTACCAACACGCCAAGGGGATGCTTAGAGACATGAAGGAGGCTGGAGTAATCAGGGATAGCTGTAGCCCCTGAGCAGCTCCACTAGTCTTGGTTAAAAAGAAGGACAACACCATGAGAATGTGTGTAGAATACCGGAAAATCAACCGTATCACACACAAAGATGCGTACCCCTTACCAAGGATAGAGGAGTCTTTGGCTGCTTTAAAATCTGCTAACTTCTTCTCCACTTTGGATCTCACTAGCGGGTACTGGCAGGTTCCTGTAGCAGAGGCGGACCGGGAGAAGACCGCATTCACCACCCCGATGGGACTTAGCGAGTTTACCTGCATGCCGTTCGGACTCTGCAACGCACCAGGAACCTTCCAACGATTGATGGAATGCTGTCTGGGACACCGAAACTTCGAGACGGTCCTGTTATACCTGGACGATGTCATCGTCTACTCCAAGACCTACGAGGACCACCTGAAACACCTGGCAGAAGTGTTCGAAGCCCTGGCAAACTACGGCCTAAAGGTGAAACCCTCCAAGTGTCACCTCCTGAAACCAAAGGTGCAGTACCTGGGACACGTGGTGAGTGCTGACGGAGTGGCTCCCGACCCTGATAAGATCACCGCAATTAAGGAATGGCCAAGCCCCTCCAGCGTAAAGGAAGTGCGCCAGTTCCTCGGGTTGGTAGGCTACTACCGAAGATTCATTCCCGGTTTCACCAAAAAGGCAGCTCCTATGCAGGACCTCCTGATAGGCCAGTCCAGGAAGGCCAAGAACCAGAAGCCACCCTTCAGATGGGAGAAGCTGGAAGAAGAGTCCTTCCGCCAGCTGAAGATGGCCCTCACGGGGGATGAAATCCTGGCGTACCCTGATTACAGCCAGCCCTTTATCCTCTACACCGACGCAAGTAACGTCGGGCTAGGAGCCGTACTGTCCCAGATCCAGCAGGGGAAAGAACGGGTAATTGCTTACGCCAGCCGAAAACTGCGACCCACCGAAAGAAACCCTGAGAATTACAGCTCATTCAAGCTAGAGTTCCTGGCAGTGGTGTGGGCAGTCACCGAACGCTTTAGGCACTACCTCGCCTCTTCCCGGTTCACCGTGTACACGGATAACAACCCATTGACACACCTGGATACGGCAAGACTCGGTGCCCTGGAGCAGAGATGGATGGCCCGCCTGTCCAACTATGAGTTCACGATCAAATACCGGGCAGGACGCTCCAATACCAACGCGGATGCCTTGTCCAGAATGCCAAACCTACCGGACGTAGGGGAAGATCCAGAGGAACTGGAAGAAGTTGAACTCCCCGCGTTCCACCGTCATGGGACTATCCAGTATTCCCACCGTGTAAGGGGTAAGCAATCTGCTACGTTCAACCCCTTACCTCATTACAACTGGGCGGAAACGCAAGACAGTGACCCCGCCGTCCGACTGGTGAAGGAGATGCTGACTCAGCCAGATGCCCGCCTTGACCCAGACGCTCCGGAGGAGGCCAAGCAACTGTGGGTTGAGAAGAGTCGACTGTTCCTTTACAAGGGGAAGTTGTGCCGCAGAATGGTTAACTCCCGGACGCATGAACTGATCTGGCAAGTAGTGGTGCCAAGAAGAGACGCGGCTATGGTACTGGAGGCATACCACAACGGAGCTGGGCACTTCGGATTGAAGAAGCTGGAGTTCCTGCTGCGCGGGCGGTACCATTGGGTAGGCATGAGAGGAACCATCGAGAGGTGGTGCAGAGACTGTGGCCCATGCAACCTAAGAAGGAAGGACCGTGCTAGCCAGAAGACTCCCCTGCAGTCCATCGTCACCAAGCAGCCGTTGGAACTGGTAGCCTTGGATCATGTAAAACTGACCCCCAGCAGAAGTGGCTACGTCTATGCGTTAACAATCGTGGATCACTACTCCCGGTTCTTGGTTGTCGTCCCCGTCAAGGACTTAACGGCTCAAACAGCAGCTAGAGCCTTCCAGCAGCACTTCTGTCGTCCACACGGATACCCAGAGCAGGTGCTGACGGACCAGGGACCTGCCTTTGAAGCGGAGGTCTTCCAGGAGTTCTGCACTCTGTATGGCTGCCGGAAGATAAGAACAACACCCTATCATCCACAAACCAATGGACTCTGCGAGAAAATGAACCAGGTGGTGATAGACCTTTTGAAAACATTGCCCCTGGAAGAACGCAGTCTGTGGCCTGAGAAACTGCCTGATCTGGTGGACCTATACAACCACATCCCTGTAGGTTCTACCAACTGTACCCCGGCTTACCTAATGAGGGCAAGACCTGGTAAGCTGCCTGTTGACCTGGATATGGGAGTCCTGACACCCGAGGACACTTCACCAGAAGCAGACTGGGACACAGAGAGGCAGCAGCAGTACCGGAAAGTACAGGAGAGCGTGGAGCGAAGTCTCTGTCAAGCTAGAGAAAGACAGGAGAAGACTTACAACCAGTATGCTCCCGCTGTTCCCCTGGTACCTGGAGAGCAGGTCTTGAAGAGGAAGAGACGGCTCCACAAGTTGGACGACCAGTGGGAGAAGGACCCGTACACTATACTGCCCTCAAGCCATGAGAACCCGAAAGTCTGCACAATCAGTAAGGATGGAGGAGAAACCACAGCCATTGTATCCCGAGATCACCTGAAGAAGTGTCCCGAACAGCTACGGAACCCTGAAGAAGAACAAGATGACCCTCGACCCGCAGAGGAAAGGGAAGATATGGTCAGTACTGTGCTCGGAGAATTCCCTCGGTCTTGGACTCAGGTCAATGGCGCTGTTGTGGTACCCGTCCTCACCTTCCTCCAACCAGCATCTCAAGTACCTACGGAGAAACAGGTAGAGCTGGAAGAGCAGCCGGTCCAGGAGGCAGAAGACCCCACACAAGCAGACCAGGAGGATCAACCCTCTGCTTATAGTGAGCCTGCCGTGCCCCTAGTGAGCCAAAGAGCCCGTAGACAGCTGCCCAGTTTACCTTTGACAGCCCCTACACCCTGTAGCTCAGGACCAGTCAGTCAGCTCCGTAGGTCTACTAGGGTCACTGGAGGCCAGTTGCCCGTACGTTGGAGGATTTAAAGTGCTCAAACTGTTTTATTTGTATTTACCTGTTTATTGTTGCTTGTGAATAATTGTGTATTTCTAGTTATTTTATAGGAGTCGTTTATGGATTATCCGGAATCCTTTATACATATGTTTGGAGCGTAACCCAGGAACGGACTAAAGACTGTTAAAGACTTGGGGCAGGACAGACCCCTACCTGGTTACGACTCCCTGTTCTTTGGTGGAATGGACGCCCTTGTTTTCTTCAAAAACTGCACCCGGTTGCGGACACGCCGTAACCATCCTAATGTGTTTTTCTTTATTGTACTGTTTCTGTTTATAACTTGTTATGTTTACAAAAGTATGTTTAGTCCCGGAGTACTAAATTTCACTAGGGGGAATGTGGCACCCCAGGGGTCTGGTTTTCACAGTAATAGCAATATTACGTCTGAGAGCGGGTGGGAGGTCTCCTGGTCAGGAATCCTATGCATGCCACACCTCCTGCCCAGTCCTGGGAGGGGAAGAACTTCCCCTATATAAGACTGGGGCTGAGGCAGGGTTAGTGAGAAAAAAGAGGAGAAGAGGAGTCCCAGACAGAGACATAGTCTGGTCTGGAGAGGAGCAGCTATAGGAAAGAAAGATCAGGAGCTCAGTGGGAGAAGTGCTAAAAGGAGTCAGGGGCTGGAAGCTGTAGAGCTCGCCCTGATTGAAGAGTTCTCACCGGACCCGGAGTCCGAGGCTGTGGGGACTAATCCTTACCCAGCAGCAGAAACCGACCGGCAGGGGATTTCAGGTCCTCTGGCCAAGAAACCCGAAGGCACGGTCACACGCAAGGGACCAGCACCGCCGTCGTGAAGCGGAAGCTACCAGAAGGCCCTGAGTCACCGGCCATACGGGTGAGCACCACACGGTACACTCAGGGACGTGGGCTACTTTTACCCGCCTCTAGCAAGGTAGCCAGAAGAGTACAATTAGTTGGGGAGGCCTACAACTCCGCCTGGCCAGGGGAGATCCCATCTGCTCACGGACTGACCAGGCCCCGATCGCTAGCCAGTACTCCGGGAGGGTCTACCTTTGTCATCAGTAAAGACCCTGAACTACACCGCACCGTCTCTGAGTGGTTCCTGCTACCTGCATGCTATACTGCTACCCCCTCCAAACACGTCGGCTGCCCTGAGGCCATACCCCTCCCGTTGGGGGTTATACCATCTACGCTGCACAATCGTACCACCGGCCTCAGCGGTCTGCCCTGCAGCGGCGGCCTCATAGCTGCATTCAACGGGTGGCGTAGTCGAACACCGTACCATCTTCTGCTAAACTCTGCCACTCAGCTTGACTCCCTGGGCACGGACCGGGTCACCGCCACGAGACTACTACCCCTATCAGATCCGGCTCCGGGTAGGCTCCCGCGTGCGCAACGCTGCGCGACTCAGGCCCAGGGGCGCGTCACACCCATGGGGATGACACCCCTGTGAGTGAGTCAGCCTCTGGGGTTCTCCTTACTGAGCACCGCTGCAGGTGATTTGCACCCATGGTGATGACACCACAGTGAATGATTCAGCCTCTGAGGTGATTCTTACTGAGCACCGCTGCAGGTGACATGCACCCATGGGGATGACACCACTGTGAATGAGTCAGCCTCTGAGGTGATCCTTACTGAACCCCGCTGCAGGTGACATGCACCCATGGGGATGACACCACTGTGAATGAGTCAGCCTCTGAGGTGATCCTTACTGAGCACCGCTGCAGGTGACATGCACCCATGGGGATGACACCCCTGTGAGTGAGTCAGCCTCTGGGGTGATCCTTACTGAGCACCGCTGCAGGTGACATGCACCCATGGGGATGACACCCCTGTGAGTGAGTCAGCCTCTGGGGTGATCCTTACTGAGCACCGCTGCAGGTGACATGCACCCATGGGGATGACACCCCTGTGAGTGAGTCAGTCTCTGGGGTGATCCTTACTGAACACCACTGCAGGTGACATGCACCCATGGGGATGACACCCCTGTGAGTGAGTCAGCCTCTGGAATGATCCTTACTGAGCACCGCTGCAGGTGACATGCACCCATGGGGATGACACCCCTGTGAGTGAGTCAGTCTCTGGGGTGATCCTTACTGAGCACTGCTGCAAGTGACATGCACCCATGGGATGACACCCCTGTGAGTGAGTCAGCCTCTGGGGAGATCCTTACTGAGCACTGCTGCAGGTGACATGCATCCATGGGGATGACACCCCTGTGGGTGAGGCAGCCTCTGGGGTGATCCTTACTGAGCTCCGCTGCAGGTGACATGCGCCCATGGGGATGACACCCCTGTGGGTGAGTCAGCCTCTAGGGTGATCCTTACTGAGCACCGCTGCAGGTGACATGCACCCATGGGGATGACACCCCTGTGAGTGAGTCAGCCTCTGGGGTGATCCTTACTGAGCACTGCTGCAGGTGACATGCACCCATGGGGATGACACCACTGTGGGTGAGACAGCCTCTGGGGTGATCCTTACTGAGCACCGCTGCAGATGACATGCACCCATGTGGATGACACCCCTGTGGGTGAGTCAGCCTCTGGGGTGATCCTTACTGAGCACCGCTGCAGGTGACATGCACCCATGGAGATGACACCCCTGTGAGTGAGTCAGTCTCTGGGGTGATCCTTACTGAGCACTGCTGCAGGTTACATGCACCCATGGGATGACACCCCTGTGAGTGAGTCAGCCTCTGGGGAGATCCTTACTGAGCACTGCTGCTGGTGACATGCACCCATGGGGATGACACCCCTGTGGGTGAGTCAGCCTCTGGGGTGATCCTTACTGAGCACCGCTGCAGGTGACATGCGCCCATGGGGATGACACCCCTGTGGGTGAGTCAGCCTCTAGGGTGATCCTTACTGAGCACCGCTGCAGGTGACATGCACCCATGGGGATGACACCCCTGTGAGTGAGTCAGCCTCTGGGGTGATCCTTACTGAGCACTGCTGCAGGTGACATGCACCCATGGGGATGACACCACTGTGGGTGAGACAGCCTCTGGGGTGATCCTTTCTGAGCACCGCTGTAGATGACATGCACCCATGGGGATGACACTCCTGTGAGTGAGTCAGCCTCTGGGGTGATCCTTACTGAGCACCGCAGCAGGTGACATGCACCCGTGGGGATGGAACCCCTGTGAGTGAGTCAGCCTCTGGGGTGATCCTTACTGAGCACCGATGGAAGTGACATACACCCATGGGGACGACACCACTGTGAATGAGTCAGCCTCTGGGGTGATCCTTTCTGAGCACCGCTGCAGGTGACATGCACTCATGGGGACGACACCCCTGTGAGTGAGACAGCCTCTGGGATGATCCTTACTGAGCACCGCTGCAGGTGACATGCACCCATGGAGATGACACCCCTGTGGGTGAGTCAGCCTCTGGGTTGATAATTACTGAGCACCGCTGCAGGTGACATGCACCCATGGGGATGACACCCCTGTGAGTGAGTCAGTCTCTCGGGTGATCCTTACTGAGCACCGCTGCAGGTGACATGTACCCATGGGGATGACACCCCTGTGGGTGAATCAGCCTCTGGGGTGATCCTTACTGAGAACCGCTGCAGGTGACATGCACCCATGGGGATGGAACCCCTGTGAGTCAGCCTCTGGGGTGATCCTTACTGAGCACCGCTGCAGGTGACATGCATCCATGGGGATGACACCCCTGTGAGTGAGTTAGCCTCTGGGGTGGTCCTTACTGAGCACTGCTGCAGGTGACATGCACCGGTGGGGATGACACCCCTGTGAGTAAGTCAGCCTCTGGGGTGATCCTTACTGAGCACCGCTGCAGGTGACATGCACCCATGGGGATGACACCCCTGTGGATGAATCAGCCTCTGGGGTGTTCCTTACTGAGCACCGCTGCAGGTGACATGCACCCATGGGGTGACACCTCTGTGAGTGAGTCAGCCTCTGGGGTGATCCTTACTGAGCACCGCTGCAGGTGACATGCACCAATGGGGTGACACCTCTGTGAGTGAGTCAGTCTCTGGGGTGATCCTTACTGAGCACTGTTGCAGGTGACATGCACCCATGGGAATGACACCCCTGTGAGTGAGTCAGCTTCTGGGGTGATCCTTACTGAGCGCCGCTGCAGAAGACATGCACCCATGGGGGTGACACCCCTGTGAGTGAGTCAGCCTCTGGGGTGATCCTTACTGAGCTCCGCTGCAGGAGACATGCACCCATGGGGGTGACACCCCTGTGAGTGAGTCAGCCTCTGGGGTGATCCTTACTGAGCACCACTGCAGGTGACATGCACCCATGGGGATGACACCCCTGTGAGTGAGTCAGCCTCTGGGGTGATCCTTACTGAGCAACGCTGCAGGTGACATGCACCCGTGGGGATGAGACCCCTGTGAGTGAGACAGCCTCTGGGGTGATTCTTACTGAGCACCTCTGCAGGTGACATGCACCCTTGGGGATGACACCCCTGTGAGTGAGACAGCCTCTGGGGTGATCCTTACTGAGCACCGCTGCAGATGACATGCACCCATGGGGATGACACCCCTGTGGGTGAGTCACCCTCTGGGGTGATCCTTACTGAGCACCGCTGCAGGTGACATGCACCCATGGGGATGACACCTCTGTGGGTGAGTCAGCCTCTGCGGTGATCCTTACTGAGCATCGCTGCAGGTGACATGCACGCATGGGGATGACACTCCTGTGAGTGAGTCAGCCTCTGGGGTGATCCTTACTGAGCACCGCTGCAGGTGACATGCACCCATGGGGATGACACTCCTGTGAGTTAGTCAGCCTCTGGTGTGATCCTTACTGAGCACCACAGCAGGTGACATGCACCCGTGGGGATGGCACCCCTGTGAGTGAGTCAGCCTCTGGGGTGATCCTTACTGAGCACCAATGGAAGTGACATACACCCATGGGGACGACACCCCTGTGAATGAGTCAGCCTCTGGGGTGATCCTTTCTGTGCACCGCTGCAGGTGACATGCACTCATGGGGATGACACCTCTGTGAGTGAGTCAGCCTCTTTGATGATCCTTACTGAGCACCGCTGCAGGTGACATGCACCCATGGGGATGACACCTCTGTGAGTGAGACAGCCTCTGGGATGATCCTTACTGAGCATCGCTGCAGGTGACATGCACCCATGGGGATGACACCCCTGTGAGTGAGACAGACTCTGGGTTGATAATTACTGAGCACCGCTGCAGGTGACATGCACCCATGGAGATGACACCCCTGTGAGTGAGTCAGCCTCTGGGGTGATCCTTACTGAGCACCGCTGCAGGTGACATGTACCCATGGGGATGACACCCCTGTGGGTGAGTCAGCCTCTGGGGTGATCCTTACTGAGAACCGCTGCAGGTGACATGCACCCATGGAGATGACACCCCTGTGAGTGAGTCAGCCTGTGGGGTGATCCTTACTGAGCACCGCTGCAGGTGACATGTACCCATGGGGATGACACCCCTGTGGGTGAGTCAGCCTCTGGGGTGATTCTTACTGAGAACCGCTGCAGGTGACATGCACCCATGGGGATGGCACCCCTGTGATTGAGTCAGCCTCTGGGGTGATCCTTACTGAGCACCACTGCAGAAGACATGCACCCATGGGGGTGACACCCCTGTGAGTGAGTCAGCCTCTGGGGTGGTCCTTACTGAGCACTGCTGCAGGTGACATGCACCCGTGGAGATGACACCCCTGTGGGTAAGTCAGCCTCTGGGGTGATCATTACTGACCACCGCTGCAGGTGACATGCACCCGTGGGGATGACACCCCTGTGGATGAGTCAGCCTCTGGGGTGATCCTCACTGAGCACCGCTGCAGGTGACATGCACCCATGGGGTGACACCACTGTGAGTGAGTCAGCCTCTGGGGTGATCCTTACTGAGCACCGCTGCAGGTGACATGCACCCATGGGGTGACACCTCTGTGAGTGAGTCAGTCTCTGGGGTGATCCTTACTGAGCACTGTTGCAGGTGACATGCACCCATGGGAATGACACCCCTGTGAGTGAGTCAGCCTCTGGGGTGATCCTTACTGAGCTCCGCTGCAGAAGACATGCACCCATGGGGGTGACACCCCTGTGAGTGAGTCAGCCTCTGGGGTGATCCTTACTGAGCTCCGCTGCAGGAGACATGCACCCATGGGGGTGACACCCCTGTGAGTGAGTCAACCTCTGGGGTGATCCTTACTGAGCACCACTGCAGGTGACATGCACCCATGGGGATGACACCCCTGTGAGTGAGTCAGCCTCTGGGTTGATCCTTACTGAGCAACGCTGCAGGTGACATGCACCCGGTGGGATGACACCCCTGTGAGTGAGACAGCCTCTGGGGTGATTCTTACTGAGCACCTCTGCAGGTGACATGCACCCTTGGGGATGACACCCCTGTGAGTGAGACAGCCTCTGGGGTGATCCTTACTGAGCACCGCTGCAGATGACATGCACCCATGGGGATGACACCCCTGTGGGTGAGTCAGCCTCTGGTGTGATCCTTACTGAGAACCGCTGCAGGTGACATGCACCCATGGGGATGGCTCCCCTGTGATTGAGTCAGCCTCTGGGGTGGTCCTTATTGAGCACTGCTGCAGGTGACATGCACCCGTGGGGATGACACCCCTGTGGGTAAGTCAGCCTCTGGGGTGATCATTACTGACCACCGCTGCAGGTGACATGCACCCATGGGGATGACACCCCTGTGGATGAGTCAGCCTCTGGGGTGATCCTTACTGAGCACCGCTGCAGGTGACATGCACCCATGGGTTGACACCTCTGTGAGTGAGTCAGCCTCTGGGGTGATCCTTACTGAGCACCGCTGCAGGTGACATGCACCCATGGGTTGACACCTGTGTGAGTGAGTCAGCCTCTGGGGTGATCCTTACTGAGCACCGCTGCAGGTGACATGCACCCATGGGGATGACACCCCTTTGAGTGAGTCTGCCTCTGGGGTGATCCTTACTGAGCACCGCTGCAGGTGACATGCACCCATGGGGATGGCACCCCTGTGGGTGAGTAAGTCTCTGGGGTGATCCTTACTGAGCTCTGTTGCAGGTGACATGCACCCATGGAAATGTCACCCCTGTGAGTGAGTCAGCCTCTGGGGTGATCCTTACTGAGCTCCGCTGCAGGAGACATGCACCCATGGGGGTGACACCCCTGTGAGTGAGTCAGCCTCTGGGGTGATCCTTACTGAGCTCCGCTGCATGTGACATGCACCCATGGGGATGACACCCCTCTGAGTGAGTCTGCCTCTGGGGTGATCCTTACTGAGCACCGCTGCAGGTGACATGCACCCGTGGGGATGACACCCCTGTGAGTGAGTCAGCCTCTGAGGTGATTCTTACTGAGCACCTCTGCAGGTGACATGCTCCCTTGGGGATGACACCCCTGTGAGTGAGACAGCCTCTGGGGTGATCCTTACTGAGCTCCGCTGCAGGTGACATGCACCTGACGCACCCCTGGGCCTGTGTCGCACAGCGTTGCGCATGCAGGAGCTTACCCGGATCCGGATCAGATGGGGGTAGTAGTCTCGTGGCGGTGACCCGGTCCGTGCCCAGGGAGTCAGACTAAGTGGCGTTGTATTAGCGGTAGGTGTTGGACGACTACGCCACCCGTTGAATGCAGCGAAGGAGCTGCCGCTGCAGGGCAGACCGCTGAGGCCGGTTGTAGGATTGTGCAGCGTGATAGTATCACCCCCAACGGGAGGGGTATGGCCTCAGGGCAGCCGACGTGGATGATGGGGGAGCAGGAATCACTCAGAGACGATGCGGTGTAGTTCAGGGTCTTTACTGGTGATAAAGATAGACCCTCCCGGAGTACTGGCTAGCGATCGGGGCCTGGTCAGTCCTTGAGCAGATGGGATCTCCCCTGGCCAGGCGGAGTTGTAGGCCTCCCAAACTGACTGTACTCTTCTGGCTACCTTGCTAGAGGCGGGTATAAGTAGCCCACGTCCCTGAGTGTCCCGTGTGGTGCTCACCCGTATGGCCGGTGACTCGGGGCCTTCTAGTGGCGTCCGCTCCACGACGGCGGTGCTGGTCCCACGCGTGTGACCGTGCCTTCGGGTTTCTTGGCCAGAGGACCTGAAATCCCCTGCCGGTCGGTTTCTGCTGCTGGGTAGGAGTTAGTCCCCACAGCCTCGGACTCCGGGTCCGGTGATAGCTTCCCAGTCAGGGCGAGCTCTGCAGCTGCCAGCCCCTGACTCCTTATAGCACTGCTCCCACAGAGCTCCTGATGTTCTTTTCCTATATCTGCTTCTCTTCTCTGTCTCTACTTCTTCTCTACTCACTAACCCTGCCTCAGCCCTAGGTTTATATAGGGGAAGTTCTTACCCTCCCAGGACTGGGCAGGAGGTGTGGCATGCATAGGATCCCTGACCAAGAGACCTCCCACCTGCTCTCAGACATAACATTGCTGTTACTGTGGAAACCAGACCCCTGGGGTGCCACATTCCCCCCTAGTGAAATTTAGTACTCCGGGACTAAACATATTTTTAGAAAAACATAACAAGGTATAAACAATAATAATACAATAAGAAAAACACATAAAGATGGTTACGGCGTGTCCGCAACCGGGTGCAATTTTGAAGAAAAGCAAGGTGTCCATTTCACCAAAACAGGGAGACGTAACCAGGTAGGGGTCTGTCCTGCCCCGAGTCCTTAACAGTCTTTAGTCCATTCCTAGGTTACGCTCCAACCAATTGTACAAGGATTCCCGGTAAACCCACCAAGGACTCCTAAAAATAACTAGAAACACATAATTATTTACAAGTAACAGACAGGTGACCTCAATAAAACAATTTAAACACTTCAAATCCTCCAACGTGCGGTTAACTGGCCTCTAGTGGCCCTAGTGGACCTACGGAGCTGACTATCTGGCCCTGAACTACAGGGTGTAGGAGCTGTCAAGGGTAAACTGGGCAGCTGTTTACGGGCTCTTTGGCTCACTAGGGGTACGGCAGGCTCACTATGAGCAGAGGGTTGATCCTCCTGTTCTGCTTGTGTGGAGTCTGCTGCCTCCTGGACCGGCTGCTCTTCCAGCTCTACCTGTTGCTCCGTAGGCACTTGGGATGCTGGTTGGAGGAACGTGAGGACGGGTACCACAACTGCACCATTGACTTGAGTCCAGGACCGAGGGAAGTCTCCAAGCACAGTACTAATCATATCTTCCCTTTCCTCTACGGGTCGAGGGTCTTCTTGCTCTCCTTCTGGGTTCCGTAGCTGTTCGGGACACTTCTTCAGGTGATCCCGGGATACAATGGCTGTGGTTTCCCCTCCGTCTTTACTAATGGTACAAACCTTCGGGTTGTCGTGGCTTGAGGGCAGTACTGTGTACGGGTCCTTCTCCCACTGGTCGTCCAACTTGTGGAGCCGTCTCTTCCTCTTCAAGACCTGCTCTCCGGGTACCAGGGGAACAGCGGGAGCATACTGGTTGTAAGTTTTCTCTTGTCTTTCCCTAGCGAGACAGAGACTTCGCTCCACGCTCTCCTGTACTTTCCGGTACTGCTGCTGCCTCTCTGTGTCCCAGTCTGCTTCCGGTGAAGTGTCCTCGGGTGTCAGGACTCCCATCTCCAGGTCAACAGGTAGCTTACCAGGCCTTGCCCTCATTAGGTAAGCCGGGGTACAGTTGGTGGAACCTACAGGGATGTAGTTGTATAGGTCCACCAGGTCGGGCAGCTTCTCAGGCCACAGACTGCGTTCTTCCAGGGGCAACGTTTTCAGAAGATCCATTACCACCTGGTTCATTTTCTCACAAAGTCCATTAGTTTGCGGATGATAGGGTGTCGTCCTTATCTTCCGGCAGCCATACAGATTGCAGAATTCCTGGAAGACCTCCGCTTCAAAGGCACGTCCCTGATCCGTCAGCACTTGGTCCGGGTACCCGTGTGGACGGCAGAAATGCTGCTGGAAGGCTCTAGCTGCCGTTTGAGCTGTTAAGTCCTTAACGGGGACGACAACCAAGAACCGGGAGTAATGATCCACAATGGTTAACGCGTAGACGTAGCCACTTCTGCTTGGGGTCAGTTTTACATGATCCAAGGCTACCAGTTCCAACGGCTGCTTGGTGACGATGGACTGAAGGGGGGTCTTCTGGCTGGCACGGTCCTTCCTTCTTAGGTTGCACGGGCCACAGTCTCTGCACCACCTCTCGATGGTTCCCCTCATGCCTACCCAGTGGAACCGCCCGCGCAGCAGGAACTCCAACTTCTTCCATCCGAAGTGTCCAGCCCCGTCGTGGTATGCCTCCATCACCATGGCTGCATCTCTTCGTGGCACCACTACTTGCCAGATTAGTTCATGCGTCCGGGAGTTAACCATTCTGCGGCACAACTTCCCCTTGTAAAGGAACAGTCGACTCTTCTCAGCCCACAGTTGTTTGGCTTCCTCCGGGGCGTCTGGGTCAAGGCGAGCCTCTGGCCGAATCAGCATCTCCTTCACCAGTCGGACGGCAGGGTCACTGTCTTGCGTTTCCTCCCAGTTGTAGTGAGGCAAGGGGTTAAACGTAGCGGCTTGCTTACTCCTTACCCGATGGGAATACTGGATAGTCCCATGACGGTGGAACGCGGGGAGTTCGACTTCTTCCAGTCCCTCTGGATCTTCTCCTACGTCCGGTAGGTTTGGCATCCTGGACAGGGCGTCCGCGTTGGTATTGGAGCGTCCTGCCCGGTATTTGATTGTGAACTCGTAGTTGGACAGACGGGCCATCCATCTCTGCTCTAAGGCACCGAGTCTTGCCGTGTCCAGGTGTGTCAACGGGTTGTTATCCGTGTACACGGTGAACCGGGAAGAAGCGAGGTAGTGCTTAAAGCGTTCGGTGACTGCCCACACCACTGCCAGGAACTCTAGCTTAAATGAGCTGTAATTCTCAGGGTTTCTTTTGGTGGGTCGCAGTTTTCGACTGGCGTAAGCGATTACTCGTTCTTTCCCCTGCTGGATCTGGGACAGTACGGCTCCTAGCCCGATGTTACTTGCGTCGGTGTAGAGGATAAAGGGCTGGCTGTAATCAGGGTACGCCAGGATTTCATCCCTCGTGAGGGCCATCTTCAGCTGGCGGAAGGACTCTTCTTCTAACTTCTCCCATTTGAAGGGCGGCTTCTGGTTCTTGGCCTTCCGGGACTGGCCTATCAGGAGGTCCTGCATAGGAGCTGCCTTTTTGGTGAAACCGGGGATGAATCTGCGGTAATAGCCTACCAACCCGAGGAACTGCCGCACTTCCTTTACACTGGAGGGACTTGGCCATTCCTTAATTGCGGTGATCTTATCAGGGTCGGGAGCCACTCCGTCAGCGCTCACCACGTGTCCCAGGTACTGCACCTTTGGTTTTAGGAGGTGACACTTGGAGGGTTTTACCTTTAGGCCGTAGTTTGCCAGAGCTTCGAACACTTCCGCCAAGTGTTTCAGGTGGTCCTCATAAGTCTTGGAATATACGATGACATCGTCCAGGTACAACAGGACCGTCTCGAAGTTTTTGTGGTCCAGACAGCACTCCATTAATCGTTGAAAGGTTCCTGGTGCGTTACAGAGTCCGAACGGCATGCAGGTAAACTCGCTAAGTCCCATCGGGGTGGTGAATGCGGTCTTCTCCCGGTCCGCCTCTGCTACAGGAACCTGCCAGTACCCACTAGTGAGATCCAAGGTAGAGAAGAAGTTAGCAGATCTTAAAGCAGCCAAAGACTCCTCTATCCTTGGTAAGGGGTACGCATCCTTGTGTGTGATACGGTTGATTTTCCGGTAATCTACACACATCCTCATGGTGTTGTCTTTCTTTTTGACTAAGACTAGTGGAGCTGCCCAGGGGCTACAGCTATCCCTGATCACCCCAGCCTCCTTCATGTCCCTAAGCATCCCCTTGGTGTGTTGGTAGTGTGCAGGGGGTACGGGTCGATACCTCTCTTTTATGGGAAGATGGTCTCCCGTGGGGATGCGGTGTTCTACCCCCTTGACTCGCCCGAAGTCTAACGGGTGTTTACTAAACACTCTCTCGTACTCTTGAACCACCCGATAGACTCCCTGTCTCTGGTGTGAGGGAGTGGAGTCAGTACCCAAATGTAGTTGCTGACACCAGTCCTCCATTGTTTCCTTAGAGCCGTTACCTTCCTCCGGGGAAGATGGAGGCAAGGGTTCTACGGACTGTATGGAATTTTGATTGATGGTATACAATTTGGCTAGCGTGGCATACCGGGGCAGGTGCACTTCCCTCTTCCCGATATTTATTATGCGAACGGGCACCCTCCCATGGCGTACATTGACCACCCCCCGTGCTGTCAAAATGGTGGGCCTACTGTCTGAGTAAACTGGTTCTACCATTGCCTGGTAATCTCTACCTCTCAGACCAATAGCTGCCCGGCACCAAATCATCATTTCACTTTTTGGGGGCATGGCAATAGGGAAAGGGTCACACATTCTTGCGCTACCAATCTCACCACCGGAGAGTTCTATCTGTTGCCGTCGCATCAGTGCCCGGATCTCTTTCTGGAGCACTCGCTGCTGGCCGGAGCTGGCGTTCTTGGCAACCTGCTGTAAAAGGAAAATCACCTCTGCAAGACAATTTTCAATTACATTAGTTCATAGAGTTATCTTTGGGTGACTCTCGTGCTTGTCAATGTCTACAATGATCAGTCCCTGTGCCGCCAGTTCAACTCTACCGATTTTAATGGTCACCTCTTTAAATCCAATCTGTGGCACGGGCTGACCATTGCTGGCGATGATACTCAAATCGTCGTCAGGGTAGCGGGTGATATCCGAGTCATTCCAGTACTGCTTGAAGAGCACGTACGGGATAGTGGTAACCTGTGACCCGGTGTCAAGTAGGGCACTCATAGGGATGCCATCCAGTACCACAGGCAAGACTGGACGTCCTCCCACATATTTGTCGCGCCAGTTCGATGGGCCTGATGATCTTTTTCCTGGGGTTTGGCCCTCTACCCCAGGTTGTGCCAGTTTAAAGGACAGTACCTTGCCATATGTCCGGGTTGATTGCAGCGGCGGCAGATGGGTTGTCCGTCCTCGTTGTATCGGTCGCTGGGTCTTCCTCTGGCCGGTGGGGTCCTCCTTGGTCGACGCCACGGGATGTCCTCCGGTCCGGATGCCAGCTGGATCTTCCCTGGAGTGGAAACCTGTAAAGACTGCACAGTTCGGGTTAGCGCGGCAACGCTTTTAGCTAGCTCTTGGACCTGATGGTGCAGGTCTGGAGCCGGGTCATTGTTCAAAGCCTGCGCATCAGCTCCCACAGGCCCTGCCGACAAGGGCGCCGCCTCCTGGTGGTAAGTGGTAGTGGGGCGTCTGTGGGTCACAACGCCACCTGGTGCCGGTTCTCGGAGCACCCGGATGGCTCTGTCCTTGAACTGTGCAAATCCCAGATGAGGGTCCTGTAAGGCCATTGCCCGCAACTGGGTTCGGTGGGCATTGCAATATAAACCCTCTATAAATTGTTCAGTCAACAGCCTGTCCTCGTCTCCCACGCCGTCAGGGTCGGTCTGCTTAATGGCTCTCAGAGCCTCTTGTAGGTTCAGGGCATAGTCCCTTATACTCTCGTATGCTCGCTGCTTGCACCCGTAGAATCTAAGCTTGATCTCGGCTGAGGTGCGGGTATCAAAGGTGTCCCTCAGCCGGGTTAGTATCCCTGCAACAGTCCTCCCCCCAGGTGGCCAGGACTTTACCTCCCTTTGGGCTGCCCCGGTTAATTGGGCCACCAGGATGCTCACTTTTTGCTCTTCTGTGAGGGGGTACACCTGGAAGAGGCTATCCAGCTTTTCTCTAAAGTCATGCAGGGTATGTGACTCCCCTGAGTACTGGGGTAGCCAGGCCGCTCCCGGGATATAGGGCATGGTGAAAGGCATGACTGCAGCAGCGGTGGCGCTGGCGGGGGTTGAGGCAGTGAAGCTCTCCTCCGTATCCGACATCTTCCTCCCCCCTAGTGGACCGTGGCCTACCTTGCGATGATCCTCTTCCGTAGGCCGCGGCTCCGCAGTGGATCGTCAGGGTTGAGGACCTTCCGTCGCGCTCCTGTGACGTCGGCGTCTGCTGGGCTCCTTCCAGGACCTTACGCAACGTCCGGACGTGAGGCGGGGCTTCCGTTCTCGCGCGCTTTCGGAGTCCACGCCCCTCTTCTTCCCGCGCGGCGTCTTCAAGATGGCGTCCAACGGCGGGAAAACTCCACGGATGGCGGGAAGAAGGCAGAAGATGGCGCCGGATGGCGGGAAAACTTCGCGGATGGCGGGAAGAAGGTAGAAGATGGCGCCGGATGGCGGGAATCTTCACCACTGGTAAGTTTGAACAGTCTTTTTCAGGCACGCAGTACCCGGTGGTTGCGGGCACGAAATCCTGCCAACTACGCCAAAAGTTGACGCACCCCTGGGCCTGTGTCGCACAGCGTTGCGCATGCAGGAGCTTACCCGGATCCGGATCAGATGGGGGTAGTAGTCTCGTGGCGGTGACCCGGTCCGTGCCCAGGGAGTCAGACTAAGTGGCGTTGTATTAGCGGTAGGTGTTGGACGACTACGCCACCCGTTGAATGCAGCGAAGGAGCTGCCGCTGCAGGGCAGACCGCTGAGGCCGGTGGTAGGATTGTGCAGCGTGATAGAATCACCCCCAACGGGAGGGGTATGGCCTCAGGGCAGCCGACGTGGATGATGGGGGAGCAGGAATCACTCAGAGACGATGCGGTGTAGTTCAGGGTCTTTACTGGTGATAAAGATAGACCCTCCCGGAGTACTGGCTAGCGATCGGGGCCTGGTCAGTCCTTGAGCAGATGGGATCTCCCCTGGCCAGGCGGAGTTGTAGGCCTCCCAAACTGACTGTACTCTTCTGGCTACCTTGCTAGAGGCGGGTATAAGTAGCCCACGTCCCTGAGTGTCCCGTGTGGTGCTCACCCGTATGGCCGGTGACTCGGGCCCTTCTAGTGGCGTCCGCTCCACGACGGCGGTGCTGGTCCCACGCGTGTGACCGTGCCTTCGGGTTTCTTGGCCAGAGGACCTGAAATCCCCTGCCGGTCGGTTTCTGCTGCTGGGTAGGAGTTAGTCCCCACAGCCTCGGACTCCGGGTCCGGTGATAGCTTCCCAGTCAGGGCGAGCTCTGCAGCTGCCAGCCCCTGACTCCTTATAGCACTGCTCCCACAGAGCTCCTGATGTTCTTTTCCTATATCTGCTTCTCTTCTCTGTCTCTACTTCTTCTCTACTCACTAACCCTGCCTCAGCCCTAGGTTTATATAGGGGAAGTTCTTACCCTCCCAGGACTGGGCAGGAGGTGTGGCATGCATAGGATCCCTGACCAAGAGACCTCCCACCTGCTCTCAGACATAACATTGCTGTTACTGTGGAAACCAGACCCCTGGGGTGCCACACACCCATGGGGATGACACCCCTGTGAGTGAGACAGCCTCTGGGGTGATCCTTACTGAGCACCGCTGCAGGTGACATGCACCCATGGGCATGACACCCTTGTGGGTGAGTCAGCCTCTGGGGTGATCCTTACTGAGCACCCCTTCAGGTGACATGCACCCATGGGGATGACACCACTGTGAGTGAGTCAGCCTCTGGGGTGATCCTTACTGAGCACCGCTGCAGGTGACATGCACCCATGGAGATGACACCCCTGTGAGTGAGTCAGCCTCTGGGGTGATCCTTACTGAGCACCGCAGCAGGTGACATGCACCCGTGGGTATGGCACCCCTGTGAGTGAGTCAGCCTCTGGGGTGAACCTTACTGAGCACCGATGGAAGTGACATACACCCATGGGGACGACACCCCTGTGAATGAGTCAGCCTCTGGGGTGATCCTTACTGAGCACCGCTGCAGGTGAAATGCACCCATGGGGATGACACCTCTGTGAGTGAGTCAGCCTCTGGGGTGATCCTTACTGAGCATCGCTGCAGGTGACATGTACCCATGGGGATGACACCCCTGTGAGTGAGTCAGCCTCTGGGGTGATCCTAACTGAGCACCGCTGCAGGTGACATGCACCCATGGGGATGACACCCCTGTGGGTGAGTCAGCCTATGGGGTGATCCTTACTGAGCACTGCTGCAGGTGACATGCACCCATGGGGATGACATCCCTGTGAGTGAGTCAGCCTCTGGGGTGATCCTTACTGAGCTCCGCTGCAGGTGACATGCACCCATGGGGGTGACACCCCTGTGAGTGAGTCAGCCTCTGGGGTGATCCTTACTGAGCTCAGCTACAGGTTACATTCACCCATGGGGATGACACCCCTGTGAGTGAGACAGCCTCTGGGATGATTCTCACTGAGCTCCGCTGCAGGTGACATGCACCCATGGGGATGACACCGCTGTGAGTGAGACAGCCCCTTGGGTGATCCTTACTGCGCACCACTGCAGGTGACATGTGCCCATGGGGATGACACCTCTGTGAGTGAGTCAGCCTCTGAGGTGATCCTTAATGAGCACCGCTGCAGGTGACATGCACCCATGGAGATGACACCCCTGTGAGAGAGTCAGCCTCTGGGGTGATCCTTACTGAGCAGCGCTGCAGTTGACATGCACCCATGGGGATGACACCTCTGTGGGTGAGTCAGCCTCTGGGGTGATCCTTAATGAGCACCGCTGCAGGTGACATGCACCCATGGGGATGACACCTATGTGAGTGAGACTGCCTCTGGGGTGATCCTTACTGAGCACCGCTGCAGGTGACATGCACCCATGGGGATGACACCCCTGTGGGTGAGTCAGCCTCTGGGATGATCCTTACTGAGCACAGCTGCAGGTGACATGCACCCATGGGGATGACACCCCTGTGAGTGAGACAGCCTCTGGGTGATCCTAACTGAGGATCGCTGCAGGTGACATGCACCCATGGGGATGACACCCCTGTGAGTGAGACAGTCTCTGGGGTGATCCTTACTGAGCTCAGCTGCAAGTGACATGTACCCATGGGGATGACACCTCTGCGGGTGAGTCAGCCTCTGGGGTGATCCTTACTGAGCACGGCTGCAGGTGATATGCTCCCATGGGGATGACACCCCTGTTAGTGAGTCAGCCTCTGGGGTGATCCTTACTGAGCACGGCCGCTGCAGGTGACATGCACCCATGGGGATGACACCCCTGTGAGTGACTCAGCCTCTGGGGTGATCCTTACTGAGCATCGCTGCAGGTGACATGCACCCATGGGGATGACACCTCTGTGAGTGAGTCAGCCTCTGGGGTAATCCTTACTGAGCACCGTTGCAGCAGACAAGCACCCATGGGGATGACACCCCTGTGAGTGAGTCAGCCTCTGGGGTGATCCTTACTGAGCACCGCTGCAGGTGACATGACCCATGGGGATGACACCCCTGTGAGTGAGTCAGCCTCTGGGGTGATCCTTACTGAGCACGGCTGCAGGTGATATGCACCCATGGGGATGACACCCCTGTTAGTGAGTCAGCCTCTGGGGTGATCCTTACTGAGCACGGCCGCTGCAGGTGACATGCACCCATGGGGATGACACCCCTGTGAGTGAGTCAGCCTCTGGGGTGATCCTTACTGAGCATCGCTGCAGGTGACATGCACCCATGGGGATGACACCTCTGTGAGTGAGTCAGCCTCTGGGGTGATCCTTACTGAGCACCGTTGCAGGAGACAAGCACCCATGGGGATGACACCCCTGTGAGTGAGTCAGCCTCTGGGGTGATCCTTACTGAGCACCGCTGCAGGTGACATGACCCATGGGGATGACACCCCTGTGAGTGAGTCAGCCTCTGGGGTGATCCTTACTGAGCACCGCTGCAGCAGACAAGCACCCATGGGGATGGATGACACCCCTGTGAGTGAGTCAGCCTCTGGGGTGATCCTTACTGAGCACCGCTGCAGGTGACATGACCCATGGGGGTGACACCCCTGTGAGTGAGACAGCCTCTGGTGTGATCCTTACTGAGCACCGCTGCAGGTGACATGCACCCATGGGGATGACACCCCTGTGGGTGAGTCAGCCTATGGGGTGATCCTTACTGAGCACTGCTGCAGGTGACATGCACCCATGGGGATGACACCCCTGTGAGTGAGTCAGCCTCTGGGGTGATCCTTACTGAGCTCCGCTGCAGGTGACATGCACCCATGGGGGGACACCCCTGTCAGTGAGTCAGCCTCTGGGGTGATCCTTACTGAGCTCCGCTACAGGTTACATTCACCCATGGGGATGACACCCCTGTGAGTGAGACAGCCTCTGGGATGATTCTCACTGAGCTCCGCTGCAGGTGACATGCACCCATGGAGATGACACCCCTGTGAGAGAGTCAGTCTCTAGGGTGATCCTTACTGAGCAGCGCTGCAGTTGACATACACCCATGGGGATGAAACCTCTGTGGGCGAGTCAGCCTCTGGGGTGATCCTTAATGAGCACCGCTGCAGGTGACATGCACCCATGGGGATGACACCTATGTGAGTGAGACTGCCTCTGGGGTGATCCTTACTGAGCACCACTGCAGGTGACATGCACCCATGGGGATGACACCTATGTGAGTGAGACTGCCTCTGGGGTGATCCTTACTGTGCACCGCTGCAGGTGACATGCACCCATGGGGATGACACCCCTGTGGGTGAGTCAGCCTCTGGGATGATCCTTACTGAGCACAGCTGCAGGTGACATGCACCCATGGGGATGACACCCCTGTGAGTGAGACAGTCTCTGGGTGATCCTTACTGAGCTCAGCTGCAAGTGACATGCACCCATGGGGATGACACCTCTGTGGGTGAGTCAGCCTCTGGGGTGATCCTTACTGAGCACGGCTGCAGGTGATATGCACCCATGGGGATGACACCCCTGTTAGTGAGTCAGCCTCTGGGGTGATCCTTACTGAGCACGGCCGCTGCAGGTGACATGCACCCATGGGGATGACACCCCTGTGAGTGAGTCAGCCTCTGGGGTGATCCTTACTGAGCATCGCTGCAGGTGACATGCACCCATGGGGATGACACCTCTGTGAGTGAGTCAGCCTCTGGGGTGATCCTTACTGAGCACCGCTGCAGGAGACAAGCACCCATGGGGATGACAACCCTGTGAGTGAGTCAGCATCTGGGGTGATCCTCACTGAGCACCGCTGCAGGTGACATGACCCATGGGGATGACACCCCTGTGAGTGAGTCAGCCTCTGGGGTGATCCTTACTGAGCACCGCTGCAGGAGACAAGCACCCATGGGGATGACACCCCTGTGAGTCAGTCAGCCTCTGGGGTGATCCTTACTGAGCACCGCTGCAGGTGACAAACACCCATGGGGATGACACCCCTGTGAGTGAGTCAGCCTCTGGAGTGATCCTTACTGAGCACCGCTGCAGGTGACATGCACCCATGGGGATGACACCCCTGTGAGTCAGTCAGCCTCTGGGGTGATCCTTACTGAGCACCGCTGCAGGTGACAAGCACCCATGGGGATGACACCCCTGTGAGTGAGTCAGCCTCTGATGTGATCCTTACTGAGCACCGCTGCCGGTGACAAGCACCCATGGGGATTACACCCCTGTGAGTGAGTCAGCCTCTGGAGTTATCCTTACTGAGCACCGCTGCAGGTGACATGCACCCATGGGGATGACACCCCTGTGAGTCAGTCAGCCTCTGGGGTGATCCTTACTGAGCACTGCTGCAGGTGCCATGCACCCATGGGGATGACACCCCTGTGAGTGAGTCAGCCTCTGGGTTGATCCTTACTGAGCACCGCTGCAGGTGACATGCACCCATGGGGATGACACCCCTGTGGGTGAGTCTGCCTCTGGGGTGATCCTTACTGAGCACCGCTGCAGGTGACATGCACCCATGGGGATGACACCTCTGTGAGTGAGTCAGCCTCTGGGGTGATCCTTACTGAGAACCGCTGCAGGTGACATGCACCCGTGGGAACGACACCCCTGTGAGTGAGACAGCCTCTGGGGTGATCCTTACTGAGCACTGCTGCAGGTGACATGCGCCCATGGGAATGACACCCCTGTGAGTGAGTCAGCCTCTGGGGTGCTCCTTACTGAGCACCGCTGCAGGTGACATACACCCATGGGGATGACACCCCTGTGAGTGAGTCAGCCTCTGGGGTGATCCTTACTGAACACCGCTGCAGGTGACAACCACCCATGGAGATGACACCCCTGTGGGTGAGTCAGCCTCTGGGGTGAATCTTACTGAGCACCGCTGCAGGTGACAAGCACCCATGGGGATGACACCCCTGTGAGTGAGTCAGCCTCTGGGGTGATCCTTACTGAGCACCACTGCAGGTGACATGCACCCATGGGGATGACACCCCTGTGAGTGAGTCAGCCTCTGGGGTAATCCTTACTGAACACCGCTGCAGGTGACAACCACCCATGGAGATGACACCCCTGTGAGTGAGTCAGCCTCTGGGCTGAGTCTTACTGAGCACCGCTGCAGGTGACAAGGAAGGACCCATGGGGATGACACCCCTGTGGGTGAGTCAGCCTCTGGGGTTATCCTTACTGAGCACTGCTGCAGGTGACATGCACCCATGGGGATGACACCCCTGTGAGTGAGTCAGCCTCTGGGGTGATCCTTACTGAGCACTGCTGCAGGTGACATGCACCCATGAGGATGACACCTCTGTGAGTGAGTCAGCCTCTGGGGTGATACTTACTGAGCACCGCTGCAGGTGACATGCACCCATGGGGATGACACCCCTGTGGGTGAGTCAGCCTCTGAGGTGATCCTTACTGAGCACCGCTGCAGGTGACATGCACCCATGGGGATGACACCCCTGTGGGTAAGTCTGTTAGAACCTTGCTGTTAGGTTTTTTTTCCTTTGCTGGTCACATGACCTTGTTGGCCTATTTAGTCCTGCTCCGCCCTTCTGGCTTTGCTGGACTTCATTGTATATCTACTTTCTAGCTAGCCTGTGCTCTGTATCTAACTCTGTTAGTTTGCTTGGTCTACGGACCTCTATGTTCTATCTATTTTGTTTGTTCGTCTGTCTGCTACTATTTCTGTTAGGAGGTGTCCCATATTCCTCCCAGTCCTTAGTACTTATAGGGATTCCCTCCCCACATCTATAGGTCTTCGTACAGACTAGATTAGGACTTTAGCAGGTCTGATCGCAGGATCAGGTTCCCTGTTACATCGTAGGGATTCAGCTGAGTCTCATAGTAGGGACAGATCTCCTCTCTTTCCTTAGCTTTGGTAGCAGAACATAACAGTAAGTCCAGCCAGCAAATTCTCTAAGGAAAGATTTTTCTGTTCCATCATGGTGTCGGTTCAGGATTTGGCTCATCGCCTGCAGGGACTCTCTCTGGAGGTGGCCGAGCTCCGTCAGCACGTGAGTAACTGTCCTGGAGCACATTTCTTGGAGCCTAAGGTATGTTTGCCGGATTTGTTTTTTGGTGAACACCGAGAATTTTTTTCATTTAGAAATGCTTGCTTATTGTATTTTCGTTTGAGACCTAAGTCCTCTGGGGATGAATCCCAGCGCGTAGGGTTCATAATGTCACTTTTGCGCAAAGAGCCTCAGGAGTGGGCCTTTTCTTTGCAACCTAGTGATTCATGCTTCAGATCAGTGGATAGTTTTTTTTCTGCTTTGGGACTATTATATGATGATCCTGACCGTGTCGCATCAGCTGAGACTGAGTTGAGACGTCTAAAACAAGGATCGGGTAATGTGGAAAAATATTGTACACATTTTCGTCGTTGGTCCACTCAAACAGGGTGGAACGATTCTGCTCTGAAAAGTCTATTTCTTGCTGGGCTCAGTGAAAGGGTTAAAGACCTGCTAATTGCTTATCCTACACCTGAAGATTTGCAACAGGCTATGCAATTAGCTATACGGGTGGATAGAAGACTGCGTGCTAGGGTTAATGAGAGCAAATCCTCTGCTATGTCAGTTTCTGGTTATGATAATGTGTGTACTAACAGTGGTGAACCGATGGAGATTGGATCGGTGGCACCTCGCTCTCAAGAAAAAGACCGTCGTTTTTCGCAAGGCTTGTGTTTCTACTGCGGAAAATCTGGTCATTTGATTAAAGGCTGTGAGCTTCGTATGAAGAAAGAAAAAAAAATGGTCAGTCACGCCCGTATTGCCTGTTTAAATTCCAAGGGTATATTTTTAGCTGCTTTAGACTCCGTTTTGGAAGATGAGATTCTTAAAGCTCAGGAGAATGCCCCATCTAACACTCCTCATGGGAGGTTGTTTGTGCCTGAGACCTTTAGGAGAGATTTGTTTGTTGAGTGTCACGAATCTCGGTTGGCAGGTCATCCCGGAATCTCTGAGACCAAGAGACTGGTGGGTCGCAGTTTTTGGTGGCCTGGATGGCAGAAGGAAGTCATTAAGTGGGTGCGCCAATGTACTATATGTGCTAGATCTAAGTCCTCACATACTCCTGCTGCGGGGTTGCTTTGTCCTTTGGAGGTCCCCAGTGCTCCTTGGACACATTTGGCTATGGACTTTATAACTGACCTTCCCCCCTCTGAGGGTTTTACTGTCATCTGGGTGGTCGTGGACCGCTTTAGCAAGATGTGTCACTTGGTTCCCTTCGTCAAACTGCCCTGCGCTAAAACTCTCGCTAAGGCCTTTGTCAAGGAAATTGTCAGACTTCATGGCGTTCCTACTGACATTGTTTCTGATAGGGGTCCTCAGTTCGTGGCTCGTTTTTGGCGTGCCTTTTGTGACAGGTTGGGAATTCATTTGTCGTTTTCGTCCGGATATCATCCTGAATCTAATGGCCAGACTGAAAGGAAAAACCAGGATGTTGAGCAGTTCTTGCGTTGTTTTGTGGCAGACAATCAGGAGGGGTGGTCTGAGTTTCTGCCACTTGCCGAATTTGCTCTGAACAATCATACATCTTCTTCTGCTGGTTGTTCGCCTTTTTTTTGTTGTTCTGGGAGACATCCGTCGTTTGGGTCGTTCTCCAAGTTGGGATCTGCCGTGCCTGAGGAGGAGAATTTTTCCGGTGATTTGGAAAGAGTTTGGACGGATGTGCGTGGTAATCTTCAGGAGGCCAACAGAAAATCTAAAGACTACTTTGATAGGAAACGACAGGAGGTTTTGTTCGCTGTTGGTGACATGGTTTGGTTGTCCTCTAGGAATCTGCGGTTGAGGATTTCTTCTAAGAAATTGGGTCCCAAGTTTGTAGGGCCCTTTAAGGTGCTTCAGGTTGTCAACCAATCTGCTGTTAGGTTGGAGGTTCCTACCTCCTGGAGAATTAATCCGGTCTTTCATGTCTCTCTGTTAAAAAAAGCTGTTGTGTCGGATGGTGACGCCTCTGCCTCTGTTCCTCCGGTGGTGGAGGACGGGGAATATGAAATTTCTCGCATCCTTGACTCTAGACGGTATAGAGGTAGTTTGCAGTATCTTGTGGCCTGGAAAGGTTTCGGACCCGAGGATAACTCTTGGGTGAGGTCAGATGATGTTTCCGCGTCCAGACTTATCAGAGCGTTTCACAGGAGATTTCCTGATAAGCCTGGTCCTAGGGGATCCGGAGGATCCTCTTAGAAGGGGGGGTACTGTTAGAACCTTGCTGTTAGGTTTTTTTTCCTTTGCTGGTCACATGACCTTGTTGGCCTATTTAGTCCTGCTCCGCCCTTCTGGCTTTGCTGGACTTCATTGTATATCTACTTTCTAGCTAGCCTGTGCTCTGTATCTAACTCTGTTAGTTTGCTTGGTCTACGGACCTCTATGTTCTATCTATTTTGTTTGTTCGTCTGTCTGCTACTATTTCTGTTAGGAGGTGTCCCATATTCCTCCCAGTCCTTAGTACTTATAGGGATTCCCTTCCACATCTATAGGTCTTCGTACAGACTAGATTAGGACTTTAGCAGGTCTGATCGCAGGATCAGGTTCCCTGTTACATCGTAGGGATTCAGCTGAGTCTCATAGTAGGGACAGATCTCCTCTCTTTCCTTAGCTTTGGTAGCAGAACATAACAAAGTCAGCCTCAGTGGAGATCCTTACTGAGCATAGCTGCAGGTGACATGCACCCATGGGGATGACACCCCTGTGGGTGAGTCAGCCTCTGGGGAGATCCTTACTGAGCACCGCTGCAGGTGACAAGCATCCATGGGGATGACATCCCTGTGGGTGAGTCAGCCTCTGGGGTGATTCTTACTGAGCATCGCTGCAGGTGACATGCACCCATGAGGATGACACCCCTGTGAGAGAGTCAACCTCTGGGGTGATCCTTACTGAGCACTGCTGCAGGTGACATGCACCCATGAGGATGACACCTCTGTGAGTGAGTCAGCCTCTGGGGTGATCCTTACTGTGCTCCGCTACAGGTTACATGCTCCCATGGGGATTACACCCCTGTGAGTGAGACAGCCTCTGGGATGATTCTCACCGAGCTCCGCTGCAGGTGACATGCACCCATGGGGATGACACCCCTGTGAGTGAGACAGCCCCTGGGGTGATCCTTACTGCGCACCACTGCAGGTGACATGTGCCCATGGGGATGACACCTCTGTGAGTGAGTCAGCCTCTGAGGTGATCCTTACTGAGCACCGCTGCAGGTGACATGCACCCATGGAGATGACACCCCTGTGAGTGAGTCAGCCACTGGGGTGATCCTTACTGAGCAGCGCTGCAGTTGACATGCACCCATGGGGATGACACCTCTGTGGGTGAGTCAGCCTCTGAGGTGATCCTTAATGAGCACCGCTGCAGGTGACATGCACCCATGGGGATGACACCTATGTGAGTGAGACTGCCTCTGGGGTGATCCTTACTGAGCACCGCTGCAGGTGACATGCACCCATGGGGATGACACCTATGTGAGTGAAACTGCCTCTGGGGTGATCCTTACTGTGCACGGCTGCAGGTGACATGCACCCATGGGGATGACACCCCTGTGGGTGAGTCAGCCTCTGGGATATTCCTTACTGAGCACAGCTGCAGGTGACATGCACCCATGGGGATGACACCCCTGTGAGTGAGACAGCCTCTGGGTGATCCTTACTGAGCACCGCTGCAGGTGACATGCACCCAAGGGGATGACACCCCTGTGAGTGAGTCAGCCTCTGGTGTGATCCTTACTGAGCACGGCCGCTGCAGGTGACATGCACCCATGGGGATGACACCCCTGTGAGTGAGACAGCCTCTGGGGTGATCCTTACTGAGCTCAGCTGCAAGTGACATGCACCCATGGGGATGACACCTCTGTGGGTGAGTCAGCCTCTGGGGTGATCCTTACTGAGCACCGCTGCAGGAGACAAGCACCCATGGGGATGACACCCCTGTGAGTGAGTCAGCCTCTGGGGTGATCCTTACTGAGCACCGCTGCAGGTGACATGACCCATGGGGATGAAACCCCTGTGAGTGAGTCAGCCTCTGGGGTGATCCTTACTGAGCACCGCTGCAGGAGACAAGCACCGATGGGGATGACACCCCTGTGAGTGAGTCAGCCTCTGGGGTGATCCTTACTGAGCACCGCTGCAGGTGACATGACCCATGGGGGTGACACCCCTGTGAGTGAGACAGCCTCTGGGGTGATCCTTACTGAGCACCGCTGCAGGTGACATGCACCCATGGAGATGACATCCCTGTGAGTGAGTCAGCCTCTAGGGTGATCCTTACTGAGCACCGCTGCAGGTGACATGCACCCATGGGGATGACACCTCTGTAAATGAGTCAGCCTCTGGGGTGATCCTTACTGAGCACCGCTGCAGGTGACATGCACCCATGGGGATGATACCTATGTGAGTGAGACTGCCTCTGGGGTGATCCTTACTGAGCACCGCTGCAGGTGACATGCACCCATGGGGATGACACCTATGTGAGTGAAACTGCCTCTGGGGTGATCCTTACTGTGCACGGCTGCAGGTGACATGCACCCATGGGGATGACACCCCTGTGGGTGAGTCAGCCTCTGGGATGATCCTTACTGAGCACAGCTGCAGGTGACATGCACCCATGGGGATGACACCCCTGTGAGTGAGACAGCTTCTGGGTGATCCTTACTGAGCACCGCTGCAGGTGACATGCACCCAAGGGGATGACACCCTGTGAGTGAGTCAGCCTCTGGTGTGATCCTTACTGAGCACGGCCGCTGCAGGTGACATGCACCCATGGGGATGACACCCCTGTGAGTGAGACAGCCTCTGGGGTGATCCTTACTGAGCACCGCTGCAGGAGACAAGCACCCATGGGGATGACACCCCTGTTAGTGAGTCAGCCTCTGGGGTGATCCTTACTGAGCACCGCTGCAGGTGACATGACCCATGGGGGTGACACCCCTGTGAGTGAGACAGCCTCTGGGGTGATCCTTACTGAGCACCGCTGCAGGTGACATGCACCCATGGAGATCACATCCCTGTGAGTGAGTCAGCCTCTAGGGTGATCCTTACTGAGCACCGCTGCAGGTGACATGCACCCATGAGGATGACACCCCTGTGAGTGAGTCAGCCTCTAGGGTGATCCTAACTGAGCACCGCTGCAGGTGACATGCACCCATGGGGATGACACCCCTGTGAGTGAGTCAGCCTCTGGGGTGATCCTTACTGAGCTCCGCTGCAGGTGACATGCACCCATGGGGATGACACCACTGTGAGTGAGTCAGCCTCTGGGGTGATCCTTACTGAGAACCGCTGTAGGTGACATGCACCCATGGAGATGACACCCCTGTGAGTGAGTCAGCCTCTGGGGTGATCCTTACTGAGCACCGCTGCAGGTGACATGCACCCATGGGGATGACACCTCTGTGAATGAGTCAGCCTCTGGGGTGATCCTTACTGAGCACCGCTGCAGGTGACATGCACCCATGGGGATGATACCCCTGTGGGTGAGTCAGCCTCTGGGGTGATCCTTACTGAGCACCGCTGCAGGTGACATGCACCCATAGGGATGACACCCCTGTGAGTGAGTCAGCCTCTGCGGTGATTCTTACTGAGCACCGCTGCAGGTGACATGCACCCATGGAGATGACACCCCTGTGAGTGAGTCAGCCTCGGGGTGATCCTTACTGAGCACCGCTGCAGGTGACATGCACCCATGGGGATGACACCTCTGTGAATGAGTCAGCCTCTGGGGTGATCCTTACTGAGCACCGCTGCAGGTGACATGCACCCATGGGGATGATACCCCTGTGGGTGAGTCAGCCTCTGGGGTGATCCTTACTGAACATCGCTTCAGGTGACATGCACCCATGGGGATGACACCTCTGTGAGTGAGACAGCATCTGGGGTGATCCTTGCTGAGCATCGCTGCAGGTGACATTCACCCATGGGGATGACACCCCTGTGAGTGAGTCAGCCTCTGGGGTGATGCTTACTGAGCACTGCTGCAGGTGACATGCACCCATGGTGATGACACCCCTGTGAGTGAGTCAGCCTCTGGGGTGATCCTTACTGAACACCGCTGCTGGTGACATGCACCCATGGGGATGACACCCCTGTGAGTGAGTCAGCCTCTGGGGTGATCCATACTGAGCACCGCTGCAGGGGACATGCACCCATGGGGATGACACCCCTGTGAGTGAGTCAGCCTCTGCGGTGATCCTTACTGAGCACCGCTGCAGGTGATATGCACCCATGGAGATGACACCCCTGTGAGTGAGTTAGCCTCTGGGGTGATCCTTACTGAGCACCGCTGTAGGTGACATGCACCCATGGAGATGACACCCCTGTGAGTGAGTCAGCCTCTGGGGTGATCCTAACTGAGCACCGCTGCCGGTGACATGCACCAATGGGGATGACACCCCTGTGAGTGAGTCAGCCTCTGGAATGATCCTTACTGAGCACCGCTGCAGGTGACATGCACCCATGGGGATGACACCCCTGTGAGTGAGTCAGTCTCTGGGGTGATCCTTACTGAGCACTGCTGCAGGTGACATGCACCCATGGGATGACACCCCTGTGAGTGAGTCAGCCTCTGGGGAGATCCTTACTGAGCACTGCTGCAGGTGACATGCATCCATGGGGATGACACCCCTGTGGGTGAGGCAGCCTCTGGTGTGATCCTTACTGCGCTCCGCTGCAGGTGACATGCACCCATGGGGATGACACCCCTGTGGGTGAGTCAGCCTCTAGGGTGATCCTTACTGAGCACCGCTGCAGATGACATGCACCCATGGAGATGACACCCCTGTGAGTGAGTCAGTCTCTGGGGTGATCCTTACTGAGCACTGCTGCAGGTTACATGCACCCATGGGATGACACCCCTGTGAGTGAGTCAGCCTCTGGGGAGATCCTTACTGAGCACTGCTGCTGGTGACATGCACCCATGGGGATGACACCCCTGTGGGTGAGTCAGCCTCTGGGGTGATCCTTACTGAGCACCGCTGCAGGTGACATGCGCCCATGGGGATGACACCCCTGTGGGTGAGTCAGCCTCTAGGGTGATCCTTACTGAGCACCGCTGCAGGTGACATGCACCCATGGGGATGACACCCCTGTGAGTGAGTCAGCCTCTGGGGTGATCCTTACTGAGCACCGCTGCAGGTGACATGCACCCATGGGGATGACACCACTTTGGGTGAGACAGCCTCTTGGGTGATTCTTTCTGAGCACCGCTGCAGATGACATGCACCCATGGGGATGACACTCCTGTGAGTGAGTCAACCTCTGGGGTGATCGTTACTGAGCACCGCAGCAGGTGACATGCACCCGTGGGGATGGAACCCCTGTGAGTGAGTCAGCCTCTGGGGTGATCCTTACTGAGCACCGATGGAAGTGACATACACCCATGGGGACGACACCCCTGTGAATGAGTCAGCCTCTGGGGTGATCCTTTCTGAGCACCGCTGCAGGTGACATGCACTCATGGGGACGACACCCCTGTGAGTGAGACAGCCTCTGGGATGATCCTTACTGAGCACCGCTGCAGGTGACATGCACCCATGGAGATGACACCCCTGTGGGTGAGTCAGCCTCTGGGTTGATAATTACTGAGCACCGCTGCAGGTGACATGCACCCATGGGGATTACACCCCTGTGAGTTTGTCAGTCTCTGGGGTGATCCTTACTGAGCACCGCTGCAGGTGACATGTACCCATGGGTATGACACCCCTGTGGGTAAGTCAGCCTCTGGGGTGATCCTTACTGAGAACCGCTGCAGGTGACATGCACCCATGGGGATGGAACCCCTGTGAGTGAATCAGCCTCTGCGGTGATCCTTACTGAGCACCGCTGCAGGTGACATGCATCCATGGGGATGACACCCCTGTGAGTGAGTTAGCCTCTGGGGTGGTCCTTACTGAGCACTGCTGCAGGTGACTTGCACCGGTGGGGATGACACCCCTGTGGGTAAGTCAGCCTCTGGGGTGATCCTTACTGAGCACCGCTGCAGGAGACATGCACCCATGGGGATGACACCCCTGTGGATGAATCAGCCTCTGGGGTGTTCCTTACTGAGCACCGCTGCAGGTGACATGCACCCATGGGGTGACACCTCTGTGAGTGAGTCAGCCTCTGGGGTGATCCTTACTGAGCACTGTTGCAGGTGACATGCACCCATGGGAATGACACCCCTGTGAGTGAGTCAGCCTCTGGGGTGATCCTTACTGAGCTCCGCTGCAGAAGACATGCACCTATGGGGGTGACACCCCTGTGAGTGAGTCAGCCTCTGGGGTGATCCTTACTGAGCTCCGCTGCAGGAGACATGCACCCATGGGGGTGACACCCCTGTGAGTGAGTCAGCCTCTGGGGTGATCCTTACTGAGCACCACTGCAGGTGACATGCACCCATGGTGATGACACCCCTGTGAGTGAGTCAGCCTCTGGGGTGATCCTTACTGAGCAGCGCTGCAGGTGACATGCACCCATGTGGATGACACCCCTGTGAGTGAGACAGCCTCTGGGGTGATTCTTACTGAGCACCTCTGCAGGTGACATGCACCCTTGGGGATGACACCCCTGTGAGTGAGACAGCCTCTGGGGTGATCCTTAGTGAGCACCGCTGCAGATGACATGCACCCATGGGGATGACACCCCTGTGGGTGAGTCAGCCTCTCGGGTGATCCTTACTGAGCATCGCTGCAGGTGACATGCACCCATGGGGATGACACCCCTGTGAGTGAGTCAGCCTCTGGGGTGATCCTTACTGAGCACCGCAGCAGATAACATGCACCCGTGGGGATGGCACCCCTGTGAGTGAGTCAGCCTCTGCGGTGATCCTTACTGAGCACCAATGGAAGTGACATACATCCATGGGGACGACACCCCTGTGAATGAGTCAGCCTCTGGGGTGATCCTTTCTGAGCACCGCTGCAGGTGACATGCACTCATGGGGATGACACCTCTGTGAGTGAGTCAGCCTCTGGGATGATCCTTACTGAGCACCGCTGCAGGTGACATGCACCCATGGGGATGACACCTCTGTGAGTGAGACAGCCTCTGGGATGATCCTTACTGAGCACCGCTGCAGGTGACATGCACCCATGGGGATGACACCCCTGTGAGTGAGACAGCCTCTGGGTTGATAATTACTGAGCACCACTGCAGGTGACATGCACCCATGGAGATGACACCCCTGTGAGTGAGTCAGCCTCTGGGGTGATCCTTACTGAGCACCGCTGCAGGTGACATATACCCATGGGGATGACACCCCTGTGGTTGAGTCAGCCTCTGGGGTGATCCTTACTGAGAACCGCTGCAGGTGACATGCACCCATGGGGATGGCACCCCTGTGATTGAGTCAGCCTCTGGGGTGATCCTTACTGAGCACCACTGCAGGTGACATGCACCCATGAGGATGACACCCCTGTGAGTGAGTCAGCCTATGGGGTGGTCCTAACTGAGCACTGCTGCAGGTGACATGCACCCGTGGGGATGACACCCCTGTGGGTAAGTCAACCTCTGAGGTGATCATTACTGACCACCGCTGCAGGTGACATGCACCCATGGGGATGACACCCCTGTGGATGAGTCAGCCTCTGGGGTGATCCTTACTGAGCACCGCTGCAGGTGACATGCACCCATGGGGTGACACCTCTGTGAGTGAGTCAGTCTCTGGGGTGATCCTTTCTGAGCACCGCTGCAGGTGACATGCACCCATGGGGTGACACCTCTGTGAGTGAGTCAGTCTCTGGGGTGATCCTTACTGAGCACTGTTGCAGGTAACATGCACCCATGGGAATGACACCCCTGTGAGTGAGTCAGCCTCTGGGGTGATCCTTACTGAGCTCCGCTGCAGAAGACATGCACCCATGGGGGTGACACCCCTGTGAGTGAGTCAGCCTCTGGGGTGATCCTTACTGAGCTCCTTTGCAGGAGACATGCACCCATGGGGGTGACACCCCTGTGAGTGAGTCAGCCTCTGGGGTAATCCTTACTGAGCACCACTGCAGGTGACATGCACCCATGGGGATGACACCCCTGTGAGTGAGTCAGCCTCTGGGGTGATCCTTACTGAGCACCACTGTAGGTGACATGCACCCATGGGGATGACACCCCTGTGAGTGAGTCAGCCTCTGGGGTGATCCTTACTGAGCACCGCTGCAGGTGACATACACCCATGGGGATGACACCCCTGAGAGTGAGTCAGCCTCTTGCGTGTTCCTTACTGAGAACCGCTGCAGGTGACATGCACCCATGGGGATGACACCCCTGTGAGTGAGACAGCCTCTGGGGTGATCCTTACTGAGCAACGCTGCAGGTGACATGCACCCATGGGGATGACACCCCTGTGAGTGAGTCAGCCTCTGGGGTGATCCTTACTGAGCACCGATGAAGGTGACATGCACCCATGGGGATGACACCACTGTGAGTGAGTCAGCCTCTGGGGTGATCCTTACTGAGCACCGCTGCAGGTGATATGTACCCATGGGGATGACACCCCTGTAAGTGAGTCAATCTCTGGGGTGATCCTTACTGAGCACCGCTGCAGGTGACATGCACCCATGGGGATGATACCCCTGTGGGTGAGTCAGCCTCTGGGGTGATCCTTACTGAGCACCGCTGCAGGTGACATGCACCCATGGGGATGACACCCCTGTGAGTGAGTCAGCCTCTGGGGTGATCCTTACTGAGCTCCGCTGCAGGTGACATGCACCCATGGGGATGACACCACTGTGAGTGAGTCAGCCTCTGGGGTGATCCTTACTGAGCACCGCTGTAGGTGACATGCACTCATGGAGATGACACCCCTGTGAGTGAGTCAGCCTCTGGGGTGATCCTTACTGAGCACCGCTGCAGGTGACATGCACCCATGGGGATGACACCTCTGTGAATGCGTCAGCCTCTGGGGTGATCCTTACTGAGCACCGCTGCAGGTGACATGCACCCATGGGGATGATAGCCCTGTGGGTGAGTCAGCCTCTGGGGTGATCCTTACTGAGCACCGCTGCAGGTGACATGCACCCATGGGGATGACACCCCTGTGAGTGAGTCAGCCTCTGCGGTGATTCTTACTGAGCACCGCTGCAGGTGACATGCACCCGTGGAGATGACACCCCTGTGAGTGAGTCAGCCTCGGGGTGATCCTTACTGAGCACCGCTGCAGGTGACATGCACCCATGGGGATGATACCCCTGTAAGTGAGTCAGCCTCTGGGGTGATCCTTACTGAGCACCGCTGCAGGTGACATGCACCCATGGGGATGACACCTCTCTGGGTGAGTCAGTCTCTGGGGTGATCCTAACTGAGCACCGCTGCAGGTGACATGCACCCATGGGGATGACACCCCTGTGAGTGAGTCAGCCTCTGGGGTGATCCTTACTGAGCACCGCTGTAGGTGACATGCACCCACAGGGATGACACCCCTGTGAGTGAGTCAGCCTATGGGGTGATCCTTACTGACCACCGCCTCTGCAGGTGACATGCACCCATGGGGATGACACCCCTGTGAGTGAGTCAGCCTCTGCGGTGATCCTTACTGAGCACCGCTGCAGGTGACATGCACCCATGGAGATGACACCCCTGTGAGTGAGACAGCCTCTGAGGTGATCCTAACTGACCACCGCTGCAGGTGACATGCACCCATGGGGATGACACCCCTGTGAGTGAGTCAGCCTTTGGGGTGATCCTTACTGAGCACCGCTGCAGGTGACATGAACCCATGGGGATGACACCTCTGTGAGTGAGACAGCCTCTGGGGTGATCCTTACTGAGCACCGCTGCAGGTGACATGTGACGCACCCCTGGGCCTGTGTCGCACAGCGTTGCGCATGCAGGAGCTTACCCGGAGCCGGATCTGTTGAGGGTTGTAGTCTCGTGGCGGTGACCCGGTCCGTGCCCAGGGAGTCAGACTAAGTGGCGTTGTATTAGCGGTAGATGTTGGACGACTACGCCACCCGTTGAATGCAGCGAAGGAGCTGCCGCTGCAGGACAGACCGCTGAGGCCGGTGGTAGGATTGTGCAGCGTGATAGTATCACCCCCAACGGGAGGGGTATGGCCTCAGGGCAGCCGACGTGGATGATGGGGGTAGCAGGAATCACTCAGAGACGATGCGGTGTAGTTCAGGGTCTTTACTGGTGATAAAGATAGACCCTCCCGGAGTACTGGCTAGCGATCGGGGCCTGGTCAGTCCTTGAGTAGATGGGATCTCCCCTGGCCAGGCGGAGTTGTAGGCCTCCCAAACTGACTGTACTCTTCTGGCTACCTTGCTAGAGGCGGGTATAAGTAGCCCACGTCCCTGAGTGTACCGTGTGGTGCTCACCCGTATGGCCGGTGACTCGGGGCCTTCTAGTGGCGTCCGCTCCACGACGGCGGTGCTGGTCCCATGCGTGTGACCGTGCCTTCGGGTTTCTTGGCCAGAGGACCTGAAATCCCCTGCCGGTCGGTTTCTGCTGCTGGGTAGGAGTTAGTCCCCACAGCCTCGGACTCCGGGTCCGGTGATAGCTTCCCAGTCAGGGCGAGCTCTGCAGCTGCCAGCCCCTGACTCCTTATAGCACTGCTCCCACAGAGCTCCTGATGTTCTTTTCCTATATCTGCTTCTCTTCTCTGTCTCTACTTCTTCTCTACTCACTAACCCTGCCTCAGCCCTAGGTTTATATAGGGGAAGTCCTTCCCCTCCCAGGACTGGGCAGGAGGTGTGGCATGCATAGGATCCCTGACCAAGAGACCTCCCACCTGCTCTCAGACATAACATTGCCGTTACTGTGGAAACCAGACCCCTGGGGTGCCACATTCCCCCCTAGTGAAATTTAGTACTCCGGGACTAAACATATTTTTAGAAAAACATAACAAGGTATAAACAATAATAATACAATAAGAAAAACACATAAAGATGGTTACGGCGTGTCCGCAACCGGGTACAGTTTTGAAGGAAAGCAAGGTGTCCATTTCACCAAAACAGGGAGACGTAACCAGGTAGGGGCCTGTCCTGCCCCGAGTCCTTAACAGTCTTTAGTCCATTCCTAGGTTACGCTCCAACCAATTGTACAAGGATTCCCGGTAAATCCACCAAGGACTCCTAAAAATAACTAGAAACACATAATTATTTACAAGTAACAGACAGGTGACCACAAATAAAACAATTTAAACACTTCAAATCCTCCAACGTGCGGGTAACTGGCCTCTAGTGGCCCTAGTGGACCTACGGAGCTGACTGTCTGGCCCTGAACTACAGGGTGTAGGAGCTGTCAAGGGTAAACTGGGCAGCTGTTTACGGGCTCTTTGGCTCACTAGGGGTACGGCAGGCTCACTATGAGCAGAGGGTTGATCCTCCTGTTCTGCTTGTGTGGAGTCTGCTGCCTCCTGGACCGGCTGCTCTTCCAGCTCTACCTGTTGCTCCGTAGGCACTTGGGATGCTGGTTGGAGGAACGTGAGGACGGGTACCACAACTGCACCATTGACTTGAGTCCAGGACCGAGGGAAGTCTCCGAGCACAGTACTAACCATATCTTCCCTTTCCTCTACGGGTCGAGGGTCTTCTTGCTCTCCTTCTGGGTTCCGTAGCTGTTCGGGACACTTCTTCAGGTGATCCCGGGATACAATGGCTGTGGTTTCCCCTCCGTCATTACTGATGGTACAAACCTTCGGGTTGTCGTGGCTTGAGGGCAGTACGGTGTACGGGTCCTTCTCCCACTGGTCGTCCAACTTGTGGATCCGTCTCTTCCTCTTCAAGACCTGCTCTCCGGGTACCAGGGGAACAGCGGGAGCATACTGGTTGTAAGTTTTCTCTTGTCTTTCCCTAGCGAGACAGAGACTTCGCTCCACGCTCTCCTGTACTTTCCAGTACTGCTGCTGCCTCTCTGTGTCCCAGTCTGCTTCCGGTGAAGTGTCCTCAGGTGTCAGGACTCCCATCTCCAGGTCAATAGGTAGCTTACCAGGCCTTGCCCTCATTAGGTAAGCCGGGGTACAGTTGGTGGAACCTACAGGGATGTAGTTGTATAGGTCCACCAGGTCGGGCAGCTTCTCAGGCCACAGACTGCGTTCTTCCAGGGGCAACGTTTTCAGAAGATCCATTACCACCTGGTTCATTTTCTCACAAAGTCCATTAGTTTGCGGATGATAGGGTGTCGTCCTTATCTTCCGGCAGCCATACAGATTGCAGAATTCCTGGAAGACCTCCGCTTCAAAGGCAGGTCCCTGGTCCGTCAGCACTTGGTCCGGGTACCCGTGTGGACGGCAGAAGTGCTGCTGGAAGGCTCTAGCTGCTGTTTGAGCTGTTAAGTCCTTAACGGGGACGACGACCAAGAACCGGGAGTAATGATCCACAATGGTTAACGCGTAGACGTAGCCACTTCTGCTTGGGGTCAGTTTTACATGATCCAAGGCTACCAGTTCCAACGGCTGCTTGGTGACGATGGACTGAAGGGGGGTCTTCTGGCTGGCACGGTCCTTCCTTCTTAGGTTGCACGGGCCACAGTCTCTGCACCACCTCTCGATGGTTCCCCTCATGCCTACCCAGTGGAACCGCCCGCGCAGCAGGAACTCCAGCTTCTTCCATCCGAAGTGCCCAGCCCCGTCGTGGTATGCCTCCATCACCATGGCTGCGTCTCTTCGTGGCACCACTACTTGCCAGATTAGTTCATGCGTCCGGGAGTTAACCATTCTGCGGCACAACTTCCCCTTGTAAAGGAACAGTCGACTCTTCTCAGCCCACAGTTGTTTGGCTTCCTCCGGAGCGTCTGGGTCAAGGCGAGCCTCTGGCCGAGTCAGCATCTCCTTCACCAGTCGGACGGCAGGGTCACTGTCTTGCGTTTCCTCCCAGTTGTAGTGAGGCAAGGGGTTAAACGTAGCGGCTTGCTTACTCCTTACCCGATGGGAATACTGGATAGTCCCATGACGGTGGAACGCGGGGAGTTCGACTTCTTCCAGTCCCTCTGGATCTTCTCCTACGTCCGGTAGGTTTGGCATCCTGGACAGGGCGTCCGCGTTGGTATTGGAGCGTCCTGCCCGGTATTTGATTGTGAACTCGTAGTTGGACAGACGGGCCATCCATCTCTGCTCTAGGGCACCGAGTCTTGCCGTGTCCAGGTGTGTCAACGGGTTGTTATCCGTGTACACGGTGAACCGGGAAGAAGCGAGGTAGTGCTTAAAGCGTTCGGTGACTGCCCACACCACTGCCAGGAACTCTAGCTTAAATGAGCTGTAATTCTCAGGGTTTCTTTCGGTGGGTCGCAGTTTTCGACTGGCGTAAGCGATTACTCGTTCTTTCCCCTGCTGGATCTGGGACAGTACGGCTCCTAGCCCGATGTTACTTGTAGAGGATAAAGGGCTGGCTGTAATCAGGGTACGCCAGGATTTCATCCCCCGTGAGGGCCATCTTCAGCTGGCGGAAGGACTCTTCTTCTAACTTCTCCCATTTGAAGGGCGGCTTCTGGTTCTTGGCCTTCCGGGACTGGCCTATCAGGAGGTCCTGCATAGGAGCTGCCTTTTTGGTGAAACCGGGGATGAATCTGCGGTAATAGCCTACCAACCCGAGGAACTGCCGCACTTCCTTTACACTGGAGGGACTTGGCCATTCCTTAATTGCGGTGATCTTATCAAGGTCGGGAGCCACTCCGTCAGCGCTCACCACGTGTCCCAGGTACTGCACCTTTGGTTTTAGGAGGTGACACTTGGAGGGTTTTACCTTTAAGCCGTAGTTTGCCAGAGCTTCGAACACTTCCGCCAGGTGTTTCAGGTGGTCCTCATAAGTCTTGGAATATACGATGACATCGTACAGGTACAACAGGACCGTCTCGAAGTTTTTGTGGCCCAGACAGCACTCCATTAATCGTTGAAAGGTTCCTGGTGCGTTACAGAGTCCGAACGGCATGCAGGTAAACTCGCTAAGTCCCATCGGGGTGGTGAATGCGGTCTTCTCCCGGTCCGCCTCTGCTACAGGAACCTGCCAGTACCCACTAGTGAGATCCAAGGTAGAGAAGAAGTTAGCAGATCTTAAAGCAGCCAAAGACTCCTCTATCCTTGGTAAGGGGTACGCATCCTTGTGTGTGATACGGTTGATTTTCCGGTAATCTACACACATCCTCATGGTGTTGTCTTTCTTTTTGACTAAGACTAGTGGAGCTGCCCGGGGGCTACAGCTATCCCTGATCACCCCAGCCTCCTTCATGTCCCTAAGCATCCCCTTGGCGTGTTGGTAGTGTGCAGGGGGTACGGGTCGATACCTCTCTTTTATGGGAAGATGGTCTCCCGTGGGGATGCGGTGTTCTACCCCCTTGACTCGCCCGAAGTCTAACGGGTGTTTACTAAACACTCTCTCGTACTCTTGAACCACCCGATAGACTCCCTGTCTCTGGTGTGAGGGAGTGGAGTCAGTACCCAAATGTAGTTGCTGACACCAGTCCTCCATTGTTTCCTTAGAGCCGTTACCTTCCTCCGGGGAAGATGGAGGCAAGGGTTCTACGGACTGTATGGAATTTTGATTGATGGTATACAATTTGGCTAGCGTGGCATACCGGGGCAGGTACACTTCCCTCTTCCCGATATTTATTATGCGAACGGGCACCCTCCCATGGCGTACATTGACCACCCCCCTTGCTGTCAAAATGGTGGGCCTACTGTCTGAGTAAACTGGTTCTACCATTGCCTGGTAATCTCTACCTCTCAGACCAATAGCTGCCCGGCACCAAATCATCATTTCACTTTTTGGGGGCATGGCAATAGGGAAAGTGTCACACATTCTTACGCTACCAATCTCACCACCGGAGAGTTCTATCTGTTGCCGTCGCATCAGTGCCCGGATCTCTTTCTGGAGCACTCGCTGCTGGCCGGAGCTGGCGTTCTTGGCAACCTGCTGTAAAAGGAAAATCACCTCTGCAAGACAATTTTCAATTACATTAGTTCCTAGAGTTATCTTTGGGTGACTCTCGTGCTTGTCAATGTCTACAATGATCAGTCCCTGTGCCGCCAGTTCAACTCTACCGATTTTAATGGTCACCTCTTTAAATCCAATCTGTGGCACGGGCTGACCATTGCTGGCGATGATACTCAAATCGTCGTCAGGGTAGCGGGTGATATCCGAGTCATTCCAGTACTGCTTGAAGAGCACGTACGGGATAGTGGTAACCTGTGACCCGGTGTCCAGTAGGGCACTCATAGGGATGCCATCCAGTACCACAGGCAAGACTGGACATCCTCCCACATATTTGTCGCGCCAGTTCGATGGGCCTGATGATCTTTTTCCTGGGGTTTGGCCCTCTACCCCAGGTTGTGCCAGTTTAAAGGACAGTACCTTGCCATATGTCCGGGTTGATTGCAGCGGCGGCAGATGGGTTGTCCGTCCTCGTTGTATCGGTCGCTGGGTCTTCCTCTGGCCGGTGGGGTCCTCCTTGGTCGACGCCACGGGATGTCCTCCGGTCCGGATGCCAGCTGGATCTTCCCTGGAGTGGAAACCTGTAAAGACTGCACAGTTCGGGTTAGCGCGGCAATGCTTTTAGCTAGCTCTTGGACCTGATGGTGCAGGTCTGGAGCCGGGTCATTGTTCAAAGCCTGCGCATCAGCTCCCACAGGCCCTGCCGACAAGGGTGCCACCTCCGAGTGGTAAGTGGTAGTGGGGCGTCTGTGGGTCACAACGCCACCTGGTGCCGGTTCTCGGAGCACCCGGATGGCTCTGTCCTTGAACTGTGCAAATCCCAGATGAGGGTCCTGTAAGGCCATTGCCCGCAACTGGGTTCGGTGGGCATTGCAATATAAACCCTCTATAAATTGTTCAGTCAACAGCCTGTCCTCGTCTCTCACGCCGTCAGGGTCGGTCTGCTTAATGGCTCTCAGGGCCTCTTGTAGGTTCAGGGCATAGTCCCTTATACTCTCGTGTGCTCGCTGCTTGCACCCGTAGAATCTAAGCTTGATCTCGGCTGAGGTGCGGGTATCAAAGGTGTCCCTCAGCCGGGTTAGTATCCCTGCAACAGTCCTCCCCCCAGGTGGCCAGGACTTTACCTCCCTTTGGGCTGCCTCGGTTAATTGGGCCACCAGGATGCTCACTTTTTGCTCTTCTGTGAGGGGATACACCTGGAAGAGGCTATCCAGCTTTTCTCTAAAGTCATGCAGGGTATGTGACTCCCCTGAGTACTGGGGTAGCCAGGCCGCTCCCGGGATATAGGGCATGGTGAAAGGCATGACTGCAGCAGCGGTGGCGCTGGCGGGGGTTGAGGCAGTGAAGCTCTTCTCCGTATCCGACATCTTCCTCCCCCCTAGTGGACCGTGGCCTACCTTGCGATGATCCTCTTCCGTAGGCCGCGGCTCCGCAGTGGATCGTCAGGGTTGAGGACCTTCCGTCGCGCTCCTGTGACGTCGGCGTCTGCTGGGCTCCTTCCAGGACCTTACGCAACATCCGGACGTGAGGCGGGGCTTCAGTTCTCGCGCGCTTTCGGAGTCCACGCCCATCTTCTTCCCGCGCGGCGTCTTCAAGATGGCGTCCAACGGCGGGAAAACTCCACGGATGGCGGGAAGAAGGCAGAAGATGGCGCCGGATGGCGGGAAAACTTCGCGGATGGCGGGAAGAAGGTAGAAGATGGCGCCGGATGGCAGGAAACCTCCACGGATGGCGGGAATCTTCACCACTGGTAAGTTTGAACAGTCTTTTTCAGGCACGCAGTACCCGGTGGTTGCGGGCACGAGATCCTGCCGACTACGCCAAAAGTTGACGCACCCCTGGGCCTGTGTCGCACAGCGTTGCGCATGCAGGAGCTTACCCGGAGCCGGATCTGTTGAGGGTTGTAGTCTCGTGGCGGTGACCCGGTCCGTGCCCAGGGAGTCAGACTAAGTGGCGTTGTATTAGCGGTAGATGTTGGACGACTACGCCACCCGTTGAATGCAGCGAAGGAGCTGCCGCTGCAGGACAGACCGCTGAGGCCGGTGGTAGGATTGTGCAGCGTGATAGTATCACCCCCAACGGGAGGGGTATGGCCTCAGGGCAGCCGACGTGGATGATGGGGGTAGCAGGAATCACTCAGAGACGATGCGGTGTAGTTCAGGGTCTTTACTGGTGATAAAGATAGACCCTCCCGGAGTACTGGCTAGCGATCGGGGCCTGGTCAGTCCTTGAGTAGATGGGATCTCCCCTGGCCAGGCGGAGTTGTAGGCCTCCCAAACTGACTGTACTCTTCTGGCTACCTTGCTAGAGGCGGGTATAAGTAGCCCACGTCCCTGAGTGTACCGTGTGGTGCTCACCCGTATGGCCGGTGACTCGGGGCCTTCTAGTGGCGTCCGCTCCACGACAGCGGTGCTGGTCCCACGCGTGTGACCGTGCCTTCGGGTTTCTTGGCCAGAGGACCTGAAATCCCCTGCCGGTCGGTTTCTGCTGCTGGGTAGGAGTTAGTCCCCACAGCCTCGGACTCCGGGTCCGGTGATAGCTTCCCAGTCAGGGCGAGCTCTGCAGCTGCCAGCCCCTGACTCCTTATAGCACTGCTCCCACAGAGCTCCTGATGTTCTTTTCCTATATCTGCTTCTCTTCTCTGTTTCTACTTCTTCTCTACTCACTAACCCTGCCTCAGCCCTAGGTTTATATAGGGGAAGTCCTTCCCCTCCCAGGACTGGGCAGGAGGTGTGGCATGCATAGGATCCCTGACCAAGAGACCTCCCACCTGCTCTCAGACATAACATAGCTGTTACTGTGGAAACCAGACCCCTGGGGTGCCACACATGCACCCATGAGGATGACACCTATGTGGTGAGTCAGCCTCTGGGGTGATCCTTACTGAACACCGCTTCAGGTGACATGCACCCATGGGGATGACACCCCTGTGAGTGAGACAGCCTCTGGGGTGATCCTTACTGAGCACCGCTGCAGGTGACATGCACCCATGGGGATGACACCTCTGTGAGTGAGACAGTATCTGGGGTGATCCTTACTGAGCATCGCTGCAGGTAACATGCACCCATGGGGATGACACCCCTGTGAGTGAGTCAGCCTCTGGGGTGATGCTTACTGAGCACTGCTGCAGGTGACATGCACCCATGGTGATGACACCCCTGTGAGTGAGTCAGCCTCTGGGGTGATCCTTACTGAACACCGCTGCTGGTGACATGCACCCATGGGGATGACACCCCTGTGAGTGAGTCAGCCTCTGGGGTGATCCATACTGAGCACCGCTGCAGGGGACATGTACCCATGGGGATGATACCCCTGTGGGTGAGTCAGCCTCTGGAGTGATCCTTACTGAACACCGCTGCAGGTGATATGTACCCATGGGGATGACAACCCTGTGAGTGAGTCAGCCTCTGGGGTGATCCTTACTGAGCACCGCTGCAGGTGACATGCACCCATGGGGATGACACCACTGTGAGTGAGTCAGCCTCTGGGGTGATCCTTACTGAGCACCGCTGCAGGTGATATGTACCCATGGGGATGACACCCCTGTGAGTGAGACAGCCTCTGGGGTGATCCTTACTCAGCACCGCTGCAGGTGACATGCACCCATGGGGATGACACCCCTGTGAGTGAGTCAGCCTCTGGGGTGATCCTTACTGAGCACCGCTGCAGGTGACATGCACCCATGGGGATGACACCTCTGTGAGTGAGTCAGCCTCTGGGGTGATCCTTACTGAGCACCGCAGCAGGTGACATGCACCTATGGGGATGACACCCCTGTGAGTGAGACAGCCTCTGGGATGATCCTTACTGAGCATCACTGCAGGTGACATGCACCCATGGAGATGACACCCCTGTGAGTGAGACAGCCTCAGGGATGATCCTTACTGAGCACCGCTGCAGGTGACATGCACCCATGGGGATGACACCCCTGTGAGTGAGTCAGCCTCTGGGGTGATCCTTACTGAGCACCGCTTCAGGTGACATGCACCCATGGGGATGACACCCCTGTGAGTGAGTCAGCCTCTGGGGTGATCCTTACTGAGCACCGCTGCAGGTGACATGCACCCATGGGGATGACACCCCTGTGGGTGAGTCAGCCTCTGGGGTGATCCTTACTGAGCACCGCTGCAGGTGACATGCACCCATGGGGATGACACCCCTGTGAGTGAGTCAGCCTCTGCGGTGATCCTTACTGACCACCGCTGCAGGTGACATGCACCCATGGAGATGACACCCCTGTGAGTGAGTCAGCCTCTGGGGTGATCCTTACTGAGCACCGCTGTAGGTGACATGCACCCATGGAGATGACACCCTTGTGAGTGAGTCAGCCTCTGGGGTTATCCTAACTGAGCACCGCTGCCGGTGACATGCACCCATGGGGATGACACCCCTGTGAGTGAGTCAGCCTCTGGAATGATCCTTACTGAGCACCGCTGCAGGTGACATGCACCCATGGGGATGACACCCCTGTGAGTGAGTCAGTCTCTGGGGTGATCCTTACTGAGCACTGCTGCAGGTGACATGCACCCATGGGATGACACCCCTGTGAGTGAGTCAGCCTCTGGGGAGATCCTTACTGAGCACTGCTGCAGGTGACATGCATCCATGGGGATGACACCCCTGTGGGTGAGGCAGCCTCTGGGGTGATCCTTACTGAGCTCCGCTGCAGGTGACATGCGCCATGGGGATGACACCCCTGTGGGTGAGTCAGCCTCTAGGGTGATCCTTACTGAGCACCGCTGCAGATGACATGCACCCATGGAGATGACACCCCTGTGAGTGAGTCAGTCTCTGGGGTGATCCTTACTGAGCACTGCTGCAGGTTACATGCACCCATGGGATGACACCCCTGTGAGTGAGTCAGCCTCTGGGGAGATCCTTACTGAGCACTGCTGCTGGTGACATGCACCCATGGGGATGACACCCCTGTGGGTGAGTCAGCCTCTGGGGTGATCCTTACTGACCACTGCCGCTGCAGGTGACATGCACCCATGGGGATGACACCTCTGTGGGTGAGTCAGTCTCTGGGGTGATCCTAACTGTCCACCGCTGCAGGTGACATGCACCCACGGGGATGACACCCCTGTGAGTGAGTCAGCCTCTGTGGTGATCCTTACTGAGCACCGCTGCAGGTGACATGCACCCATGGGGATGACACCCCTGTGAGTGAGTCAGCCTCTGGGGTGATCCTTACTGAGCACTGCATTTGCAGGTGACATGCACCCATGGGGATGACACCCCTGTGAGTGAGTCAGCCTCTGGGGTGATCCTTACTGAGCAAAGCTGCAGGTGACATGCACCCATGGGGATGACACCCCTGTGAGTGAGTCAGCCTTTGGGGTGATTCTTACTGAGCACCGCTGCAGGTGACATGAACCCATGGGGATGACACCTCTGTGGGTGAGTCAGCCTCTGGGGTCATCCTTACTGAGCAAATCTGCAGGTGACATGCACCCATGGGGATGACACCCCTGTCAGTGAGTCAGCCTTTGGGGCGATCCTTACTCAGCACCGCTGCAGGTGACATGAACCCATGGGGATGACACCTCTGTGGGTGAGTCAGCCTCTGGGGTGATCCTTACTGAGCACCGCTGCAGGTAACATGCACCCATGGGGATGATACCCCTGTAAGTGAGTCAGCCTCTGGGGTGATCCTTACTGAGCACCGCTGCAGGTAACATGCACCCATGGGGATGATACCCCTGTAAGTGAGTTAGCCTCGGGGTGATCCTTACTGAGCACCGCTGCAGGTGACATGCACCCATGGGGATGATACCCCTGTAAGTGAGTCAGCCTCTGGGGTGATCCTTACTGAGCACCGCTGCAGGTGACATGCACCCATGGGGATGACACCTCTCTGGGTGAGTCAGTCTCTGGGGTGATCCTAACTGAGCACCGCTGCAGGTGACATGCACCCATGGGGATGACACCCCTGTGAGTGAGTCAGCCTCTGGGGTGATCCTTACTGAGCACCGCTGTAGGTGACATGCACCCATAGGGATGACACCCCTGTGAGTGAGTCAGCCTCTGGGGTGATCCTTACTGACCACCGCCACTGCAGGTGACATGCACCCATGGGGATGACACCCCTGTGAGTGAGTCAGCCTCTGGGGTGATCCTTACTGAATACCACTGCTGGTGACATGCACCCATGGGGATGACACCCCTGTGAGTGAGTCAGCCTCTGAGGTGATCCATACTGAGCACCGCTGCAGGGGACATGTACCCATGGGGATGATACCCCTGTGAGTGAGTCAGCCTCTGGGGTGATCCTTACTGAGCACCGCTGCAGGGGACATGTACCCATGGGGATGATACCCCTGTGAGTGAGTCAGCCTCTGGAGTGATCCTTACTGAACACCGCTGCAGGTGATATATACCCATGGGGATGACACCCATGTGAGTGAGACAGCCTCTGGGGTGATCCTTACTGAGCACCGCTGCAGGTGACATGCACCCATGGGGATGACACCCCTGTGAGCGAGTCAGCCTCTGGGGTGATCCTTACTGAGCACCGCTGCAGGTGACATGCACCCATGGGAATGACACCACTGTGAGTGAGTCAGCCTCTGGGGTGATCCTTACTGAGCACCGCTGCAGGTGATATGTACCCATGGGGATGACACCCCTGTGAGTGAGACAGCCTCTGGGGTGATCCTTACTGAGCACCGCTGCAGGTGACATGCACCCATGGGGATGACACCCCTGTGGGTGAGTCAGCCTCTGGGGTGATCCTTACTGAGCACCGCTGCAGGTGACATGCACCCATGGGGATGACACCCCTGTGAGTGAGTCAGCCTCTGCGGTGATCCTTACTGAGCACCGCTGCAGGTGACATGCACCCATGGAGATGACACCCCTGTGAGTGAGTCAGCCTCTGGGGTGATCCTTACTGAGCACCGCTGTAGGTGACATGCACCCATGGAGATGACACCCCTGTGAGTGAGTCAGCCTCTGGGGTGATCCTAACTGAGCACCGCTGCCGGTGACATGCACCCATGGGGATGACACCCCTGTGAGTGAGTCAGCCTCGGGGTGATCCTTACTGAGCACCGCTGCAGGTGACATGCACCCATGGAGATGACACCCCTGTGAGTGAGTCAGCCACTGCGGCGATCCTTACTGAGCACCACTGCAGGTGACATGCACCCATGGAGATGACACCCCTGTGAGTGAGACAGACTCTGGGGTGATCCTTACTGAGCACCGCTGCAGGTGACATGCACCCATGGGGATGACACCTATGTGGGTGAGTCAGCCTCTGGGGTGATCCTTACTGAGCACCGCTGCAGGTGACATGCACCCATGGGGATGACACCTCTGTGGGTGAGTCAGCCTCTGGGGTGATCCTTACTGAGCACCGCTGCAGGTGACATGCACCCATGGGGATGACACCCCTGTGGGTGAGTCAGCCTCTGGGGTGATCCTTACTGAGCACCGCTGCAGGAGACATGCACCCATGGGATGACACCCCTGTGAGTGAGTCAGCCTCTCGAGTGATCCTTACTGAGCACCGCTGCAGGTGACATGCACCCATGGGGATGACACCCCTGTGGGTGAGTCAGCCTCTGGGGTGATCCTTACTGAGCACCACTGCAGGAGACATGCACCCATGGGATGACACCCCTGTGAGTGAGTCAGCCTCTCGAGTGATCCTTACTGAGCACCGCTGCAGGTGACATGCACCCATGGGGATGACACCCCTGTGAGTGAGTCAGCCTCTGGGGTGATCCTTACTGAGCCCCGCTGCAGGAGACATGCACCCATGGGATGACACCCCTGTGAGTGAGTCAGCCTCTCGAGTGATCCTTACTGAGCACCGCTGCAGGTGACATGCACCGATGGGGATGACACCACTGTGAGTGAGTCAGCCTCTGGGGTGATCCTTACTGAGCACCGCCGCTGCAGGTGACATGCAACTTTGGGGATGACACCTCTCTGGGTGAGTCAGTCTCTGGCGTGATCCTAACTGAGCACCGCTGCCGGTGACATGCACCCATGGGGATGACACCCCTGTGAGTGAGTCAGCCTCTGGGGTGATCCATACTGAGCACCGCTGTAGGTGACATGCACCCATAGGGATGACACCCCTGTGAGTGAGTCAGCCTCTGGGGTGATCCTTACTGACCACCGCCGCTGCAGGTGACATGCACCCATGGGGACGACACCTCTGTGGGTGAGTCAGTCTCTGGGGTGATCCTAACTGACCACCGCTGCAGGTGACATGCACCCACGGGGATGACACCCCTGTGAGTGAGTCAGCCTCTGTGGTGATCCTTACTGAGCACCGCTGCAGGTGACATGCACCCATGGGGATGACACCCCTGTGAGTGAGTCAGCCTCTGGGGTGATCCTTACTGAGCACTGCATTTGCAGGTGACATGCACCCATGGGGATGACACCCCTGTGAGTGAGTCAGCCTCTGGGGTGATCCTTACTGAGCAAAGCTGCAGGTGACATGCACCCATGGGGATGACACCCCTGTGAGTGAGTCAGCCTTTGGGGTGATCCTTACTGAGCACCGCTGCAGGTGACATGAACCCATGGGGATGACACCTCTGTGGGTGAGTCAGCCTCTGGGGTCATCCTTACTGAGCAAATCTGCAGGTGACATGCACCCATGGGGATGACACCCCTGTCAGTGAGTCAGCCTTTGGGGCGATCCTTACTCAGCACCGCTGCAGGTGACATGAACCCATGGGGATGACACCTCTGTGAGTGAGACAGCCTCTGGGGTGATCCTTACTGAGCACCGCTGCAGGTGACATGCACCCATGAGGATGACACCTATGTGGTAAGTCAGTCTCTGGGGTGATCCTTACTGAACACTGCTTCAGGTGACATGCACCCATGGGGATGACACCCCTGTGAGTGAGACAGCCTCTGGGGTGATCCTTACTGAGCACCGCTGCAGTTGACATGCACCCATTGGGATGACACCCCTGTGAGTGAGACAGCATCTGGGGTGATCCATACTGAGCACCGCTGCAGGTGACATGTACCCATGGGGATGACACCCCTGTGAGTGAGTCAGCCTCTGGGGTGATCCTTACTGAGCACTGCTGCAGGTGACATGCACCCATGGTGATGACACCCCTGTGAGTGAGTTAGCCTCTGGGGTGATCCTTACTGAACACCGCTGCAGGTGACATGCACCCATGGGGATGACACCCCTGTGAGTGAGTCAGCTTCGGGGTCATCCATACTGAGCACCGCTGCAGGGGACATGTACCCATGGGGATGACACCCCTGTGGGTGAGTCAGCCTCTGGGGTGATCCTTACTGAGCACCGCTGCAGGTGACATGCACCGATGGGGATGACACCCCTGTGAGTGAGTCAGCCTCTGGGGTGATCCTTACTGAGCACCGCTGCAGGTGACATGCACCCATGGGGATGTCACCTCTGTGGGTGAGTCAGCCTCTGGGGTGATCCTTACTGAGCACCGCTGCAGGTGACATGCACCCATGGGGATGACACCCCTGTGGGTGAGTCAGCCTCTGGGGTGATCCTTACTGATCCCCGCTGCAGGAGACATGCACCCATGGGATGACACCCCTGTGAGTGAGTCAGCCTCTCGAGTGATCCTTACTGAGCACCGCTGCAGGTGACATGCACCCATGGGGATGACATCCCTGTGAGTGAGTCAGCCTCTGGGGTGATCCGTACTGAGCACCGCTGCAGGTGATATGCACCCATGGGGATGACACCCCTGTGAGTCAGTCAGACTCTGGGGTGATCCTTACTGAGCACCGCTGCAGGAGACATGCACCCATGGGGATGACACCCCTGTGAGTGAGACAGCCTCTGGGGTGATCCTTACTGAGCACCGCTGCAGGTGACATGCACCCATGGGGATGACACCCCTGTGAGTGAGTCAGCCTCTGGGGTGATCCTTACTAAGCACCGCTGCAGGTGATATCCACCCATGGGGATGACACCCCTGTGAGTGAGTCAGCCACTGGGGTGATCCTTAGTGAGCACCGCTGCAGGTGACATGCTCCCATGGGGATGACACCTCTGTGAGTGAGTCAGCCTCTGGGGTGATCCTTACTGAGCACCACTGCAGGTGACATGCACCCATGGGGATGTCACCTCTGTGGGTGAGTCAGCCTCTGGGGTGATCCTTACTGAGCACCACTGCAGGTGACATGCACCCATGGGGATGACACCCCTGTGAGTGAGTCAGCCTCTGGGGTGATCCTTACTGAGAACCGCTGCAGGAAACATAGTTTCATAGTTTACAAGGCCGAAAAAAGACAATCGTCCATCCAGTTCAGCCTATTTCTTGTGCACTGCAGCTATTCCGCAGCGTTGATCCAGGGGAAGGCAACAAAAAAACATGCGGTATAGGCCAATTTACATCATTGAGGAAAAATTCACTTCCCGACACCAATCTGGCAGTCAGATTAAATCCCTGGATTAATTAACTAAGCATAAGATGTAATTTTATTGTTCTCAAGAAAGGCGTCCAGGCCTCTCTTGAACTCGTTAAGTGAGTTGGACATCACCACTTCCTCTCCCAGAGAGTTCCAGAGTCTCACGGCTCTGACCGTAAAGAATCCCCTTCTATGCTGGTGCAGGAACCTCCTTTCCTCCAGACGCATAGTATGCCCTCTCGTCTTTGTCACCATCCTTGGTATAAACAGGTCATGGGAGAGATCTCTGTACTGCCCCCTGATGTATTTATACATGTTTATGAGGTCTCCCCTAAGCCTTCTCTTTTCCAACGTAAATAGGCCTAATTTTGACAACCTCTCTGGGTATTCTAGTCCCTCCATTCCCTTTATTACCTTAGTCGCCCTCCTTTGTACCCTCTCTAGCTCCAATATGTCTTTCCTGAGCACCGGAGCCCAGAACTGTGCACAATATTCTAAGTGCGGCCTTACCAGCGCTTTATACAGAGGAAGAACAATGTTCTCATCACATGCTCCTATTCCTCTTCTGATGCATGCCATGACTCTATTTGCCTTCGCAGCTGCTGCCTGACACTGAGCACTCCAATTTAATTTGCTATTAACCAAGACGCCCAGGTCCTTCTCCATGTCAGATTTCCCCAACGGTTTCCCATTTAATATGTATGGGTGACTGCTGTTTTTCTTTCCCATGTGCATGACCTTACATTTATCGGCATTGAACCCCATTTGCCATTTTTTGGCCCAACTCTCCAATTTATCTAAATCCTCCTGTAGCTGTGCCCTATCCTCATCTGTATTAACTACTTTACAAAGTTTAGTATCATCTGCAAATATTGCTATTTTACTATGCAACCCTTCCACTAGATCATTAATAAATATATTAAATAATATAGGGCCCATGGGATGACACCCCTGTGAGTGAGTCAGCCTCTCGAGTGATCCTTACTGAGCACCGCTGCAGGTGACATGCACCCATGGGGATGACACCCCTGTGAGTGAGTCAGCCTCTGGGGTGATCCTTACTGAGCACCACTGCAGGTGATATGTGACGCGCCCCTGGGCCTGCTGCGTCGCACGGGGGAGCTTACCCGGATCCGGATCAGATGGGGGTAGTAGTCTCGTGGCGGTGACCCGGTCCGTGCCCAGGGAGTCAAGCTGAGCGGCAGTGTCTTGAATAGTAGGGTGTTGTACGACTACGCCACCCGTTGAATGCAGCTTTAGGGCTGCTGCTGCAGGACAGTCCGCTGAGGCCGGTGATATGGTTGTGCAGCGTAGATGGTATAACCCCCAACGGGAGGGGTACGGCCTCAGGGCAGCAAGTGTAGATGATGGTGGTAGCGATGGTGCGGCAAGGAAGCTCAGAGACGTGTGATGCAGTTTCAGGGTTTTTACTCACAGGTGTTGCTCCGGTCACTCCGGCCTTGAGTGACCACCCGAGTCGTGCTGCGTTCACCAGGTGTGGGACTCGGCCAACCCCCAGGCAGTTCCAGAGCGTGGTCCTGAGCTCCCCTCTCTTCCTTCCTACTGGCCGTCCCCACCAGGGACCCACCTTTGTCCGGCTCCCTCGGGCCTCTTGGTGGTAAAACCTTCTCTGGCTTTCCTGACCCTATTCGTGGTATGCCTTCCTGGTGAGTGTGGTGAGGGTCGTGCCAAAGCTTGACCACGACCTCCGGTTCCTGGTTAAGGATATCTTGCCTCTGCCAGCTTGGGATCCGGTACCCTTTTCTGCCAACCCTTCACCCGACCACTTGTGGGATCTCAGGGTTCCCTCTTGTCCTGCGTCTCTGGGCCTTTCTTCCTCCTCCTCTCCACTACAGGCCTGGCCCTGGAGCTGGGCCCAGCCGGAGCCACAGCTCCCTGTCAGCCCTCCTGGCTGAGCTCCTCTCTGAACTCACTCCCTGAACTGACCCTGTTCCTAGATGGTGCCCACCTTATATACTCCCTCTATGTGTGAGCCCAGGTGACTAGCACCCAATGGGCTCCTACTTCTATGCCCAGAGTCCCTCCCCTATCTGCCCCTACACTACTGGGATGTTCCTCCCCCCCTCCCACTCCAGCCAGGGACAGACGCTGTCGTACCTGCACATCTACTTGGTGGGAGTACCGTTGTTCTGTCCCCCGGAAATGGGATGAGTGTAGTGCATGCAGCTATCTGAGCTCAGTCCCACACTCCATCCTTACCCGGGAGTGGAATACCACACCTCTGGTTTGAGGTGTAATACCCTTGTAGCAGCCGAGTCCTCGGGGTGCTACATTCCCCCCTGGTAAATCACAGCACGTCCTCGGGCTGGAAAAGAATAAAACATACCAAAACATACAAACTTTTAAAATATACACTAACATGTAAAACATCATAAACATTATCAGCAGATATAACATTACAGGTAACTTTTTAGATTACTATCTTAGCAGCATAAACTTTTGATATAAAACTTCTCCATATAAAATGTTCTTGATCTTCTGGCCACGGTGCAACTTGTGACCAGGTAAAGTGCCACAGTCACTAGAAGAAAAACAGTTCCTTATAAAACCAGAAGGGGGCGCTTTAGGAAGTGCAACTATTTACAGGGTATGGCCGCTCTCAGTCCTCGGCCAGTAGGGAATAGGGGAATGGCTGCTCACAGTCCTCAGCCTGATTAGGGATAGGGACACACACAGGTAACAGTTCACACTAGTCCCAACGGGGACCGCACTCTGATTAGCAGCATGTCAAGTACCCCTACGGGTAACTATATACAGTTTCAGTTTATGCTACTTCCCTTCAGCAGCGGTGTCCTCTCCTTGTCTCCTCCTGAGGGTAGTCTTCAGACCCGTCCGGGTCCTCTTGTTCCTCCTCATACCGCAGCTCTTCCTCCGTCAGTCGGTGCACATGAAGGGCGTATGGTCCTTTTGCACACTGATGCCGGGTGAAGGTGACCTCGTCACCCAGGTAAAGGTCACGTCCTCGGTGTCCCTCTGGCAGGTGGGACTCGACATCCCTGCGGGTAACAAAGACGTCGCCGGGGGTTCTGTGATCCCTGATAAAGCCCCAGCCGTGCTCCATTTGAAATTTTATTACAGTCCCGGTGGCGCGGGGACCGTGGGCCGCACGGGGGTTTCGTCGGGTCCGGCTTTTCTGCTCCGCACTTTGGACCTGCAGCCGCTCCTCGCGGACCCGCCTCTCTCGCCGTTCTTTGTTAAAGACCTCTAGTTGTTGTCGGCAGCACTCCGCACGCTGGGCTGCGGCCGCCCGGGTCTCCTGGGTGAACCCCATGAGGTTTTCACCGGTGGGGTCCCATGCGAACTGCGCCTCCTCCAACGGGAGTGGGGTGATCTTGGCGGGCGCCGGAGCCGGAATCAGGGGCTCACACAGGGGCCATTCCTTCCGGAATCTGGGACTGATGTATTCCGGTGGCCACTCAAAGGGCTGCCCATCCGGGCAAGTATGTTGCGCAAATAGGTCTTCGCCTAGGGGCAGCACTGTGGAGGTTGAGGGCGCGATGGGGGCAATGGCGCCCGGATTCACCAGGCCTTTCGACCAGGCCGGTGGCACTCTAAAGGTGAAGGGCACTGTGGAAACGGCGGCGCCCGGGGCTACTCGGCCTTGCGACCAGGCCGGTGGCGTTTCCTGCTTGGCCGCGCTCTGGATTGAGGCGCGTGATGTCACAGGGGGCGCGGCCGCGGCTCCTGCCGCTTGAGGCCTACTTTGGAGTGGTGGCGGTGCAGTAACGGGCACGGTCGGTGGGATTTCGGGCTCTGCGACGGAGAGCTGGGGCAGGCTTACGGCTACTAGGCTTGGGGTGGTGACGTCCCCTTTACCTGCTTCCGTCTCTTCAGCTCCTTCCACGGCGTCGTCTCCGGCCTTCGTCCCTTCTGCACCATCCTCAGAGGCAGACAGGCTCCTCGTCCCGGGTGGCGTTCTTTGCTGGCGGGTTCCAGCCTGCAGGGCCATTTCTCTGCTCCACTCGGCCAGCACTTCTTGCTGCACTCGGGCCATCTTCCGAGCCAAGCCCTCCAGCGCGGTCTGTGCATGCTCCCGATCTTTGGGGAGCTGTGCCAGGATCTCCACCAGGCCTTCTGGGGTGGCGGCCTGCAACAGGCTCCTGACCACAGGGTCGGTGCTGCCTGACTCTCCCTCCATCTCCGGGTGCGATCTCTCCAGACTCCTCCAGGCTGCACCCATCCTCTCTCTTTTGTTCTTGATCCGCCCATACTGAGGGTGGTCCCGGGGCCACTTGGTGATTGTCAGTTCCAGGGGCAAACTCCTCGCTCTGATGGACATCTCTATCATTGCAGTCTTTGCTGGTGGGGGCGGTCTCCGCTTTTGGCGCTCTTCTGGGACCAGGCCCACGATGGGAGGTGGTCTCTTGCCACCCTCTGGCACGCCCATAATGGCGTCCGCTCTGCCAGGGCGGGAAATCGTCTCAGATGGCGGGAATCGTCTCCTAATGGCGGGAAACTCCGTGGACGGCGGGAAAAGGCTGCAGATGGCGGGCAACCGGCGGGAAACGACCCGAGATGGCGTCCGATGGCGGGGACCCTCCGGAACTGGCGGGAGACTTCTTCTTACGGTAAATGTGAACTTTTCTTCAGGCACGCAGTACCCGGTGGTTGCGGGCACGTAATCCTGCCGACTACGCCAAAGTTGACGCGCCCCTGGGCCTGCTGCGTCGCGCGGCATCGCGCGCACGGGGGAGCTTACCCGGATCCGGATCAGATGGGGGTAGTAGTCTCGTGGCGGTGACCCGGTCCGTGCCCAGGGAGTCAAGCTGAGCGGCAGTGTCTTGAATAGTAGGGTGTTGTACGACTACGCCACCCGTTGAATGCAGCTTTAGGGCTGCTGCTGCAGGACAGTCCGCTGAGGCCGGTGATATGGTTGTGCAGCGTAGATGGTATAACCCCCAACGGGAGGGGTACGGCCTCAGGGCAGCAAGTGTAGATGATGGTGGTAGCGATGGTGCGGCAAGGAAGCTCAGAGACGTGTGATGCAGTTTCAGGGTTTTTACTCACAGGTGTTGCTCCGGTCACTCCGGCCTTGAGTGACCACCCGAGTCGTGCTGCGTTCACCAGGTGTGGGACTCGGCCAACCCCCAGGCAGTTCCAGAGCGTGGTCCTGAGCTCCCCTCTCTTCCTTCCTACTGGCCGTCCCCACCAGGGACCCACCTTTGTCCGGCTCCCTCGGGCCTCTTGGTGGTAAAACCTTCTCTGGCTTTCCTGACCCTATTCGTGGTATGCCTTCCTGGTGAGTAGGGTGAGGGTCGTGCCAAAGCTTGACCACGACCTCCAGTTCCTGGTTAAGGATATCTTGCCTCTGCCAGCTTGGGATCCGGTACCCTTTTCTGCCAACCCTTCACCCGACCACTTGTGGGATCTCAGGGTTCCCTCTTGTCCTGCGTCTCTGGGCCTTTCTTCCTCCTCCTCTCCACTACAGGCCTGGCCCTGGAGCTGGGCCCAGCCGGAGCCACAGCTCCCTGTCAGCCCTCCTGGCTGAGCTCCTCTATGAACTCACTCCCTGAACTGACCCTGTTCCTAGATGGTGCCCACCTTATATACTCCCTCTATGTGTGAGCCCAGGTGACTAGCACCCAACGGGCTCCTACTTCTATGCCCAGAGTCCCTCCCCTATCTGCCCCTACACTACTGGGATGTTCCTCCCCCCCTCCCACTCCAGCCAGGGACAGACGCTGTCGTACCTGCACATCTACTTGGTGGGAGTACCGTTGTTCTGTCCCCCGGAAATGGGATGAGTGTAGTGCATGCAGCTATCTGAGCTCAGTCCCACACTCCATCCTTACCCGGGAGTGGAATACCACACCTCTGGTTTGAGGTGTAATACCCCTGTAGCAGCCGAGTCCTCGGGGTGCTACATTTGCACCCATGGGGATGACACCCCTGTGGGTGAGTCAGCCTCTGGGGTGATCCTTACTGAGTACTGCTGCAGGTGACATGCACCCATGGGGATGACACCCCTGTGAGTGAGACAGCCTCTGGGGTGATCCTTACTGAGCACTGCTGCAGGTGACATGCACCCATGGGGATGACACCCCTGTGGGTGAGTTAGCCTCTGGGGTGATCCTTACTGAGCACCGCTGCAGGTGACATGCAGCCATGGGGATGACACCCCTGTGAGTGAGTCAGCCTCTGGGGTGATCCTTACTGAGCATCGCTGCAGGTGACATGCACCCATGGGGATGACAACTCTGAGTGAGTCAGCCACTGGGGTGATCCTTACTGAGCACCGCTGCAGGTGACATGCACCCATGGGGATGACACCTCTGTGAGTGAGTCAGCCTCTGGGGTGATCCTTACTGAGCACCGCTGCAGGTGACATGCACCCATGGGGATGTCACCTCTGTGGGTGAGTCAGCCTCTGGGGTGATCCTTACTGAGCACTGCTGCAGGTGACATGCACCCATGGGGATGACACCCCTGTGGGTGAGTCAGCCTCTGGGGTGATCCTTACTGAGCATCGCTGCAGGTGACATGCAACCATGGGTATGACTCCCCTGTGAGTGAGTCAGCCTCTGGGGTGATCCTTACTGAGCACCGCTGCAGGAGACATGCACCCATGGGATGACACCCCTGTGAGTGAGTCAGCCTCTCGAGTGATCCTTACTGAGCACCGCTGCAGGTGACATGCACCCATGGGGATGACACCCCTGTGAGTGAGTCAGCCTCTGGGGTGATCCGTACTGAGCACCGCTGCAGGTGATATGCACCCATGGGGATGACACCCCTGTGAGTGAGTCAGCCTCTGGGGTGATCCTTACTGATCACCGCTGCAGGAGACATGCACCCATGGGGATGACACCCCTGTGAGTGAGACAGCCTCTGGGGTGATCCTTACTGAGCACCGCTGCAGATGACATGCACCCATGGGATGACACCCCTGTGAGTGAGTCAGCCTCTGGGGTGATCCTTACTAAGCACCGCTGCAGGTGACATGCACCAATGGGGATGACACCCCTGTGGGTGAGTCAGCCTCTGGGGTGATCCTTACTGAGCTCCGCTGCAGGTGACATGCACCCATGGGATGACACCCCTGTGAGTGAGTCAAGCTCTGGGGTGATCCTTACTAAGCACCGCTGCAAGTGATATGCACCCATGGGGATGACACCTCTGTGGGTGAGACAGCCTCTGGGGTGATCCTTACTGAGCACCGCTGCAGGTGACATGCACCCATGGGGATGACACCTCTGTGGGTGAGTCAGCCTCTGGGGTGATCCTTACTGAGCACTGCTGCAGGTGACATGCACCCGTGGGGATGACACCCCTGTGGCTGAGTCAGCCACTGGGGTGATCCTTACTGAGCACCCCTGCACGTGACATGCACCCATAGGCATGACACCCCTGTGGGTGAGTCAGCCTCTGGGGTGACCCTTACTGAGCACCGCTGCAGGTGACATGCACCCATGGGGATGATACCCCTGTGAATGAGTCAACCTCTGGGGTGATCCTTACTGAGCACCGCTGCAGGTGACATGCACCCATGGGGATGACACCCCTGTGAATGAGTCAACCTCTGGGGAGATCCTTACTGAACACCGCTGCAGGTGACAAGAACCTATGGGGATGACACCTATGTGGGTGAGATAGCCTCTGGGGTGATCCTTACTGAGCACCGCTGCAGGTGACATGCACCCATGGGGATGGCACCCCTGTGGGTGAGTCAGCCACTGGGGTGATCCTTACTGAGCACCCCTGCAGGTGACATGCACCAATGGGGATGACACCCCTGTGGGTGAGTCAGCCTCTGGGGTGATCCTTACTGAGCACCGCTGCAGGTGACATGCACCCATGGGGATGACACCTATGTGGGTGTGTCAGCCTCTGTATTTATCCTTACTGAGCTCCGTTGCAGGTGACATGCACCCATGGGGATGACACCTCTGTGAGTGAGTCAGCCTCTGGGGTGATCCTTACTGATCACCGCTGCAGGTGACATGCACCCATGGGGATGACACCCCTATGAGTGAGACAGCCTCTGGGGTGATCCTTACTGAGCATCGCTGCAGGTGACATGCACCCATGGGGATGACACCCCTGTGAGTGAGTCAGCCTCTGGGGTGATCCAAACTGAGCACCGCTGCAGGTGACATGCACCCATGGGGATGACACCCCTGTGAGTGAGACAGCCTCTGGGGTGATCCTTACTGAGCACCGCTGCAGGTGACATGCACCCATGGGGATGACACCTCTGTGAGTGAGCCAGCCTCTGGGGTGATCCATACTGAGCACCACTGCAGGTGACATGCACCCATGGGGATGACACCTCTGTGAGTGAGTCAGCCTCTGGGGTGATCCTTACTGAGCACTGCTGCAGGTGACATGCACCCATGGGGATGACCCCTCTGTGAGTGAGTCAGCCTCTGGGGTGATCCTTAATGAGCTCCGCTGCAGGTGACATGCACACATGGGGATGACACCTCTGTGAGTGAGACAGCCTCTGGGGTGATCCTTACTGAGCACCGCTACAGGTGACAAGCACCCATGGGGATGACACCCCTGTGAGTGAGTCAGCCTCTGGGGTGATCCTTACTGAGCACCGCTGCAGGTGACATGCACCCATGGAGATGACACCACTGTGAGTGAGTCAGCCTCTGGGGTGATCCTTACTGAGCACTGCTGCAGGTGACATGCACCCATGGAGATGACACCCCTGTGAGTGAGTCAGCCTCTGGAGTGATCCTTACTGAGCACCGCTGCAGGTGACATGCACCCATGGAGATGACACCCCTGTGAGTGAGTCAGCCTTTGGGGTGATCCTTACTGAGCATCGCAGCAGGTGACATGCACCCATGGGGATGACACCTCTGTGGATGAGTCAGCCTCTGGGGTGATCCTTAATGAGCACCGCTGCAGGTGACATGCACACATGGGGATGACACCTCTGTGAGTGAGTCAGCCTCTGGTGTGATCCTTACTGAGCATCGCTGCAGGTGACATGCACCCATGAGGATGACACCCCTGTGAGTGAAACAGCCTCTGGGGTGATCCTTACTGAGCACTGCTGCAGGTGACAAGCACCCATGGGGATGACAACTATGTTGGTGAGTCAGCCTCTGGGGTGACCCTTACTGAGCACCGCTGCAGGTGACATGCACCCATGGGGATGACACCTATGTTAGTGAGTCAGCCTCTGGGGTGACCCTTACTGAGCACCGCTGCAGGTGACATGCACCGATAGGGATGACACCCCTGTGAGTGAGTCAGCCTCTGGGCTGATCCTTACTGAGCACTGCTGCAGGTGACATGCACCCGTGGGGATGACACCTCTGTGGGTGAGACAGAATCTGGGGTGATCCTTACTGAGCACCGCTGCAGGTGACATGCACCCATGGGGATGACACCCCTGTGAGTGAGACAGTCTCTGGGGTGATCCTTACTGAGCACCGTTGCAGTTGACATGGACTCACGGGGGCGACTCTCATGTCGAAATTTCTTTTGCGCGATCAGCCGAAACCCAGGATCCCGCCTCCCATGAGGGCCTGAATCTCGGTTTCACCAATTTCACCCCTCCGTCGCCCCTCGCTTTTGCGGGCTGCCATGTCGTCCCGGTGAGCACGGGACCACCTCCGCCAGGCGGGCCCGGCCAAACGATACGCCGCCTCTATGACAGCAACATTTTCGGACTCTGGAGACGCGTCAACTATGTATGAATAGCAATCCCCCAGGACCACAGGTGTTTTGGAGCAGACATGTGGCAAACGACCAGCAGATGGCGCCCGGGGACTGCACTCTCAAACAAGGAGATGGAAATTCCATTCATTTGACACTTTAAAAAAAAAGGCACAAAATTCCTCCCATCGATGTAACACGGTCCTGGGGGCGTCCTCTTCCCCGAGCCATAGCCTTTTTATTTTTCTGTCAATATGGCCATGTGAGGGCTTATTTTTTGCGGGATAAGTTGTACTTTTAAACGCCTTCACTGATTTTACCATATCCTGTACTGGAAAACGGGAAAAAAAATCCAAGTTCGGAGAAATTGCCACAAAACTACAATTCCACGGTTGTTTTTTTTTTTTTTTTTTTCCACGTTCACTGAATGCTAAACCTGAGCTGCCATTATTATTTTCCAGGTCATTACGAGTTCGTAGACACCAAACATGTATAGGCCCTTTTTTATTTAAGTGGTGAAAAAAAAATCCAAAGTTTGCTAAAAAAAAAACAAAATAGTGCAATTTTCTGAGACCCGTAGCTTCTCCATTTTTCGGGATCTGGGGCCACATGAGGGCTTATTTTTTGAACAGCGAGATGATGTTTTTATTCATACAATTTTGGGGTAGATTGGATGTTTTGATCGCCTCTAGTTGCATTTTATTGCAATGTTACGACGACCAAAAAACTTAATTCTGGCGTTTAGAATTTGTTTCTCGTTACGCCGTTTACCGATCAGATTAATTCTTTTTTTATGTTGATAGATCGGACGATTCTGAACGCGGCAATACCAAATATGTCTATGTGGGTTTTATTTGTTTTTTTTAATGGGGCGAAAGGGGGGTGATTTAAAGTTTTATATATTTTTTTTTTCTATTTTTAAATTTTTTTTTTTTTTACACTTTCTGCATTCTTCAATATTATCCATAGGAGACTAGAAGCTGCAGTTGTCTGATCGTTTCTACTGCATACAGGCGATGAGCAGATCACCTGTATGCAGGAGAAATGCTCATGTGCTATGAGAGCTGACCACTAGATGGCGCTCATAGCGAGCGAGACATGACAACCACAGGGGTCCGCCGCAGCCTGGTGTGGCGGTTACATTCTCCTATATGTGGGCAACGAATAACTTCTACTTACCGCTTCATAGCAACACGTTTCCCGCAGTCAAATGGAGCTTTAAAGTCCTTGCATCTGCAGCGGAGGTGATCTGTCTTTCTGCCGCACACATCCAGGCTGCATCAGCCGCTCGGCTGATTAGTTTCCGCTCTAGGGGCTAATCACTGCTCTCGCGTAACAGGTGATGAGTCGTTCGCATGGGTGCAAAGCGCCTGTAGTGCTGCTGGAAATATTCAAACCTGGATATATTCGTCCTTATCTTCTATACGGCATCTCAGGGGTTGAGACACCCATAATGACACCCCATGGGTGCATGTCACCTGCAGCGGTGCTCAGTAAGGATCACCCCAGAGGCTGACTCACTTACAGGGGTGTCATCCCCATGGGTGCATGTCACCTGCAGCGGCGGTGCTCAGTAAGGATCACCCCAGAGGCTGACTCACTCACAGGGGTGTCAACCCTATGGGTGCATGTCACCTGCAGCGGTGCTCAGTAAGGATCACCCCAGAGGCTGACTCACCCACAGGGGTGTCATCCCCATGGGTGCATGTCACCTGCAGCGGTGCTCAGTAAGGATCACCCCAGAGGCTGACTCACCCACATAGGTGTCATCCCCATGGGTGCATGTCACCTGCAGCGCTGCTCAGTAAGGGTCACCCCAGAGGCTGACTCACTCACAGAGGTGTCATCCCCATGGGTGCATGTCACCTGCAGCGGTGCTCAGTAAGGATCACCCCAGAGGCTGTCTCACTCACAGGGGTGTCATCCCCATGGGTGCATGTCACCTGCAGTGGTGCTCAGTAAGGATCACCTCAGAGGCTTTCTCACTCACAGGGGTGTCATCTCCACCTGCACGGTTGAAAAGCATCAGCAGCATTGACGGGAAAAACCTAACCCTAACCCTAACCCCTAACCCTAACCCTAACTCTAACCCTAACCCCTAACCCCAACCCTAACCCCAACCCTAACCCCTAACCCTAACTCTAACCCTAACCTCTAACCCTAACCCCTAACCCTAACCCTAATCTCATATACGTTTGTTCTATTGCGCTATATGAGAGGAACCTCATTTTCAGACATTTGGTTTGCGAGGTTAGCTTATGGGAAATATCTGTGTGCTGCAAACTTCCAGAGAGGTAGGAAATGTCAGTGAGAGTATCCGATTTCGGTTCCAGAACGATTTGTTCAAAGAGTCCTTCACACTTAGTCGTTTTCAGCCAATTTTCTGACTTTTTGAAAATTTCACTTTTTTGTGAAAATATCCGGTAAATGAGGGAATAATATGTGCGAGGGTACCCCAGGAGAGTTCCAAATGTGTGGGTGCAATATATATCCCACGGGGGTAAAATTGAAAAAAAGTTGAAAAACTGTCCCCGGTTACAGTAATGCAGTCTGCCCACTAGATGTCGCCAAAGAAAGTGAAAAAGAACCAGAATGAGGAAATTCTTGTGAGCCGAATCCAGGTGACACTACCAAGCGATTTGACACTTGTTTGCAAGTGTCCCTGTAGAGGGTATAGGGTGCCACTCCATGCAAATACTCAGTTTTGCACACCACCGGCAGAATATATGAGAGAGCGGTACCTTTCGACCCCGACGTATTTAGACTCATTTAAGCTGGTTTTCACCTCCGTAGCCTCGGGTACACGTTTTGGCTATGAGTCCCTGTTTGGCTGGAGGTCCACACCTCTGCTGAGCCCAGGCTTCCGCAGCTGCGTGGGGGGACTTTTAACAGTCGCCCGTCCCAAGTCAGAGAGGTGTCCCTGGGTTGACGTGAGCCTGGCCAGACCCCCCCGCGGGCCCTGGTTCTCCACATGGGGGTGCTGTCAAGGCTAAAATCTGGAGTTTTAGGCGGGGAGAGGATCCATGAGGGCAGATGCCTTTGTGACTACGACCCCAGTGCTCTTCCACATCCAGTACCCCCTCTGCAAGGGCTCCTGTACCCTAGTTGCGCTTCCAGGACTCAGAAAGAGAATAGGAGGGATCCAATGGCTGGATGTCCTTAAGGACAAAAATGTCCAGGAAGGATGGGAAATTTTTAAAAATGAGATTCTCAAAGCACAATCGTTAACAATCCTGAAAAGTAGGAAGAATGGGAAGCATTTAAGGAAACCAGGATGGATGAACACAGAACTTAAACACATGCTAAAAAGAAAGAAAGAAATGTTTATTAAATGGAAAGAGGGAGGCATATCTAAAGAAGATTATAATGCAGTCTGCAGATCCTGCAGGGCACGTATCAGGTTAGCTAAAGCTGACAATGAATTAAGGCTTGCAAGAGATGTCAAAAGCAATAAAAAAGGATTTGGGGGGTATGTCAAAAGTAAAAGAAAAGTCAAAGATGCTATAATATTTTTACAGGATGAAAATGGAGAAATGGTAAGAGAGGATGTTGAGAAGGCCGAACTTTTTAATTCCTATTTTGCATCTGTTTTCTCTCAGAAAGAAAATGTAACATCAACTGATCTTCACTGTCCTTTTAAAGGAATAGAGGAATCCAAGTTATCTGTAAACAGAAAGATTGTGAGGGAATATTTAGCTAACATAAATGAGTTCAAGTCTCCAGGTCCAGATGAATTACACCCCAGAGTACTGAAGGAGATCGTAGAAGAAATTTTAGAACCACTCTCCATAATCTTTGAAAATTCTTGGAGAACAGGAGAAGTCCCAGAAGACTGGAGAAGAGCAAATGTTGTTCCTATCTTCAAAAAGGGGAAGAAGGTGGACCCAGGGAACTATAGGCCGGTGAGTCTGACTTCTATACCAGGAAAGATCTTTGAACAAATTATTAAACAACATGTATGTAAGTACCTGGATAAGAATGAAGTGATTAACCAGAGTCAGCATGGGTTTGTAACTAACAAGTCATGTCAGACTAACTTAATTTCCTTCTATGACAGAATCACTGACTGGGTGGATCAGGGAAATGCTGTAGATATAGTATATCTTGACTTCAGCAAAGCATTTGACAAAGTATCTCACACCATCCTTATTGAAAAAATGACCAAGTATGCAATGGACCAGGCAACTGTTAGGTGGATTCATAACTGGCTTAGTGATCGGACTCAAAGGGTGGTTGTAAATGGCTTCACATCCAGCTGGATGAATGTCTCAAGTGGGGTACCACAGGGCTCCGTCCTGGGACCTGTATTGTTCAACATCTTTATCAATGATTTAGATGAAGGAATTGAGGGTAAACTGATTAAATTTGCTGATGACACAAAGCTAGGAGGGATAGCTAATACTAGAGAAGAGAGAGAGAGGATTCAAAAAGACCTAAATAAACTGGAGCAGTGGGCAGCAACCAACAGAATGGTTTTTAACAGGGAAAAATGCAAAGTACTACATCTGGGCAATAAAAATGAAAAAAGCATATACAGAATGGGAGGAATAGAGCTAAGCAACAGTACATGTGAAAAAGACTTAGGTATACTAATAGATCATAGACTGAACATGAGTCAACAGTGTGATGCAGCAGCAAAAAAGGCAAATACAATTCTGGGATGTATTAACAGAAGCATACAGTCTAGATCACGTGAAGTCATTATCGGTCTTTACTCCTCTTTGGTCAGACCTCATCTGGAATACTGTGTACAGTTTTGGGCACCACATTTTAAAAAAGACATAGACAAACTGGAGCAAGTTCAGAGAAGAGCGACCAGAATGGTGACTGGTCTGCAAACCATGTCCTATGAGGAACGGTTGCAGGATTTGGGAATGTTTAGCTTGCAAAAAAGAAGACTGAGAGGAGACTTAATAGCTGTCTACAAATATGTCAAGGGCTGTCACATTGTAGAAGGATCATCTTTATTCTCATTTGCACAAGGAAAGACTAGAAGCAACGGGATGAAACTAAATGGGAGGAGACACAGATTAGATATTAGAAAAAACTTTTTGACAGTTAGGGTGATTAATGAGTGGAACAGGCTGCCACGAGAGGTGGTGAGTTCCCCTTCAATGGACGTCTTCAAACAGAGGCTGGACAGACATCTGTCTGAGATGATTTAGTGAATCCTGCTTTGAGCAGGGGGTTGGACCAGATGACCCAGGAGGTCCCTTCCAACTCTACCATTCTATGATTCTATGATTCTATGATTCTATGATGACCCAGGAGGTCCCTTCCAACTCTACCATTCTATGATTCTATGATCTCCCGATGACAGGGGTTTGCGGCCTCCGTACTTGGGCAAGTCCCTCCACGCACCCCTGTCGGTGGTGGCGACAGTGGCGGCGGTGGGTGGCGTCTCCGCGCCACAGCCGAGCTTCACACTTTCCAGTCTTTTCCCGAGCCCCTACGTCAGTGGGGAGGACGACAGAGGTGTGGAGGCAGGCGAAAGGGGTTCTCACCGTGCAAGGGCGCCGTTACCCGAGTCGCGCTTCCAGGACTCGTGGGCACGTATCTCCCGACGATAGGAGTTTTGCAGCCTCCGTATGTGGGCGAATCCCTACACGCACCCCTGCTCTTCCTCCGATCGATCTGGCGCAGCGCTCCCGGGTGGGGAGGTGGCGCCGGTCGCTCGGCCCGGGCTTTGGAGCCCACGCCGGCTTAAGGTGAGCGGTCCCCTTCCTCCTCTACCCCCGGACTTTCGACACCTATCTTTGGGCACGCACGCCGGCCTCGCCTCCAGTCCGCGGAGGTGGCCGAGCCGTGGGGAGTTTGACCCGACCCGAGCGAAGGCAGCGGTCCGACGACCCGCACGGGCGAACGGTGGGGCGCCCACCCACCCAGGCATGGGGGCCTGTCATCCGAATTGCTCCCTGTGCGTGGAAGCACAACGATCTTCTCCAAGGGCGGCCCTTTTCTTCCAGATGCGTACCGGGCCAGCGGAGGCCCGCGCTGCCCCTCGTGTCCGAAAGGGCGGCCTCCGCGGTGGCGGCGACAGCGGCGGCGGTGGGTGGCGTCTCCGCGCCACTGCCGAGCTTCACGCTTTCCAGTCTTTTCCTGAGCCCCTACGTCAGTGGGGAGGACGACAGGTGTGGAGGCAGGTGAAGGGGGTTCTCACCGTGCAAGGGCGCCTGTACCCGAGTCGCGCTTCCATAACTCGTGGGCACGTATCTCCCGACGACAGGGGTTTGCAGCCTCCGTACGTGGGCAAATACCTACACGCACCCCTGCTCTTCCTCCGATCGATTTGGTGCAGCGCTCCCAGGTGGGGAGGTGGTGCCGCTCGCTCAGCCCATGCTTTGGAGCCTGCGCCGGCTTAAGGTGAGCGGTCCCCTTCCTCCTCTACCCCCGGGCTTTCGACACCTATCTTTGGGCGCACACGCCGGCCTCGCCTCCCGTCCGCGGAGGTGGCCGAGCCGTGGGGAGTTTGACCCGAGCGAAGGCAGCGGCCTGACGACCCGCCCGGGCGAACGGCGGGGCGCCCACCCACCCAGGCGTGGGGGCCCGTCGTCCGAATCGCTCCCTGTGTGTGGAAGCACAACGATCTTCTCCGAGGGCGGCACTTTTCTTCCAGATGCGTACCCGGGCAGCGGAGGCCCGCGCCACCCCTCGTGTCTGAAAGGGTGGCCTCCTCGGCGGTGGCAACAGTGGTGGCGGTGGGTGGCGTCTCCGCGCCACTGCCGAGCTTCGCACTTTCCAGTCTTTTCCCGAGCCCCTACGTCAGTGGGGAGGACGACAGAGGTGTGGAGGCAGGCGAAGGGGGTTCTCACCGTGCGGTGTGCCCCAGCCCGACCGTCACCTTCCCCCTTGACCGTCGTCTTCCGAGGCGGCTCGGCAGGGAGAAGGAGGGAGAGTGAGAGAGGGAGAGCGGAAACCCCAGAGCCAAGGGGTTAGAAGGAGAACGGGAGAAGGAACGAGGGCCAAGAGGTAGGGAGTACGGGGAAAGGCCGGCCTTGGGTTCCCCGCGCTCCCACCCCGGGCGGGGAGCAACCTTGGGAAGAAAAGCCTCTCGGGCATCCCTCTGAGGTTACGGGCACGAGCGGGAAGAGGGACTACGCTGGAGGGCGACGCCGACACAGCCAGGCCGATAACCACCCATGCGACCTCCGCGTCGCCGGGTTAGTGCCGGAGCCGCGGCGGACCCCGACGGCCAGCCCCCCTCTCCCAATCCTCATGCCTGTCCGCCGGTGGGTCGAGGACCCCCCACGTCGGAGGCAGGTCTAAGCCAGACGGTGGCGCCGCATAGGCCCCCCCCACACGCCATCTCCCCGAGCGATCCTGTGTGTCGTCTTGGGTGTGGTTGGTGAGACGGGGTCGGACGTGGCATCCTCCGGAGACCAGTCACCTCGCCCGCCCCGTGCAAAGGGTGTTTTCCAGACGCCTGCCGCTTTGGGACCATGCACCGCACAGCGAGCCGCTCCTCCTGCACAGGTCCCCTAGTGCTGCGAGGGCTCCGTTCCCCGCCCCCCCCCCAGGGAAGCCCCATGCCATCCCGCATCCTCTCCGGACGCCGC